>NC_083421.1:60371866-60684366 GCF_020745735.1 Hemiscyllium ocellatum
ATATCAGAAGATCCTCCCAGTGCCGAAAGTCCTGTCTTATCTTCTCTAGCAACTGCACAAAGTTAGCTTGATATAATTGATCGAAGGCCGGGGGTGATAAAAAATGCCTAAATACAAGAAACCTCCCTGTGACCATCTGAAAGGGAATCGGATTCCACCCCCAAGATCGGGTAATCTAACAAGACCCTGAACAGGCATTACCTCCGATTTTGTAAAATTAATTTTACAAAATTGTAAAAATTGATTGTACCCCGAGAAAGATCCAAATAAATTAATCAATTGTATTAAACAGGGCACAGATATCGTCAGGTTAGTTAGAAAGGGAAGAACATCATCTGTGTAAAGGGTGATCTTATACCTGCCTGACCCCACCTCCAGAGCAGTTATATTGGGGTACCTCTGAATGGCCTCCGCCAACAGCTCAATCATCAATGTAAATAGCGAGAGGGGACACTCTTGTCGGCTGCCTCTGCCAATGCTAAAATTGTCAGATCTTATACCATTAGTGAGAACTGCCTCTTTTGGATCACTGTATAATACTGTTACCCACCCGGCAAAAACCCCTCCAAGATCAAGTCGTTCCAGTTCATAAAAGAGGTACATCCACTTCACCTGGTCAAATGCTTTCTCTACATCAAGGTAGACTACCAAGCCTGGAATCAACCCTTGCTGGCACATCCCCACCACAATTAGTACTTTTCTAGTATTATTAGAGGATCTGTGACCCCTAATAAAATCTGCCTGATCCTCCCTTCCGATAGATGGCAAGACTGTCTCTAGCCTCAACACCAGCATTTTCAACAAAATTTTAAAGTCCATATTTAATAACAGGGCCTCTATGAAATACAATCCTCTGGGGCTTTCCCTGTCTTGAGAATAAGAAAAATATTTGCTTCTCTCAGAGAGGATGGCAGGTGATCCTGATTGTGTGAATAATTATATATATCCAACATTGGCCCAGCCAGCATGTCTATAAACTCCTTATAAAACTCACTCCGAAATCCATCTGCTTTACCCCTCTGGAGCTGCCTCACCACTTCTTGGATTGTCAGAGGGGCATTCAAAAGAGACGTCTGCTCCGAAGTTACACCTGGGAGATCCAAGGTCTCACCAGTTTGTCCTCATAGCCCTCTGACCGGTACAACCCAGAGTAGAACTTCCTGAATGCTGCGTTAATCTGTTTGGGATCGCAGGTGATAGTACCAGCATAATCTGGGATGGATGTGATAAATTGGGGGGTACTCTTCTTTCTGGCCAAGTATGCCAGATACCTAACCAATTTATCACCATGCTCGAATGACCTCTGTTTCGCAAAGGGAATCTCCCTCTTTGCTGTCTGTGTGAGCACAGCATTCAAAGCAGCCCTGAGGGCTGTAATCCGCTGCAATTTGGTAACAGACGGTCTATTAAAATATGCTGTCTCGGCTGCCTTCAGCTGAGCCTCGAACATACACTGCTGCTCTCCCTTCTGCCGCTTCCGAGTCGCCGAGTAAGAAATAATCAAATCCCTTGCATAGGCTTTGGCAGTCTCCCAGAGTACCAACAGCTTACTGGCCGTACCCGAATTAACGTCCAAGAAAACTTTAAATTCCTGCGAAAAATACTCAATGACCTTGCTATACTTCAGGGGGAAAGGATCCATGCACCAATGCCGCAAGCCTGTCCCATCACCACCGCCCTTAACCTCCATGTACGCAGCTGCATGATCAGAAATGGCTATGTTCCCACTTCTGCAAGACAGCACAGAATTCAAAAAGGCCACTGGGGCAAAAAACATGTCAATCCTGGTATAGCGCCTGTGTGGCTTAGAGAAAAGCTGAAGACCCTAACCTCAGGGGGAGGACATCTCCATACATCCACCAACCCCAGCTCCCTGTTCAGGTCCATCTGGATTGCGGAATATACCTGCGAGACCCCTAGGCATCCTATCCACCTCGAGGTCCATAAGCTGGTTAAAGTCTCCTGCTACAACTGTATGATGCACCCCAAGGACTATCAAACTGGAGAGAGCATCCATTAAAAATTTGAGGGAGTGTGCTGGGAGGGGGCAACATACATTCAAGATCCCATATTCCTCTCTATGTATTAAAGCTTTAAGGATCCGAAACTGCCCACATTCATCTTTAATTTTGTCTAACAACTGAAATGGAAGATTCTTTTGAATGAAGATAGCTACTCCTCTACTCTTAAAACTAAAGGATGAGAAAACACCTGGCCAAACCCTCCCTGCTGCAACTTTTAAGTGCTCCTTATCGGTTAGATGTGTTTCTTGCAGCAAGGCCATATCAACCCTTTCCTTTCTAAGGCTTGAAAGCATCTTTTTTCTTTTAATCAGTGAGTGACTCTCCTTCATCTTCCAGGTGCACCATTTCAATGAAGGGTTAGCCATAGCCGTCTGAAGCAGCCCGTGATTCCCCAGGAGGCAGAATCCTATTTATAGTGCACCAAGTGAAAACAGTAAACAGTTCATATAAACTTGAAAATACAACTACAAAAACTACCAAATCAAAACTTCTAACAATTATTTCTACAATGAACCAACATGTAACATAACTCAGAGGAGACTTTCCCCCTTAATCACAGGGACGTTCATACTACCCACAGACCCCTCTATGGCTTCTAGCTCCTTCTAGCTGGAGCTGCACCCCTAACCCAGATGAAACAAAGTACAAGAAAGTTACATGCATCTTACAACAAGAAAATTAAGAGTGGTATTCAACCCACCCCAGCCATAGTTTGACCCTAGGCAGTCCTGGTGAAAAAAAGAAGACCCCATCACACCACTACCCACCACCCCCGCCCCCCTTCTCCCCGGACTAAGAAAGAGAATCAAAAAGGGAATGATAGAAAAACAAAGGCTAACAGGGGAGGAGAGTGAAGAAGAAAAAGGGAGTCCCCCACATATTAGAAAGAAAAACCAGGTAAACCTGGCAAACTACAGAAAAGAAAAACAAAGTGAACACCGTTGTCCATATCATTTGAGCCAGCCAGTCTATTTTAAGGTGTTCAGGAAATATTTTGCCTTTTCCAATGAATCAAAATTAAATGTGAACCCTCCATGGCTGAAATGTAATATTGCTGGATATCAGAGTACTGAATATTCAAGACCCTCAGCCTCCTTTTTACCTCATCAAAGACCTTCCTCTTATGGATCATCGCCACAGAAAAGTTTTGAAACGTAATTCGTGATCCTTTATATGTCAGACCTGTGGATCCTTCCCTAGTGCTCTAGAAGCTTACAGCACCATTTGCTTGTTTCTGTAGTGCTGGAGTCACTCTAGGACCGGGTGGGGGCTCTGGTCCGACCCAGGCCTGCGCACTGCGACCCAGTGAGCGCACTCAACCTGCACCCAGTTGGCCCCGACTTCCAGCTTCAAAAACTGCAGGAGCCATTGCTTCAAGAAGCTGACCAGCCGGCTTCCTCCTTCCCGCTCCGGCAGCCTGATTGGGCAGATATTCTTCCGACGGCCTTGATTTTCAAGGTCATCGACCTGCTCACTAAGGCCCGTACTTACCGTTCCAGAGCCGGGACCTGGCCCACCGAGGATTCCACCGCGGTTTTGGAAGCCGCAGCCCATTGCTCCACCTCCATCACATGCTGCCCAAGACACTGGATCTCAAGGTTATGCATCTGGAGCGTGGCCGAGATTCGGTTTCAGCCAGTCTGGGTCTCCTGCATTGCTGAATCGATCTTCGCTCTGAGTTTCACAAACTCCAAGACCAGACTCTGCTCCACAGGAAAGTCCCTGGGGAACGTTCGCGAACACCAGCGCCGCAGCCAGTACTGCAGGACACTGCCCTGCTTGGTGTGATCCTCGTGATCTTTTTTCCTTAGTCATTTCTTTTCCTTCCCTTTGAAACAAACCACTGAAATTAATAAATAGCAGTTCTAGGGGTCTAGAATCAGTGAATTGCCCTACTGTGGGTAGAAAGGGAGGGTGAATGCATGATTTTGTCAGACCTACTGGATCACCGCCATCTTGGATCTCTGGATGAATGTTCCATCTGGCAGTAATCTGGATGCTGAACCAGCCTGCTCGTTATGTTGTAGTTGCCAGTTTCAAACACGCAACTTCCAGCTTCATGATAACCGGGTATTTGTTCTTTTCCTTCGACCAAACTGTCAAACCATAATATTGCTGCTAGGCTTCCAACAGTAATGAAGCATTTGGTAGGTTTTAATTTGTTTGCTCAAGAAAGTGTGAATGCAGATTGAATGAAAATTGATTAAGTTGTACATTAACTGGCAAACTGGTGCTTTGTGGTCTTGAAGCAAAATGTTTCTGCACAACGCTCCCATTGATGCAATAGCTACAGCGCTCCCAAGGTTTTATTTCCTGTTTACAGTTGTGCAGTTAATCTTGTGCATTGGATTCTTGTCCTTTCGATAGAGGCAGAAAATCTGGCTTCTTTGGCTCTAAAAGCTACACTGTTCCTTTGTCAGGAAACAAAGGATCCGTGGACCAGAGGTTACAGTTTGTTACAATTGGGATAATCCTGAATTTGGTGCATGAAAGCTCTTTGTTTGCTTCTTTGACATGACCATTAACTACTTTGAACATAGAACAGTACAGCATGGGAACAGGCCCTTCAGCCCACTATGTCTGTGCCAGGCCACGATGCCATTCTAAACTAATCCCATCTGCCTGCACATAAAAACATAAGACACAGGAACAGAAATTAGGCCACTCAGCCCATTGAGTCCACACCGACTGTCCGAGAAGCATCCCACCCAGCTCCTACCCTATAACCCTGCATTTCCCATGGCTCATCCCTGCACATCCCTGGAAACTATGAGACAATGAGTCTGCTCCGCCATTCAATTGTGGCTGATGGTTTTATCAACCCCATTCTCCGACTTTCTCCCGTGACCGTCGATCCCCTTGGAAATCAAGAACCTATCTATCTCTGTCTTAAATATACTCAATGACCTGGCCTCCACAGCCTTCTGCGGCAATGGAATCAATAGATTCATTACTCTTTGGCTGAAGAAGTTTCTCCTCATCTCCATTCTAAAGCACCTTCTCTTTACTCTAACACTGTGCCTTCTGGTCTTCGTCTCTCCTGCCAATGGAAACATCTTTGCAATGTCCACTCTGTCCAGGCCATTCAGTATTCTGTAAGTTTCAATCAAATCCCCCCATATCCTTCTAAACTTCATTGCATACCGTCCCAGAGTCCTCAAATGTTCCTTTTATAGTAAGCTTTTCATTCCTAGAATCATTCTCCTGAACTTCCTCTGTACCCATGTTGAAGACTCCCCGAGAGCTTCCATAGGTAAGGGAGGACTCATGGGAGTCTACTCAACCTTCCCTCAGTTCTTTCTCTTCGATTGTCTGGAATAAAATTCTTACAAGCAGTCCATTAAAGGTTTAGTACATGTATTTAATCATTCACTATTTAATACAGAATCACAGTTACAGAGTAACAAGGCACCAAGCCCCGGTTTAAGTACAGGTTCTAAAACCTCAGCAGAGTAGCGGTACCAGAACTTACCAACCTAGTGCTACCTTGGACTACTCCAAACTGGTACTCACAGTCTTCAGTATTTATACAGTTTTTACCCAATCATCATGGCAGTCAAACATCTGCAGATGAACATGATGTCCTCACCACACTCCAGCTGTGTCTTTGATTAACTTAAATTAGTCTTTTCCTGACTGTGATCGCTTAATCACATTTCTGATTTTTGTGATCTAGAGTAGCGATAACAAAATCCTATCCTTATGACCATTTGTACTGACTCGGGTGACAATATTAATTACTGTAATGTAACTCTGCAAGTACAAATTCACCCCACAAATGTATATGGGGGTTTTGTGGGGTGAATTTGTACTTGCAGAGTTTCTTGTACTTTGCTTAAAAACTGCATGAATTCATATAAGACTCTGTTAACTCACTTTTTAGATTAGAATCAGTCTAATCATTATGGCACAGACAGAGAACACAGGGGGCTAACACCTTCAACATATTGTCTGGCTCACACCCATTGTTACAGTTAACCTGAGAATGTAACTTTTAAAAACAGTTTTGTGTATTACATATGAAAAATGTGAAACTAACATGGTCACTCTAACAGATGAAAGACTCAACAAACAATCAAGGTATTTTTCAATGTATAATTTCAGTTACATCACATTGTAAACTTTTGCTCTAAATTCTGTGTCTTACAATTGTGTCCTCCACAACCACCTGATGAAGGAGCAGCGCTCCGAAAGCTAGTGTTTCCAATTAAACCTGTTGGACTATAACCTGGTGTTGTGTGATTTTTAACTTTGTACCCTCCAGTCCAACACCGACAACTCTAAATCACTCCTAAAGGTTGGTCATGTGCCCATCATCTCATATCCTTATCTAAACCTGATTACTGACTGTCTTTCATGTCTTAGACCCATTCCTTATCATTTTCCACCTCTCTTGCATGGTCAGTAAACTCTTTATCCAAATCTCTATTGTCTTTTCTCCTATGTACTTTAAGTTTGAAGTGATTTGTCAATATGTTCCTTTCCACTGTGATTTCTGTTTCTCCGTAACAACTAATTTTAAGTTTTGCAGCTACCTGAACTTGTTTTTGCATAGAGCTGGACTTCCTGCTTTTCCCAGCGAAGCTTGAAACCTTTACTTAAGCTATTTTACCTGATACTCTTTACTTTTGTAAATTTGATGCTTTATTTCTGAAGTTATTTGGTTTCTTTAATTCTATGCTTTCCCTTTGTGTCCTTTCTCACTCGCTGCAGAGTGAGTATGTCCTTCCTGAGGTATCGGACCCAACATTGCTCACAGTACTCCAGATGTCCATATGATCCATATCCATCTTATCCCTGCCTGTTCATGTGTCTGTCTAAATGCCTGTTAAACATTGCTACTGTATTGGCTTCTACCTCCTCCCCTGGCAACATGTTCCAGGCACCTACCACCCTCTGTGTAAAAAACCTGCCTCACATTTCTCCTTTAAACTTTCCCTCTTAAAAAGCAGATGGATTGATGCTAGAATGGTCACCGAGGAAGTGGTAGAGGTGGGTACAGTTACAACATTCAAAAGTCATTTGGATAGGTACGTGGTAAGGAAAGGTTTAGAGGGATATGGACCAAATGCAGGCGAGTGGCACTAGTTCAGTTTAGGAAATCTGGTCAGCATGAATGAGTTGGGCCAAAGGCTCTGTTTCTGAGCTGTTTGACTCTATGACTCTATAGCTGTCAAGTCTTTATTGGGTATGAGAATAGATGACATTTACAAGTTTACACCTCCCCTTGTAATGTTAGCAGAAGGGATGGTTTGTGATGATGAACTAGTGCACGCATGATGGGCTGAATGGCCTCCTGTTGAAGATAACAATTCTGTGATTTGGTGAGTGATGGAGCAATGAGCTAATCAAATGGCCATTCTGTTTTTGCAACAATGTTTGTGGGATTAGTCCAAGCACAAGTGATTTTCTGAATGTTCTGCTGAACTTAAAAGGTCAAGAAGTGGAGCTAAGCGCTATATTAATTATGATGCATGTAATAAATGCGGATTATGTATAAGATTATTATAAGTGAGATTTCCCACAGTTCTCACTTGGTAAGTAAGCCATCACTAAAAGCTTAACTTGTGCAGTATTAATTATGATATATATGAATACAAAACACTGCAGATGCTGGAAATCTGAAACAGACACAGAATTCTGGAGAAACTCAGCATGTCAAGGAGCATCTCTGGACAGAGAAAGAGATAACGTCACAGGTTATAAAAGCAGAAAGTGCTGGAGAAACTCAGCAGGTCTGGCAGCATCTGTAGAGAGAGAGAAAGAGGATTAATATTTTGAGTAAAATATGACTCTACCTGACAGCATTCTGAAGAGAAGTCATTCTTGTCTTGAAGTGTTAGCTATGATTTATGTTAAATCATTCATTTTAATCTCACTCTAACATGACGGCATGGTAACTGGCCAGAATAGACGTATACACACACACAAGCACTGTCAGAAACAAGTGGGTTTGCAGTTTGATGAAGTTATTTGGAATTTGGGTTGAACTGTAAAGAGATGACGTAAAAATGGTCAGACACCTGCAGTCAGCGAGATTCCTGAACTGAAATGGGATTCTTTTCAACCATTATGACCACACTGAAGGCATGTTTATATTGCTGCTGGACTAGAACCAGGACTGCTGGTTGCAGCATGTCAGGACTATGAGTGTCACCATCCACACCCTTGTCTTTCTAGTTACATCAATGAATGAAACACTTCAGAGTGCACCAAACTCACAATACCATTTTACCCTGGGAATGTCATTTCCTAAAATTACGCCTCACCTGTGCTCATCTCTCCTCTGATGGGATCTGTCACTAGCAAGGCCAACATTTGTTGCTTGTCCCTCATTGCCCCTTGAACAGAGGGGCTTTCTCAGCCATTTCAGAGGGCAGTTTAGAGTCAGCCATGTTATTATGGGTATGAAGTCACATGTATGCCATGCCACAAGAGAATGGTAGATGGGCCAAAGGGTGTCTTGGTCCATAATAGTTTGACGACTCCCTTCCATAAAGAGCTTCAGGGAACTAGATGGAATTTTTTAATGGTCATGGTCTCCATTATTGAGACTAGTGTAATATCTGGAATTAGGAGTCTAATGATGCCCATCATTAGACAATTGCCAATTATCAGAAAAACCCATCTGGTTCATTAATGCCCTTTAGGGAAGGAAACTGCCACTCTTACCTGATCTGGTCTACATGTGACTCCAGACATTGCGCAATGTGGTTGACCCTTAACTACCTTCTGGGCAATTAGGGATGGGCAATAAATGTTGCCGAGCCAGCAATACCCATATTCCGTGAAGGAACTTTTAAAGATCTAAATTTATTGTTAACATTTCATCAGCTACCCTGGTGGGATTTGAACTGTGTATCCTTAGTACATTAGCCTGTATCTCTGGGTTATCAGTACAGTACCATCATCAGTACATCACCATTTGGTCGTCAAGCTTGTAAAACATCACTGGGTGTGGCAATTGGACATCTTTGAGGATAAAGCTAAGAGCTTGGGAAAAATAAAATGAAGGGATTTTAAGACCACTTGAACTGAGCATTTGGTGAGGGATAGTCACACGCCTCCCTGTGCAATCCTGAGGTGCCTCCCTAGCTTTTAACCCTCACAAAGGAGCATGGGTAGCACAGTAGCTCAGTAGTTAGCACTATTGCCTCACAGCACCAGGGACTCGGGTTCAATTCCATCCTTAGGCAATTGCCTGTGTGGAGTTTGCACTGTGGGCTTCCTCCTGGTGCTCTGATTTCCTGCCAGTTAGGGTGGAATGGCCATGCTAAATTGACCATAGTGTCCAGGATGTGCAGTCTAGATGGGTTAACCATGGGAAATACCGAGTTACAAGGATAGGGTGGCAAACTGGATGTGAGTGGGGCTGAAAATGTGTTGCTGGAAAAGCGCAGCAGGTCAGGAATTCCTGAAGAAGGGCTTATGCCCGAAACGTCGATTCTCCTGCTCTTTGGATGCTGCCTGACCTGCTGCGCTTTTCCAGCAACACATTTTCAGCTCTGATCTCCAGCATCTGCAGTCCTCACTTTCTCCTGGATGTGAGTGGAATACTCTTTGAAGGGTCGATGAACTTGATTGGCCGAATGGCCTGCTACCACACTGTAGGGATTCTATAATTCCAATAAATGTAACAGTTGAATCATCAAAGTAGTCACTCTTTCCCCTGCTACCTTTGTTTATTGGGGAGCCTTGGATTGGTGCTGGATGCTAAACACCCTTCTGTTTTAACCACTCCCCGACACGATTTGTAAAGTTGAGGCATGGAGTTGTGACTTTGATGAGAACAATGCAACATGTTGCACAGGAACTAACTAGTGATTACTGTGGTCAGGCCCAAGCATGGCAGCTATTTTCTGTCACACGTCATGTTGCAAAATGAATCCCTTTTTCATGTTCTGCTGTTTCTGTTTGACACATTATTTAATTTTCTTTTCTGTTACTCAGCACTTCCCTTGTGCTTCTTTCAGTGCTAGATTACACCTTCAGCTAAACAACGGTGGTGAAGTAAACATCATGTAGGGGAATTATTTAATTAACTAGTCTATAGCTTGAAGACAACTTCATTCTTTGTAGCTTCTAGCTGGCGTCACTGTTTATTCACCAAGTCAGAACTGATTGGATGGCAGCTTAAGATCCATGTTGAAATTATTTGCATGGATTTTGTTAGTCACCGTTTTGTAATTTTCATCAAAGAACACTTTGAACTCTGTAGACAATTTAGCCAGCGTGGTTTAGTGACAGTCACTGAACTGCGTACTTACTATAATGTTCTCCAGATTGAGGTAACTGCATGTTTGTTTCTGATCAGGCTGGAAAAGCGAAATCTCTCTTCAGTTCCTGGTAAACAGGGATATCACAGTGAGCCTTGTTTTTGGTGTGACAATGTGATTACCCCTTTAGGTACTGCAGTCTTAGCCCTTCAAGTCTCTTTGAAGGTAAAAGCACCAAAGTTTCAGAATATCGCAGGGCTGCTGACTGATTATGAGAAATAAAAGCAAATTATTGCGGATGCTGGAATCTGAAACCGAAAGAGAAAATGCTGGAAAATTTCAGCAGCTCTGCAGTATCTATAAGGAGAGAAAAGAGCTGACCTTTCGAGTCTAACTGACCCTTTGTCAAAGCTAAAAAAAGGGGAGAAATAGGGAGATATTTATTCTAGGCCCGTTTTTTTAGCTTTGACAAAGGGTCAGTTAGGCTCGAAATGTCAGCTCTTTTCTCTCCTTACAGATGCTGCCAGACCTGCTGAGATTTTCCAGCATTTTCTCTTTTGGTTTCATTGTGAGAGATGGCTGATACTGGTTTAACTTGAGGGTCACCATACCCTCATGCAACAAGGTCAGTCGAATGGATCTAATAGAATATGAGTTCCCTGATTTGGACTGCTTAAGCCGGTCCCCCAGTGAGGGAGTCCTGGCTGGCAGTTATAAACAGGAGTGTCAATGGTTCTGCTCATTCTGAGAGCTGGCTCTGAGTGAGCCGGATCAGCATCTAGGATGCTCTACGTGTAAATAATAGGTGGGTTGGTGATGGGATACCGGCCTCCGTGGAGTTTTTTCACCTCAAATGAGGGAAGTGGATGAGAAGCCGGGAAGTTGACAGTGGCCTTTCAGTAACCTGCTGCTAACCTACAACCCGCTCTCCTTCATATTGATCACTTCCACCATTGTTTCAATGTCAGAGGCTGCCTGGGCTACTAAGCTCTCGGATTCCCCCTCCCCACCCCTCCCCACCATCCCCTCCTTCAATAAGACATTCCTTAAATCCACGCAATATCTGCTTATGTAGCTCAGTGCTAAACTTAGATGGTGCACACATCAACTGCTTAATTGGGGCATGCGGCTATACAACTGTAAGTTTTTGTTGTTGTTGCACCATCATAGGCTTGACAGCCAAAAGGTCTGCTGCCTATTGTCAGGTAAATGCCAGACTTCACATTGGAAACTTAGTGATTGTTGCTGGTATGCCTTCATGAATATGGTGCACCCTTATTCCTAAATGTCTGTGTCCTCGACCATAGAATCAGTGTAGGAGCAGGCCATTCAGCCCATCAAGTCCATACCACTCCTCCTAAGAACATCTCACCCAGACCCATGCCTCTACCCCTGTATTTCCCATGGCTAATCCACCCTGCAAATCCCTGGACATTATGGGAAACTTTGCATAGTCAATCCATCAACCTGCACATCTTTGGACTGTGAGAGGAAACTGGAGCAAACCCACGCAGACACAGGGAGAATGTGCAAACTCCACACAGCCAGTCGCCCGAGGCTGGAATTGAATCTTGCACTGTGAGGCAGCAGTACTAACCACTTTATGGTCTTGTGTGGCCTTAACAGTTTGATAGCCATTTATATATATGTTGTTTGAGAGTGAACTGGAAGGGCCAAACCCCTAGCAGCTTTTACCAAATAATTATATCTTTCACTTCCAACCTTAACGAGGACATTCCCAGAATAATGTGCTGTAACTGTATTGTTATAAAGTTGAAGGGATGTACTATTCCTTTAAGAGAGAGAGAATGCTGTTCTGAACTGAGAGCTTGTATGTGTCTGGATGGCAGTCCCAGAGTATACTGGAAAATTGAAAATATGTATTATTGGCTCTAAAATGGACACCTGAGTTTTGGTTGCTGCTTTGCCAACAATGCAAATGTAACCAATTTTTAATTTCTGCCCCAGGATACTAAAACCAAATCGTGTTTGAATTTATTGTTTTGCCAACATTAAACCAATGAGATGATCCAATGTTGGGGCGTGGGAGGTTGTAAAATGCAGACATTTTGAAAATTGGGCAGAGAGCAACTGCTGTATAGAGAAAGAAAGAGAGAGAAAAACTGGAGAGTTACTCTCCAGGAAATTAGGAAATACTCAGTATCAAAGATATCTTTTCATGTGAAACATACTCGCAGCAAAAAGAAAGATGACACAGGGTGATCCTCAGCCGGAAGAAGAAAGACACAGAAGAAGACAGTGGCTGCGTGCTTTTGAAATTAAGTTGATGTAATTTTAATAGGTGTATTATTGGAACAGCATATTGTTATAAAGTTGGAGGCAGGTAATAAGCAGTTAAGAGAAAGGGTGGCTTAGAGTTGTGAATAGTTGTGGCTAATGTTCAAGTTTAGAGTTAAAAAATAAATTGATGTTCTTTTCTTTAAATAGTGAACTTTTGGAGTTCTCTGTCACTCACATTTGAACAGATTATAGGGCGAGGCGAGCTTTTCTGGATGTTCGGGTTTAATTAATAGAGAGGTTCACTGCTGTGTCAGAACAGTATGGAGTTTTGAAATCTACCTACTGTACAGTCAGCGAGACAGCAACTGCAGATGGTGGTTAAACCTTCCTTCTGCTGAACAAACAAGAACTTATTAACCTTCAAACTGTGTGACTTTTGTTTTAATTACAAACCTGCTAATTAAACAGAGAAATCTGCAGGCCACAGTTTCTGCTGTGTGGAGGAGGGTACATACTGTATAAGCCACAATCTGCTTGTATATGCCCACATTTCCATTCTTGAATTACCTCATGGAAATCAGATCCATGATTCACTTACGGGCCCATGAGGCTGATTTTCCCGATCTTTGTGTGAACCAGTCAAACTGTCACCCACATCAGCCCCAGATGATGATACCATTGCTCTTCCAACAATAAAGGTATTCAGTTTTCAGGCAACTATCCCTTGGCATAATTGCGCATTTCCATGGAGCAACAGGAACATGGAGCTATAAGGGAGGACATTGTCGAACAATGATAGGGAAGTGGTACAAGGGTGAACCAAAGTGTCTTACAACCCCCTGCAGAACCTTCAAAGCTTCAGTGAAATGAGACTCAGGTTTTGCACTCTTGAGACTGTCCTGGTTGAGATTAAACCTTCACAAACAGGCCACCATCTCTGGTTGTAGAATCTTCATGTGATGCAGGGCTGCATGGTGGCTCACTGGTTAGCATTGCTGCTTCATGGTGCCAGGGATTCAGGTTTGATTCAGTCCTCTGTCTGTGTGGAGTATGCATGAGCTTCCTATGCCTGCGTAGGATTCCTCCCACAGTCCAAAAATGTGCAGGTTAGGTGGATTGACCATGCTATATTGCCTATAATGTGTAGGTTAGGTGAGTATTTCCATGGGAAATGCAGGGTTACAGTGATTGGATGGGATGCACTTTGCAGGGTCAGTGTGGACCTGTTGGACCAAATGGCCTGTTTCCAGACCATAGGGGATTCTATAATCTGTCCCATGGTCGTCAACCTCCTCCTTGCTCCCCCTATGAGTTCCTGGCAGCATCTGCATCCAGCGCAGAATCTTGGGCAAGGGTGGCCGAGACAAATTTTGGGTCAGTAGAGCCTGAGGTATCAGTAGTGAGGTGGGCCCAAAATGGACTCATGGTGGCAGCGGAGTGGAGTTTGGGCTGGTGCAGTACCTGGTGGCATCTGCACTGGCGAGGACTCAGTGACAAGGGCATCAGTGGAGGCAAGATGGCACTGAGGTGGGGACTCATTCCTAGCCTTCTGGCCCATGGTTCATGATGAAACACTTAACAAGAAGGACTGTAACATTGAACATTTTTACTTTATTTATTCTTTTTTCTGCCTATATGTTCTATGCTTCGTTTTTTTTTTCTGCGTTTCAAGATGGCACCGAAGCGTGGTGACACTATGCAACAAGTTTCACCATATTCTGTAACAAAATGCATGGTGACAAAAAATAAATTAAATTAAATCGATGACAGAGCTAAAGCTTACCTGTGGTTAATCCCATTGAGGGCGTTGACAGAGCCAGTAGAGAAATATAAAAGCCGCAATCCTCCGGGAGAGATGATGGCTGAGAGTTGTCATTGCTAGACTGTTAATCCACAGACCCAGGTAACATTTCAGGGACATGGGTTCAAATCCCACCACAGCGGAATTGTAATTCAATTAGAATGCAATGATTTCCATAAATCAATTGTCAGGAAAAGCCCATCTGGTTCACTCATCTCCTTTGCGGAAGGAAATCTGCCATCCTTACTTGGTCTGCCCTACATATGACTCCAGACCCACAGCAGTGTGGCTGACACTTAGCTGCCCTCTGGGCAACTAGAGATGGCCAATAAATGCTGGCCTGGCCAATGCCCTCATCCCATGATTGAGTAAAAAAGAGTAAGTACCAAAATGGAAAGACATCCATGTGACAAGGTCACATCTATTGACTCTGACTTCCAGCATCCACAATCCTTACTGTCTCCAATGTCCATGTAACATATCAGAAACTGATTAAGGATAAAGCTCTAACAATGTGCCCTCGAATTCTTCAGATGCAGAGATTGAAATGGATCAAAAAACAAAGAGTAATAGCCAGAGGAAACTGAGAATGATTACATGAAAATGAGAGCATCATCCCCAAATTCATCCTGTTCAAACTAACAGCATAACCTTGAGAAGTGAGACTTTGCTCCTTTTGATTTATAGGAAGTAGAAGTAATGAGGCAGTAACTCAATAAAGAGCTCTTTGAAAAGTTTAATATCAAAATGTTTTCACTTTTAACGATTTTGGACGCCAGCATCTCCTTGAGTTTCTCTTGAACCCAGTCCAATCCACGTCCTGCTCCAAGCTGAACTCTCAGCCAGAATTATATAAATATTAATGAGATAGAGAACCAATCAAAAGTGATGGATAAACAACATAAAGCTGTGTAAATTAATCTCCCTATCATTAATTTAACGCTCATAAGGGGTAGAATTTTCTCCTTCTTGGTGTGGGGTGGCAAGAATTGTGGGAGAACACAGCAACAATGGGAAAAAAAATCAGGATCTCAGTGTTGTGAAAAAGGTTTCTAATTTTCTCCTTAATCTTTAAGCAGTGACATCAGAATCTCACTATTGAGTAACGACTGACCATATTTTCATGCATTTGCATCTTATTACTAACCAAGCCTGCCTTACTTGGGAGCTACTTCCGATTCTGCACTCCAACCCCAAGAAACTAGATGTGTAACACAGACCAGGTCCCTGCTAGCTATGGCTCGCAACTGCTTATCCCAGCTGTCATCTCACTGTTTCTTCACCGCATGCATAACGGACACCATCTTTCTCTGACCTTCATCCACAAAAGTTAACAGTCACCAACCATCAGCTTCACAACAGCATAATGCCTGCTTTTTGAACAACTCTTACACCACTTCAACACTCCACTTCAGAGTTCAGAGATGCCTGCATCTTACACCTTGCCAGGTTGCTATCCCAAAAGGGACACGTGCATTTTCGAAACCGATCTGATTCACTAATGTCCTTCAGGGAAGAAAATCTGCAACCCTCACCTGGTCTGGCTTACATATGAATCCAGACCCACAGCAATGTGTTGATTCGCAATCACCCTTTGAAATGGCCTAGGAAGCCACTCAGTTGTATCAATCGCTACAAAGTCTCAAAGAAATGAAACTGGACAGATCACCTGGCATCAACCCAAGCACTGGAAAAGACAACACCAGAAATAGCCCTGTTGACCCTGCAAAGTCCTCTTCACTAATACCTGGGGCCAGTGCCAAAATTGGGAGAGTTGGCAAACAGACTAGTCAAGCAACAACCTGGCACAGTCATAATTCTCTCCCTCAGGGAATTGTAGAGCAACCCACAGCAGGTGGACTGCAGCGGTTCCAAGAAGGCAGCTCATCCTACCTTCTCAAGGGGCAACTAGGGATGGGTAATAAATGCTGGGCAAAGCATCCCACAAAATGAATAAATTAAAAACAAAAGCTGCATTTTATAGCTCTTATCTGGCTATCTCAGCACTTTATACTTACTTAGAGCCTAGAAACCTGTGTATCTTGTATTACTTTATATTGTGGTGGATAAGGAAAGTTGGGCAGAGGAGGTGAGTGAGATCCTTTCAGTAGATATGATGTAAGCAGTAATGGGAGTCGTAGCCTAAGTGAGAGGGCTGTGCAGTGGCAGAGTTAGAGTAAGTGGTTCCCCTGGGAGTTTGAGTTGGCAGATAGAAGATGGTTGGGATCCAGCTTTCGAAGATTGTTGGTCGCAATTGTATGGGGACTTTGGTAAGACCACACCGAGAGTATTGTGTGCAGGTCATGCCTCGTTTTCTGACGAAGGATGTTGAGGCGATGTTGGGGGTGGCGGGGGCAGTGGTGTGGGGACAACAATAGTTTCCCAGACTGAATCCTGGGAAGGCAGGACTGGCACATGAAGAGAGACTGAATCGGTTAGAAGAATCGGAGGAATCTCATAGAAACCTTTCAAATTCTAACAGGACCATATAGGGTAAACACAGGAAGGATGTTCCCATTGATCAGGGTCACAGTGTAAGGATACCGGGTGGGCCATTTAGCACAGAAATGAGAAGAAATTTCTTCACGCAGAGAATGGGGAGCCTGTGGAATTTTCTGCCACAGAAAGCGTCTGAGGCCAAAACACTGAGTATTTTCAGAAAGGGGTCAGATATATTCTTAAGGTGAAAAGGGATCAAAGGGACCACACATCATACCTGCAACAGCAACCTGCCTTCACTCTGTCCTTCCCTTCTGCACCAATCCTCTGGCTTTTCATAAAACCGTAATCAGGGAGAGATTGTAAAGCCAGCTGTCACTGTACTTCCTGGAATTGCCTTCACATATTAAACCCTTCTTTTATCGAACAAACTTTCAGTCAACATCCTGGGGGTTACCATTGAGCAGAAACTCAATTGGACTCTCCATATAAATACAGTGGCTAGGAGTCTTGCAGAAAGTAACTCACCTCCTGACTCCCCAAAGCCTGTCCACCATCTATAAGGCACAAGTCAGGTGTGTGATGAAATATTCCCCACTTGCCTGGATGGGTGCAGCTCCAACAACACTCAAGAAGCTTGTCACCATCCAGGACAAAGCAGCCCGCTTAATTGGTACCACATTCACAAACATCCACTCCCTGTACCACTGATGCTCAGTAGTAAGTGTGTACTATCTACAAGATGCACTGCAGTAATTCATCAAAGATTATTATACAGAACCTTCCAAACCACAGTCATGACTAATAGCAGCATATACATGGGAACACCACCCCTTTCATCTACCCCTCCAAACCACTCATCATGCTGGAAATATATCGCCGCTCCTTCCATGTCGCTGGGTCAAAATCCTGGAATTCCCTCCCGAAGGGCATTGTGGGTCAACCCATAGCACATTAACTGCAGCAATTCAAGAAGACAGCTCACCACCACCCTCTCAAGGAATGGGCAATAAATGCTTGACCCAGCCAGTAGTACCCACAACCAGTGACAGAATAATTAATGAATCGCTGCTCCAGTTCTCTTGTTATGCAGTGACGGAGGCTTTGTGGTTAAACCTTTACCCTGGTAATGCTGAGGACCCAGGTTAATTGGGCTAAGTAATATGAAGGGCTTATGTCTGAAACTTCAACTCTCTGCTCCTTGGATGCTGCATGACCTGCTGTGCTTTTCCAGCATCACACTTTTCGACTCTGACTCCCCAGCATCTGCAGTCCTCACTTTCTCTCAGCCGCTGAAGTAGTAAGCAGGATGGAAACAATTGTAAGCAAGGGAAGTTTGTAAATTTTCTAAGATATAGGAAGCCAACTAAATTTGTGCCAATAAAATCCAATCACAGGCTGTCTTTAGATTGGACGATGATCATCCTCGTGGAAACATTTGCGAGTTAGGAATTTGTTAACTGTAGCCCACTGATGTTTTCATGTGTGTGTGGTGTACTTGGAGCTCCAAATGCATCATTACATCTCGCCACACATTGTGAGTTCATATATAATTAAGCAGTGTTGATGAAGTATTTGATTGTGCCACAGTGCCACAGTTACAGCTTCACCAGTATTAGTATAATGGAGCAGCAAGATGTTTTATTGAGATGATAATTCTTTGCAGAGTTTTGATTGCACAGCAAAGTAATTGCATTTTTATTTTGCATTTATGTATTACGAAAGGGCTGTGATTCAGTCTGTGTTTTTACACACGCAGAGTCATTGAGCTGTACAGCACGGAAACAAACCCTTGTTTCCAACTTGTCCATGCTGACCTGATATTCTAAATTAATCTAGTTCAATTTGCCAACATTTGGCCCATATCCCTCTAAACCCTTCCTATTCGTGTACCCATTCAGATGCCTTTTAAATGTTGTAATTGTACACATAGACTTAAAGTAAGGGGCAGAAGGTTTAGAGGGGATGCCAGGACCCCAGGGGGTAGTGAGAGTCTGGAACTAGGTGCCTGTCAGGGTGGGAGAGGCAGAAATCCTCATCACATTGACAAAGTATTTAGATGTACACTTGCGATGCCAAGACATGCAAGGTTATGTACCAAGTGCTAGGTTAGAATAGGTAGAAGCTTTCATTTCTGACTGGCACACACTGAATGGGCTGAAGAACCTTTTTTTAATCTGCGGACCTCAATGACTCTGTGACATACAAAGCGTGTGATTCAGTCTGTGTTTGGACTGAACTCGATGTCATTCAGACCTTTATTTACAGGATTAAACCTCGCAGCGATTCCACTAACAGAAACATCAATGAGACACAGGTTCGGTATTTTACTCAGGATTTTCAACCTGGTTCATTTCCAGTTTGCCCCTCCCAACAAAATAAAATTGGTGCCCACTGGTTACAGTTCTCTCTTTTTCTGTGGGGTTCCTATCTCCCCACTGCGGATTGAAGGGCATAAGGTTTGCAAAGCTCTGTAGGCCACACCAAGCAGGATAACAAGCAGGTCTCTGTTTTGGAGACTGAGTGAACGTTGTCTGAACTTCATTTGTTTGCACGCCTTCCCTCGATAAGGGAGCTGCAGATTACACAGGGCACAGAGGGAGCTCGGTCATCCCCTTTCGAGCCTTGCCTTTAGAGATCTAATCACTTTCAAACTGTTTTATTTGTTTAGGAAAGAGCCAGTAATCTTCTGATCTTTGCTTACAGGGAGATTTGGGAGCCCCAGGACCTCCTGGCGTTCGTGGGCTGGTTGTGAGTACCAAACATTCCTTCCCTGATTCAATGCCACTCTTTATTTTGCATTGAGTTGGATCATTCAGCATTCGGCTCTCTCTCTCAGCTTTAAAAGTGCAGAGAATCCTGTCACTGTTCAGATGTTGCATTATAACTGTTTAGTTAGCCAAAAGTGGCAGCTGAACACCACAACCATCACAAATATTATTTAATAGACCAGATTTATTCATTACAGTTTCACAGTGAGCTATTCAAACACTGGGTTTGCAAATACTCAAATCTTTTAACTCACTAACAATACTTTGGTTTCAAAATACCATTGAATCATTCTCAGAAAGATATATTTTAATTCTTGCTTTGGTTGCATTCCTCTCTCCTGGCATATAGTCCTCCCTGGGGACATTCCAACCAGCACACAAGCTCTGACTGTTGCACTAACAATTAGGAGTAACTTTATTCTCGTAAAACTAAAACTATAGATTAAAGTTTTTGGTCAAAACACAATGAACTCTAAAATTTAGCACTTTCATAATATTTCTATTTTGCTCCCACTTCCTCTTCTTTCACAGTGTCTCCCTTACCAATTGCTAAAGAGAAATACTAAGACTTTTATTTGCATTAATGTAGCACCTCTCACAACTACTAGACATCTCAAAACACTGTGTGGCCTGTTAAACAGTTTCGACGTATAGTCAATGCTGTAAGGTAGAGAATGCAGCCAACCCTGAAAACACAGCAAGCTCCCAGAAAAGCAGTGTGGTGATGATCTGATCAGCTGTTGCTGTGATGTTGATTAAGATGCTCGAAACGTCGAATTCTCTATTCCTGAGATGCTGCCTGGCCTGCTGTGCTTTGACCAGCAACACATTTTCAGCTGTGATCTCCAGCATCTGCAGACCTCATTTTTTACTCGAAGATTTTAACCTACTGCGAATCCTCTTACAAGGATGCCTTCCTTGAAGAAGCTCTCTTCCTCCCTGTACTAAGATAATTATTGATCAGGATATTGTGAGGCAAACCCTCTGCTCTTTGAAACAGTACCATGGGATTTATAGCTTCTATCCAAGTAGTCAGGTGGAAGTGTCAGTCCACCAATTTAAACCTGATGTGGAGGTGCCAGGTATTGCACTGGGGTGGGCAAACCAGAAAAGTCACACCACATCAGGTTAGAGTCCAACAGGTGTATTTGAAATCACAAGGTTTCAGAGCACTGCTCCTTCGTCAGGTGAAATGGTTTGTCAAACATAGAAAACGTAAAAACATAGAAGCTAGGAGCAGGATTCAGCTATTTGGACCTTCGAGGCTGCTCCACCATTCATCACAATCATGGCTGATCATCCAACTCAATAGCCAAATCCTGCTTTCGCCACATAACCTTTCATCCCATTCGTCCCAAGTGCTATATCTAGCCGTGTCTTGAATACATTCAATGTTTTGGCATCAACTACTTCCTGTGGTAATGAATTCCACAGGCTCACTGCTCTTTGGTTGAAGAAATGTCTCCTCACCGCTGTCCTAAATGGTCAACCCTGAATCCTCAGACTATTACCCCCTAGTTCTGGACACACCCACCATCGGGAGCATCCTCCCTGCATCTACCCTGTCTGGTCCTATTAGAATTTTATAAGTCTCTCAGATCCCCCCCTCATTCATCTGAACTCCAGTGAAAACAATCCTAACATCATCAATCTCTCCTCCTTTGTCAGTCCCGCCATCCCCAGAATCAGCCTGGTGAACCTTCGCTGCACTCCTTCAAGAGCAAGAGCGTCCTTCCTCAGAAAAGGAGACCAAAACAGTACACAATGTTCTAGGTGATGAACCACTTCACCTGACGAAGGAGCAGCACTCCGAAAGTTGTGATTTCAAAGAAACCTTTTGAACGATAACCTGGTGTCGTGTGACTTCTGACACTGTTTAAACTGTGAGATGGTATCTCCCTGTACTGCAGAGGGATGCAAGCCATGTGTAGAACACACAAGCTCTAGAGTAGCAGCTAGACACATACTGTTATGACCAGCAACGCTGGTGACTTTAACTTGAGGCACCCCACATCTCAGGCTTAGTCAAAGAGTGATTGCAGACATCTGGCTTTCATAGGAACCTCAGCCAGATTCAGGAATTGGACTCATGTTAGTTAGATCGCAATGCATTGCAAATCAGGCTTCCAGCCCATTGAGCTAACCAGCCGTCCCCCACCCCTGAAATATGCAAACATTTGAATCTACATTGATCAGCGTGTACTTCCTACCTTTAACATTGTAGCTCTGATAAAGAGTGATTGCAGACATCTAACTAAACAGGTGTTTTGGGTTGTAGTGATTGGAACCAGATGGATCTCACTGACCATGAGATCCTTGATTGGGGATTGTTAACCTGGGCCAATTAGGGAGCCCTTCACCAGTTTCCTCATTTCCCCTCCCTCACCTTACCTCAGTTCCAACCTGCCAGCTCAGCACCATTCTCATGACCTGTCCTACCTCCGAATCTTCCTTACCACCTATCCGTTCCACCCTCCTCTTCAACCTATCACCTTCATCCCCATCTTTATCCACCTATTGTGCTATTAACTACCTTCTCCCCAGCCCATACCCTCTCACTTATCTCCCCAACCCGGAGGCTCCCTGCCTCATTCCTGATGAAGGGCTTTTGCCCGAAACATTGATTTTCCTGCTCCTTGGATGCTGCCTGACCTGTTGTGCTTTTCTAGCACCACGCTAATCTTGATTCTGATCTCCAGCATCTGCAGTCCTCACATTCGCCTAATTAGGGAGCCCTGGCTGATAAATATAAACAGGGGATTGGACTCTTATGGTGCAGTGGTAATATCCCTATCTCTGGGCCAGGAGGCCTGAGTTCAGGTTCCACTTTTTCCTAAGGTTGTAATAACATCTCTGAGCAGGGTGATCAGAAAATATCCATAAACAAGAGATTCAGCAGGTCTCCTCAGTCTACGGACCAGCTTTGAGCTGGCTGGTCAGAGCCCATGAACTGTGCTCCTGTGAATAAATGGTGATTTGGTAACAGGATAGCAGCCTCTGCACAGTTATTTCACTCAGTGTGTTGCATTTACTAGGCTGTTTATTTAACAATGCAAGTTGGCTTTAGTGGAACAAAAGTGGGAAAGCTGTGCTGCTCTTGCTCCAATATGTGCCGCTTTCTTTATTGAAACCATTGCTCAAAGTTGATGTCATGCAAATGTTGGGAGCATGATGTTTCTTGTGTGGGACAACTGAAGAAATTGTTGAAACCACCAAATGCTGGCAAGGGTTTGTAGAATGAAACCACTGGACAGTATTCTCTAATTAGACATACAGCACTAAGAAGGTAGCTAACAGAGACCAACGGATTTCTGAGTGGGGACTATCAGATAAAAATCCGGCAGCATATGGCGTATGGACTTAATCAGAGAGTGAACTTCTGTAAAGGTTGATGAACTTGCTTCAATAAGGACCCAGATCCTTAAATGATTCAAAAGGGCAGTGATGGGCTCCATGTAACCTGCACATTTTTAAGGTGAGAGGAGAAAAATTTAAAAAGGACAAGAGGGGTAATTGTTTTACAGAGAGAGTGGTTGTATGTCACAGCACAGAAACAGACACTTTGCTCCAACTCGTCCATGCTGACCAGGTATCCTGACATAATCTAGTCCCATTTGCCAGCACTTATTCCACATCTCTCTAAACCTTTCCTATTCATATACCATTCCTAATGCCTTTTAAATGTTGTTATTGTACCAGCCTCCTCCATTTCCTCTGGCAGCTTATTCCATTCACGCACCACCCTCTGCGTGAAAAAGTTGTTCCTTAGGTCCCTTTTAAATTTTTCCCCTCTCACCTTAAGCCTGCATTGGAAAGATTTGGAGGGACATGGGCCAGGAGCAGGCAGGTAGGCCTAGTTAGTTTGGGATTATGGTCGGCATGAACTGGTTGAACTGAAGGGTCTGCTTCCATGTTGTATGACTCTATGCTGATGGAATAAAGGTCAACGTTCGTTTTTTAGAAATTACCAGAATGAATCCAGAGGAAGGTTGACCTACATTTTCACTCCCGACAAAAGCAATGAATTCAGGGCACAGCACAGGTTATCTCACACAGTTCAAAGTGCATTTTAATCCGGAACCAAGATACTTTTCATTCATCCCTTCTGAAGATTTCTGAGTTACAATCCATCATTGCTGTGTGATTCCCAGGGTGGTGTGGTCATCAGACACTGGCTATAGACACTCTGCACAGCTTAAGATAGTGTACAAAGAATGAACGAGGGAGGAATTGAGCGGGTTGCAGTTTTAAATACAGTTTGCTGAATAAATCTCAGAGTTACAGGATCAAATAAGGCAAAAATAGAAATATGTTATGGACCAGGCCAGACCCCCTCAAAATATTTCAAGAACGTAGCCCAGACCCTAACTTTGCTAGTTGTTTTAAGCAGGTGTAAAGTGGATATCCAGGAAAAATGCAGCTGGTCAAACCATTTCGTTTTAACCAAAACAGAATTTATTTGCAAGATTACCAAATTAAATATAAATAAAAGAGAACAGAACACCAAATAACTTAACTTGTCCAAAACCCAACACATTATACCAACTTAATGATGGTGTTTCTAATACTTGTAACAATCTCCATAAACACCCCTAGTCACTAAATGTAAAATCAAACAAGGGTTCTTACAGGAGAGAGAGAGATGTCAGCATGAAACACCCACTTTCATGTAGCTATTTCTTGGATCAGCAACATCAAAACACTACCTGTCTGCTTGCAGTGAATACCCAAACTGCCAAAAACGAAATCAAACCAGAGAAAGGCTGAACTGGGAGAACTGGCCACTCTCCTTTCATTGTACAAGTGTGTTTCACAAAGACCTGAAAGCCTTTTGCTGAGGCAATATCTGTTAGCTTTCATCAAACTGGCCATAAAATCCTTCCAATTGCTGCTTTTACGACCTCTATGAAAAAAAAGCCAAAGACAGCATAACCTTGTTAAAGGAGCAGCATCAACACAAATTTAACTGAGACCTTGTTCCAGGGGCACAGAGGCCCAAGTAGCTTCATTTTGTGCTGTAACCATCCAGTAGTTCCATTGCATATTCAAACATAGAATCCCCGATAGTGTGGGAGCAGGCCATTCGGTCCATCCGGTCCACACCAATCCTTTGAAAGATATCCCACCCAGATGCACCTCTCTACCTTAAAATAAATTTAGCAAAAATACCTGCGACTTGCTGTTCCTAAAAATCCATTTGCCAATGGGTGGCTCACCCCTTTTTTCATTCTTAGAGGTTTGTTCATCTAACACTCATTTACATTCTTTTCAGAAGTGCATTAACAAAACTTGGCTGAACGCTCTCACACAAGAAGACTTGTTCTTTGATTTTCTTATGCAACAAATAATCAGATCTGTGTGCTTTTTTAACTAATTGGAAAATGGTACTGTAAGCATTAAGAATGTCGCTCCTGTTTTAAATCTAATGCTACTGAAACTCAGAGCCTATAATTTTTTCACTGATTTTGAAATGTTATATCAATCTTGTCACTCCTACTTAATTCCCTTCATGCTCCGGGGTAGAATATTAATAGAACAAGGGGTAATTATCTGATTTTCCTTTAACTATCTCCAGGTGGTTCTTTTTAAAACACTTCAAAAATGTAATTTTAGTCAGTTCTATGCACTCATGTGCATAATTGCATTTTTAGACATGAATAAATAAGCAGAAGTACACAGAACAATTTTTTTCCTATGAGATTAATAAAATTCCAGCAATTTATTTCTAGTACCTTCGATCCCATGAGCTCACACTGTGCACAAGGCTTTCTGGTAGACTGATTCAAGTATTAGCTTAATCAAGGAAAGGTTTTCTCCTCAAATAGTCGCTTAAATGACAAACAAAATCCACAACTATTTTCTGAGTTCTTGTACTGAGCGATTTATCTATTACCCAAGGGTAAAGTAAATGCCATCTGTAGGATTGATGAGGAGCCATACTGGGTGAGTTGGCCCTGGTGTGGTATGTGCCCCTTTCTTGGAACCAAAGAATCCCTACAGTGCAGAAAGATGCCATTCAGCCCATTGAGTCTGCACGAACCTTCCAAAGAGCATCACCCTGTAGTACCGTAACTCTACATTTTCAACTATGGCTAACCCATCTAGCCTGCTCATTCCTGGACACTATTGGGGAATTTAGTATGGCCAATCCACACATCCTTGCACATCTTTGCACTGTGCGAGGAAACTGAAGGTCCTGGAGGAAAACCACACTGACAGAGAGTGATTCAAATGTGGAATAAACTTCCTATGGAAGTGGTGGACATGGGCACAATTACAATGTTTAAAAGACATTTGGATAAGTTCGTGAATAGGAAAGGTTTGGAAGGATATTGGCCCAGAGCAGGCAGGTGGGACTAGTTTGTTTTGAGATTATGGTCGGCATGGACTGGTTAGACTGAGGGTCTGTTTCCGTGCTGTATCTCTCCATGACTGTTTTACTGTATGTCTATGAACTGTACTCAGATAGATAAAGGGTCATTTGCAGTCAACAGTGAGGAGCAGACATCAGGGGGACAGATACTGGTGAAATGGTGAGATACACACCATTAATGCAGAGAGATGTGGAGTGGTGCATTTTGGAAGGAGCAATGAGGAGGAAAGATATAAATGCCAACTATAGACCAGTGAGCCTGACGTCAGTGGTAGGCAGTTTGTTGGAGGAAATCCTGAGGATCAGGATGTACATGTATTTGGAAAGGCATGGACTGATTAGGGATATTCAACATGGCTTTGTGCATGGGAAGTCATGTCTCACAAATTTGATTGAGGTTTTTGAAGAAGTAACAAAGAGGATTGATGAGGGCAGAGCGGTGGATGTAATCTTTGTGGACTTCAGTAAGGCGTTCGACAAGGTTCCCCATGGGAGACTGGTTAGCAAAGTTAGATCTCACGGAACACAGGGAGAACTAGCCATTTGGATACAGAACTGGCTCAAAGGTAGAAGACAGAGGGTGGTGGTGGAGGGTTGTTTCTCAAACTGGAGGCCTGTGACCAGTGGAGTGCCACAAGGTTTGATGCTGGGTTCACTACTTTTCGTCATTTATATAAATGATTTGGATGTGAGCATAAGAGGTATAGTTAGTAAGTTTGCAGATGACACCAAAATTGAAGGTGTAGTGAACCACAAAGAAGGTTACCTCAGATTACAACGGGATCTTGATCAGATGGGCCAGTGGGCTGAAAAGTGGCAGATGGAGTTTAAATCAGATAAATGTGAGATGCTGTATTTTGCGAAAGCAAATCTTAGCCGGACTTCTACACTTAATGGTAAGGTCCAAGGGAGTGTTGCTGAACAAAGAGACCTTGGAGTGCAGGTTCATAGCTGCTTGAAAATGTATTTGCAGGTAGACAGGATAGTGAAGAAGGCCTTTGTTATTCTTTCCTTTATTGGTCAGAGTATTGAGTACAGGAGTTGGGAAGCCGTGTTGCGGCTGTACAGGACATTGGTTAGGCCACTGTTGGAATATTGCATGCAATTCTGGTCTCCTTCCTATCAGAAGGATGTTGTGAACCTTGAAAGGATTCAGAAAAGAATTACAAGGATGTTGCTAGGGTCGGAGGATTTGAGCTATAGGAAGAGGTTGAATAGGCTGGGGCTGTTTTCCCTGGAGCATCGGAGGCTGATGGATGACCTTATAGAGGTTTATAAAGTCCTGAGGGGCATGGATAGGATAAACAGACAAAGCCTTTTCCCTGGGTGGGGGAGTCCAGAACTAGCGGGCATAGGTTTAGGGTGAGAAGGGAAAAATATAGAAGAGACCTAAGGGGCAACTTTTTCACGCAGAGGGTGGTATGTGTATGGAATGAGCTTCCAGAGGAAGTGGTGGAGGCTGGTACAATTGCAACATTTAAAAGGCATCTGAATGAGTGTATGAACAGGAAGGGTTTGGAGGGATATGGGCTGGGATTGGGATTGGGTTGGGATATCTGAACGGCATGGATGAGTTGGACCGAAGGGTCTGTTTCCATTCTGTACATCTCTATGACTCTAAATGAAACCGCACAGTTCCGGGGGAATGGGTGAAGTAAGAGAGAGATCGAAAATCCAAACTGTTGAAATCATCAGGGTAAACTGATAAAGTCACAGGAAATGAACGGAAACAAAAGGTCTGACATAGAGATCACAGCAACACTTCATAAAGACCTTTCACCTCAGTGTGATTAATATGCCCGATTATGGACATTACAAAATTCACATTGGCCTCACAGTGGGAACAAGTGGAGATGCACGAGATTGGAACCAAAGTTAGGGTCTTAAGGTACGTGGAGAGATGAGAAAGGCCAGACTTGTTCTTTCTTGAGAATACAACATTACAGGGAGGTTTGATCAATGTGTTCACAGTGATCAGGAGCTTTGACAGAATAGATTCATCAGGAATTGGTTCCCCGGTAGAACAGCTAATAACCAAAGACCATAAAGTCGAAATGTTTCATGAGAGTGGGGAATTTTTTTACGCCATCGGTTCTGTTTTAGAATGTATCGCTGTACGTAAAATGGCAGAGGAAGCAGACTAAATATAACTTTCAAAAGAACAGTACATAATACTCGAAAAAGAGAACTTTGTACTGGCTGTGAGGGAAAAAAACAGGAGTGTGGGACCAATTGACTAGCTCTTTCTCAGATCTGACAGACTGAATGGCCTTCTTTTGTGATTAATCAATCTGCAATCAATATAAAACAGAAGGGCTCCAGTTATCAAGGTATGGACCACAAGGCAAAAGAAGCAGTGAACTACAGGATAGAGTGGGACAGCTACATCATTCACATGCAGCATGCAGGGGCATCAAAGAAAAAATATTCGAACCTGGTGCAAGATCTGATAGCAAATAAATATTGTTGGTTTTGTAATTCCTTGCAGATTGAATGTCAAAAGTACTTACAAAGGCAGCATCTCATTGAAGTTAAGTCAGAAGTCACATGGCACCAAGTTATAATCCAACAGGTTTATTTAAAATCACAAGTTTTCAGAACGCTGTCACATCATCAAAGGAGCAGTGCTCTGAAAGCTTGTGATTTTAAATAAACCTGTTGGACTATAACCTAGTATTATGTGACTTCTGACTTTGTCCACTCCAGTCCAACTCCGACACCTCCACTAAATTAACACCTCCATTAAATTAACATCTTGGTGTTTCATTCCCCAAATTGATCCATGTTGCGACAACATGTTAGGTATTTGTGTGTAATTAAACAAACATTTAGTGTATTATCGCCATTCAATCATAAGTCAGTAACATTGCTCATTGTCCATGTATGCTGTGTACTTATAAGCACCTTTAGCACATATTAATGAATGTGTTTATGACAAAGTCATTCCTTTCATATTTTAATTCAAAATCATAGTCCAGTGCAATGAAGGAAAGTTAATGGTTGGTAGGTATTGGGCTAGAATCTCCCTCTGGGAATGACCAACAGAAGTTGGGCCTGCTCCAGGTCCTAAATCCACCCCCAGGGCAAACAGTTACCCACTATCTTGGCGTGGCCAGAGGGTGATGTCTCTGTTCAATTACGAGGTGGGTACACTGGAAAAGAGGGGATGGGGGCCACGGTTTGCAATCAGACATTTTTCAGTCCAAATGTAGCAGTAGACAACACTTTCTCCTTTTGACATATCTGTTTCTTCCTCTTGTAGCTGATTAGATTGGGATTTAGTTTTTATTGTCATGTGTACTCAAGTACAGGATACAGGAGTACAGTGAAATGTTCACAGAAACAGGAAAATAAAGAAATAAGTTAAGAAGATAGGCAACAATCTTCTTAGCATAAAAATAGATTCTCAACTTTGTGAAAAACATTGATATTTGCACTGTTGCCTTGCCAGACACTCCAGCAACCTGATAGTGTCAGTGAACTGTGTTCACACTTATATTTCAGCAATTAGTAATCAATTAATTCCTACTTGACTCATTGTTTCACCATATAGAAAATCATTCTTCAGTTGAGTGAAACATTTATCCTTTGAGCAAGCGATTACGCAGTGATGTTTTGCATTGCAGCTGCTCCTATTATGTACCTGAGCTGGGACGTTAATGCCATTCATTGCTTAGGACATAGGGGAATTCCATTTCTGATGGAGCTGAAGACCAGTTGAGATATAATGATTTGTTTCACATTTGACCAGTTTGTTTCAATCTTGTAAATGGTCACAGACTTGAATTGACTCTTTTTGTTCTCGGCAGGGGGATATGGGGCGCCTTGGGAAGATGGGCTTGCCTGGACAGCGAGGACCAAAGGTGAGATGGATTATTCCAACTCTTCATTTGTCAGTGTAACCAAACGCTGAGTGATCACTATTCTGTTATACTCTGTTTCAAGGCAATGGCTAAAATTTCTTCAAGGATTAATCTCACTAAAGAAAGCTCCCATTTATTCATGAAACCCGTTGATCCAACATAATGGGTTCATAGTTTGAATCAGACAACATTTTCTTTTCGATTTCCGTAAAAGGGTGGGAGGTAGATCACACACAACCAACCCATGTATGTGAAACCCAAAATAAAATGTTAACGGTTGGACATGATACTGTGATTGGGCAGCATTTGCTGAACAATTTGGAGTGTGTAGGTAGCTGGATGAACAATTGATTTAATTTAATCGGTTGGGCTTAGAAATGACTCATTTGCACTTGCTAGCAAAGACGTGCAGGAATGTTCTCTGCAAACAAAAGAAATAGTTCAAGCCTGGTTTAAATGATCCAGCAACTTGGGAAGTTCATAGTTCCCTAATGTTTCTGTCATGGTAACACCTTGGCCAGTCAGAATTGTCTGCCGATCAATCAACATCTCTTTCTCCCGTACCATAAGTTGTTGTGATTGTTTGAAATTTGGCATTCTTTCATTTTATCCTGATGAGTGTAAGATGGGAAGCTTTGCCAACACATTTGTCTTTTCAGCAAATGAATAAGTTAAAGTTGCTAGACATAATGCAAATTGACTCTCTGACAATCCTTAATAATAATGAGTCTTTCAATGCAAATATTGCTAATATATTAGAAGATTTAAAACTTTCATTATGTTACTGCACTCACCACTTGTATTTAAATCATAGCTGTAATATAAGAAAATGTTCTCAGATGCTTCACAGGATTATGGCAAAGTAAAGTTAGATAGGGAGGTAATAGGACAGGCAGCCAGAACCTTATAAATAGAGGCAGATGTTTGGCGGTGTCTTAAAGAAAGATGGAAGTGGACGTGAAGAAGGAGAGAGGGTTAGGGAGAGAACTGCAGAATTTCAGGAGACTAGAGTTAGATGAGCACAGATATCCTGGAGGATTGTATGACTAGTAAGGTAAAGTGAGCCAGGAAAGATCTCTTCTCCCTCTCAGAGGGTTGTGAGTCTTTAGGACTCCTGTCCACAGAGAGCAGTGGGGGCAGAGTCCTTGTATATTTAAGATGTGGAGGTGCCAGTGTTGGACTGGGGTGAACAAGGTCAGAAGTCACACAATACCACAGGTTTGATTCTTTTCTGATATAGTAGAGCAAATACGCATCTGAAAGCACATTGTTCATCAGCAATGTGTCAATCAATATATACTGCAATTGCTGTTCACAACTGAAAATGGACTCTATGTGATTTAATACAAACATCAAATTGTCTTTTCTTGGATGTAATAGTACAGCCATTCATGTAGACTTAAAATTGTGAAGTACTTTTGATGTACACCGCAGCTAAAAGTAAGCACTACTTCCTCCGCAAATATCCACACTACTGACCACTTTGAATAAACATACCACAGTTCGTTGTGTGGAGGTGTTTGTCTTAGTTTTTTACAGCCAAGTGTCATGTATAAATAGAAGCTTGTAGTCATGTCAGAAAGCCTCCAAATCACACTCTTCAGAAATTCTGAGTTTTTGCTCCAATTATATCAATAAAATTATGGATGGGAGTGTAAACTGATTCTATATTTCACTCCCCTCCTATTAAGGCTCAACAAACTTTCTTTGTGAGCTGTACAAAAACCATGAGAATAGAGATATAAAATGCTGCTCAGATGTTTGATGTGCAGAATCCAGTTTCAGCAAATCCTGATGGAACTATGCGTAACACAAACAGAAAATGCTGGAAAATGCTCAGGAGGTCTGTGAAGAGAAACAGAGGCAGAGTTAATGTTTCGGATTGATTGCACTTCCTCAGAACTAAGTTAAAATCACACAACACCAGGTTATGGTCCAACAGGTTTATTTGGAAGCACCAGCTTTTGGAGCACTGCTCCTTCATTGGGTAGCTAGTTGGGCAGGATCATAGGACACAGAATTTATAGCACAAGGTCATAGTGTCATGCAACTGAAACAATATAATGAACAAACCTAGAAGATGTAACAGCAATCTAGGTTTGTTCAATATATCATATCAGTTGTATGACACTATGAAGTTGTGCTATAAATTCTGTGTCCTATGATCCTGTCCAACTGGCTACCTGATGAAGAAGTAAAAAATGAGGTCTGCAGATGCTGGAGATCACAGCTGCAAATGTGTTGCTGGTCAAAGCACAGCAGGTTAGGCAGCATCTCAGGAATAGAGAATTCGACGTTTCGAGCATAAGCCCTTCATCAGGAATAATGAAGAAGCGGTGCGTCAAAAGCTAGTGCTTCTAAATCAACCTTTTGGACTGTAACCTGGTGTTGTATGATTTTTAACTTTGTCTACCCCAGTCCAACACCTCCAGCACCTCCTCACCATTCCTCAGAACTGATTATCTTACAACGGTAACTTTCTCAACACCAATGGGCAGAGAAACATTCTGATGAAACCGTTAATTCTATCTCTCTCCTCTCAGATATTGCCAGACTCACTGAGCATTTCCAGCATTTTCTTTTGTTTTAATTTCAGATTTTTAGCTATCACAGTTCTCTGTCTGTCTTAAAATAAAAAATAATGATCTATTCTATTGGAATGTAACTCAGTAAACCTTTACTGAATGAATGACTCATTATCTACTCCCATTTGACTGTGGGCAGTCACAGTGCTGGTTAGTCACCCTTTCCCTGTTGTCCCCAGTCGGTCACCCATTCATCTTCCAACCCAGCTCTGTTTAAATCTCTCATGTCTGGTTTCAGGCTGTTCTCTTCTCCTTCTCCCATTTCCATCTCTCACCACACTATTTTTCCTTCCTATCTGTCTGTCTTTCCCTCTCTCTGTCTTGAGGCCTGCATGATTTCATTTGCTTCAGGGCTGCTTTATTTTATACTCCACAGTCTTCACTGGCCTCCAGCCGTGCCAGTTTGTGACTTTGTCTTTTTCTTTACTTCATACATCCATCTCATCGTCCACATCTCATGAGTGACCTGTCACTATTCCTCTGTTCTTGAAATTGCCCAGGTTTCTGCACTGCATGGTGAGCCTGGCTTGTAGATTATTCAGTTTCAGCAAGATATCACAGTTACTCCAAACAGAATAAAATCATTGTTTAATTTCTATTTCCTTGCTTCACTGTTCTGTCACCACTGATCCAAGTACAGTCTGTTCTGCTGTAATGTGTGTTTGTTCAACACGAATTGGCTTTAATGCAATTGAAGAATTTAGACCGTAATTTGTAGGGCACAAACTTTCCTTACCTGCGTTGGTTATAATGCGATTCTGGCCCCATTAGTTTCAATGCCGCTGCTATTGCTCGATTTTCTTATAGCATGAGGTCGCATGAGAACAGAACATTCATGTTATATCAGAACCTATTGTACTTGAAACTGCGCACTTTCTCTGAGTCTTCGTCTTTATATCTTCACTCTGATCCTTTTCTCTAGGTTCAACCATAAGCAGGATCTTTGATATAATACTGATCTTCAAACGTTTGGCTCCCAGTCTGTTGTTCCAGTTCACCAGAAAGCCCGTCATGTTCTCCTCATTCCACCGCATAAATCGTGCACATTTACAAACATCGGTACAGTGAGTGACATTGGGGGTTGAGCTTCAATGAGCATCTATCCAGCAGGAGGTCCATCTGAATAAAAACAGTTTAACCTTGTATGTTTGAATATCATCCACTTAAGAGATCAAAGTTGGGACTCCTGAAATGAGTAACGTGCTTCCTGACTCCCCACAGGATGTCCACAATCTACAAAGCACAAACTAAGAGTGTGATGAGATCTTCCCCATTTACCTTGATGTGTGCAGCTCCCGACAGCACTCAAGACACTTGACACCATCCAGAAGAAAAGAGGTCACCCACCATTCACCTCCTCCCCAGTAGCAGCAGTGTGTACCAACTACAAGATGCATTGCAGCAGCAAAGACAGCACCTTTCACACCCACACCGTCTACCACCCAAAAGGACAGGGCAGCAGATGAAGGGGGGATATCAACACTTGCATGTTCTCTTCAAAACCACAGGTCATCTTGACTTGGGACCAGATCATTCAGTGTCATTGGATCAACATAGTGGAGCTCTCTCCTTAATAGCATTATGCGTACGCTCACACCTCAAGGTTTGCAGCAATTGAAGAAGGCAGCTCATCCTCACCTTCTGCAGGGTAAGCACGGACAGGCAATAAATGCTGGCCCAGCCAGCAATACCCACATCCTGAGAATAAATGCAAACTCAAACTAGGATAGACCAAGAGGATATTTGACCTTTTTTTGTATTTTACATTTGGTCAGTTCTGCTATAACATGGTAGTTCTGTTCTCATGCAATGAGAGCATCACGTAATAGCAGCACCACATAAACTAATGGGGTCAGAATTGCGTTCTAGCCAATACACGCTTTAAAACTTTGCGTTTTAGATCAGTGTCCCAATTCATCAGTCATGTTATAATGAATTTGTGTCAGTGATTATAGCAGAATGATCTGTATTTGTAATATCTTCAGGAACCTGGCGGTTTCTGTCTGGAACATGTTCATGTTAATGAATCTGACTGTCTGTTTTCCTAGGGGCTGATTGGAAACCGCGGAGAACCAGGACTGAAAGGTGATAAGGTGATCTGAATACCTCTTTATTGCACTGTGATGTGACGTTCATACTTCCTTACAGCACTTGAGTTTAATATTCTCCTATTGCACTGCAATATAATACTAAGATTTGCATTGCACTACGTCTAATATTCTCTGGCTTGATATTTACTTCCTGCACTGAATTATTCTAATGCTTCATTATGGCAGAGTATATTGCACTCCGTTAAAATGGCTAATATTAATTCTTTCTCAAGCATGGTGTTCAATCGATCTTCACTATCTGTTGTTAACTATATGTTAATTACTCTGCTAGGAGACACAAGGCCATTTTTAATAAAGTGCTGAGGATGCATATAAAGAGAGACTGTTAGCTCACTGGCTGGTAGCTAACGAGCAACCATACCAATGCTGCAATCTTGAATAAACCTGTTATTAAGAAACGAATTAGCATCTGTTTTCATTGGGAACATAGGAACAAGACAGGCCTTTCAGCCCATTGAACCTGTTTCACCATATAATAAGATCTTGGCTGATTGAACACTCCAAGGCCTTTTTCCAAAACTATCCCCCTTATCTCCTTCCTCCACCAACTGTTTCAAATGGGAGCTGTGACTTCCCTTTAATACTTCGAAGCACTCAGTTACAAAAGAATATTCAATGCTCCTTTGTTGTATGTGCAGTTTAATATTTGGCAGCATGAATTAACTCTCCAAGTAGCACATGGTTAAAATTTTCGTCCAATCTTTTTGTTCCCATTTGTGTTCCTCTTGTCACAGAACACCCCTGTTCAAGGATCCAGAAAAGCAATTTGCTGATCCCACTCTTTTCTCTCATCCACAGTGTGTCTGTGTGTATCTGTGTGTCTGTATATGTGTCTGCATGTGTCAGTGTGTGTGTCTATATGTATGTGTGTCTGTGTGTGTGTCTGTCTGTTTATGTGTGTGTCTGTATGTGTATTTATGTATCTGTGTACACCTGTTTGTCTCTGTGAGTGTGTGTGTGTGTGTGTGTCTGTGCGTGTTCCTGTTTGTGTGTGTCCGTGTGTGTGTGTCTGCGTATGTGTGTGTCTATATATGTATTTATGTATCTGTGTGTGCCTGTTTATCTGTCTGTGTGAGTGTGTGTGTGTCTGTGCATGTTCCTGTTTGTGCGCGTGTGTGTGTCTGTATGTGGACCTCTCTGCACATGTGTGTCTTTGTGAATGTATATATGTGTCTGTCTGTGTTAGTGTGTCTGTATCAGTGTGTGTGCCTGTTTGTGTCTGTCTCTATGAGTATGAGTGTGTGTGTCTGTATATGTGTATTTGTGTATGTCTCTGAATGTGTGTGTGTATGTGCCTGTGTGCAGGTCTGTGTGTGTATCTCTGTTCTGTGTGTGTGTCTGTCTCTGAATGTGAGTAGGTGTCTCTGTGAGTATGTGTGTACGTGTGTGTGTGTGTGTGTGAGAGAGAGAGAGAGAGACAGTAGGAGGATTATTGCACAGAGAGCCATGTGTTATCCTATTGGTAGATTGCCTAGTTACAACAGCCATGTGAGCCTGTAAAATGGGGGATGGGATCGTGCTGCTACCACTGGTCCATGACTCATCAGCTGGACCATATGGAAGGATTTTGTTGCAGTGGGAACATATTGACTGTGTTACAGAGTTCTGTACAGTAAAGACGGGGTGGGGGTGCTTTGGATGATGCAGTGACCTTCTCTCTACCTTGCCACATTGAAAATACCCTCCCTGCAGCCTGCCACGTGGTCAGGGCAGCTGGCCTCCATAACTTGCCCAGCACTCAATAACTCTGTACTGAGTGGTGATTTCAAGTGAGTTATTCGTTTTCAAACAGTCTTTTCCCTTTCTCTATTTGGTGAAGTACTCAGCCCCTACTCATCTCTGGCCACTTTAGGGAACTCAGTCTGTAGGAAATAAGTAGGAAAAAACTACCACTCTGTGCTCAACCATCAATGAGTTATTCCAGCCTTGTAACTGTTTGGTACTAATACCAAACCTGATTCTGCCATTATATCACTAAGTTAGCAAGACTAAGCTTGGCTCGTCCTGATAATTGTTCTTCTCTACACTTATTCTATTTCTTGCTTCTTTAATGTGGTAGTTGATTGTGCTTTATATGATATTCCTTTTCCAAGGTAAGCATGTCTCTTTATATTAATATCTTCTTGGGTAAAGGAATTAGTGCTGCTATTTTTATTTAATGAATAGATGTTGCATTAGTTACCATGAGACTGTACATAAAAATCACCACATTTTATGTTAAATCATTGCAGCACAATGAACAATATAATTAAGGTTGCATATTTCAAGATTATGCATCAGTACAGCTGTTCAGGAAATATTTTTCACACATTCTTCTGAAAGATAATTTACAGTCTTCTGCCGTAAACAGGTCTTTTATAAATACTTTGTGTTCTGCAAACATTTTGCTTTTGTACTTTTGCAAAATGCAACATAACTCTCATAGCAATCTTGTTCACAAAGAAAGGCTAATTATTGAGCAGAGTATTACCATAAAGATTCTGTACAGTGTTTGTTTCAGTTAGTATGTGTTCCTAGCTTGGCTAAAAATATTTAAACTCTTGCAAATTCACGGTCATATCAATTTCCAGTTGAGCTTATAAATTATTATTGGTTAGAAGTATCATTCTTATTGCTTGCCTTCTTATGTCTTGCATTTTATGAGATTTATTAACAAAGTTTTTGGGTTTCTCTTAAAAGTTAAGATTAATTTGTTATGTTAAGGAATTAGCAACATTGTTCGATGAATATTGAATTGACAGATTTATGAACCAAGCCTAATCAGCTGCTGGTGTGATTTGAACCAACATCCCCAGGGTGATATTAGATTATAAGGCTAAGTGTCATAACCGTTATGCCAGCATTTCTGCCAAAGCAGGGTCATGCAGAACACAAGCCAATGGAAACCAGGCTTTTCTTCCTTTCCTTTTCCACTTTCTTCTTCTCTGCCACCATCCTCCAGGACCTTGGATATGAAAAACAATGCAACTTGATACATAGGAGCGCACAAACATAACAATTAAGTCAACAGTAGGCCATTTGGCCCCTTGAACTTGTTCTGTCATTCTGTAACTGATCTGTTCACTCAATATTCCAGTCTATTCCAACCCCCTTGCTTGTTAAGAATCTATCGATCTTGGCTTCAAAACTTTTTCAAATCTCCACTTCCAGTAGGAGAGAGTTTCAAAGACTTACAGCCCTTTTGAAAAAACATTTCTCCTCATCTCTTTCTCAAATGGCTGATCACTTCACTTCAGACAAAGATCCCTAGTTCTAGATTCTCCTACATGAAAACAAATCCCTCCACATGTACCCTGTTTGAACTCCTTAAGATCTTGTAGGTTTCAACCAAGTCAGCCCTTACTCTGTCACAGGTTCTGTGCAAGATATGTATCTTCTTCGACCCACCCTAGAACACTGGCCGTTTGAGAGCTGAGAGTGTAATTATAGTTCAAGCATCTAATGTTTCCTGGAAGTCATTCATACATTGTAGAAACTGTCTAGTTTCCAGCAAAAATCTGCCTGTTTCTGCAGTGGAACACTCACACACATGTCCAGTTTAGTACACACTAAGTGTAGTGACAGCAAAGACGACAGATTCCTGATAGGTGATTCACTGTGGAGTGTCGTTCTCTTCGGATGTCTCACCTGGCTGCTCCTCGACTTTGGAGAATTATCCCACAATCCTGTCCCATTCCCCCCACCCTGTCAATGTTGTCAGTTCACTCAGTCACTTGTGTCCTGCTGTGGCAGGGCATATGAGAATCTTGAGAGAATTCTATGGGAAGGAAACACAAAGAATAAAATGGAAAGTAATTGAGTCAAGTCTGAGACTGGAGGAGGGTCGCAGAGTCATCAAGATGTATGGCATTGAAACAGACCTTTGGTCCAACTCGTCCATGCCAATCAGATATCCTAAATTAATCTAGTCCTATATCCCTCTAAACCTTTCCTATTCATATACCCATCCAGATACTTTTTAAATGTTGTAATTGTACCAGCCTCCACCGCTTCCTCTAGCAGCTCATGCCATACATGCACCACCGTCTGACCCTCAGGACCTTTTTAAATCTTCCCTCTCTCACTTTAAACCAGTGCCCTCTAGCTTTGAACTCCTCTACCCCAGGAAAAGACCTTGTCTATTCACCCTATCATGATTTTATAGGGGTTTGATTGAAGGGTGACAATAGAATGGCTTGATATGATTATGTGAATGAGGGCAGAAGAAGTGTTGTACAACCACACACTGACCACCAAAAGACGGTTCTCTGCTGCAGCGAAGTTTTGACCAAAGTGTAATCCACATTTAGCTAATGTTTAACCTGGCATCCAAAAAGACCCTGAGATATTTACCAACTTCTGACCTGGACCCGAACATGTTACCGAGTGGTACTTGATTGGGACTTCTCTTCATTTTCTGCTTGGAAAGCAGGCTGCTTTATATTCTTGATAACCTCCACCCTCCTCCAAAATAAACCAGCACCCTCAACCTCAAGCTTGTCTCTGAGAACCTGAGAAATTTAACCCAAATATGCTTTAAAAAGGATGTAATTTGGGGCACGAAAGGTTGTTTGTTGAAGATTTATTCTTTCCGAAGTTTTCATGAAAAGATCCTAAGAAGACTGTTAACAATATTGTTCACTTTCCGATAAGGTCAGCTTTCAACTGGAAAATGCAGTGGATAATGAATTTGAAATTTAATATCCCTCCTTCATCCTTTCCATCCTTCGTCTCTGAGCTATAAATATACGCCTCAAACACACAAGTTTCCAAATGGGATTTATGGATTATGGAGTTGCACTTGGGGAAAATGTTTGCCTCAGCACTGCGTAGTAGTTTTATCACTAAAGACTTACTTAGTTCTCTGGGGAACCCAGGTTCAAATCCTACCACGGCAGGTGGCAAAGTTTGAAGGGAAGTCTGGAATTAAGGATTTAATGGTGACCGCGAATCCATTGTCAGAACCGTCAGACAAAACCCATCTGGTTCACTGATGTCCTTTAGGGAAAGAAACTGACAATCTTATCTGGTCTGGCCTATATGTGACTCCAGACCCACAGCAGTGTGGTTGACTCCTAACGGCCTTCTCGACAATTAGGGATGGGCAATAAATGCTGGTCTAACCAGAGATGCCCTCATCCCGTGAACAAATGAAAAAAAGACCAGGCTGAGTGCCTCCCATATCTTAATTGACATAGTAAGCTCCATTCTTGGATTTTCCCAGTTGCCATCTGAAGGATTTATGAAATAAGACCATGAAAAAGGGCTGCCTCAAGGAAATGTCAAACAAACTACCATGCATAAGTTAACAATAATTGCCACCCATAACAGTTGTGATATGAAATTTTCTTTTGGATTGTCTTGCATGTTGCAGGTAAGGTTAAAATATGTTTGTATGCCTGTATGGCTTTTATCTGTGGAGAAATGTTGGACTTTTAGCAGGTGGGATTAGATTGGGTTGGAATATCTGGTCAGCATGGAAGGTTGGACCAAAGGGTCTCTTTCCATGCTGTACATCCTTATGACTCTATTTTGTTTTTATCAGTTGGTACTGATCAAGTTAAAACGATAAGAAGATATTCTAACTGTTTCACCCCACACAGAAAGATTTCACCAGCAGAGATCAGGAACGGCAGAGTCATTTGTTTATATGCAGAACTTGAGTATTTCTGAAAATGGGCATACTTCATCTTGCATTCATCAGAACATTCACAAGAATACCAGTGTAAAGTTTCAGTTTTATAACAGATTATAATATTACGTATTATCGATTATGCCCATAATCAATTAGAAATTGCTTGCCAATCAATCAGCACTCCCCTCCTATGCAGTTTAAATGTTAAGTTTCCCCTTGAATTTGTATTCTTGCAAAGTATCCTGATAAATGCAAAAAACTCTGACATAATATACCTCTTTACAGCAACACTCATTGAAGGTTGTTTTACGGAATACCATATTGGTTTTTCATGATTTAATTTCCGCTCAATACTAAGTGCTTTAGAAGAGACCTGGGCATTATTTTGTTTTCAGTGTAAATGCATAGCCTTAGTGTGGCATCACAACACTTCAATACTTTGGAGTTTTGCTTCATCGATGGTGATGAGGAAATCTCCAAACATTGTCTTGTTATTTCAGGCCTATGTTTAGCAGTCACCTTGGTATTTTCCCATGGGTCTGCAGTCACAGTACTGTAATGCTACACTGTTACTCTCCACATAGAGTTGTGAGGCTATATGCTTATCTGAGACCAATGTGATGATGTAATACATTAATACAGATGTGTACAGTATGCTTAGAATTGCAAGCTAATGGTCTAGCTTGTTCATTGCATTGAAATTGACGAGACAATGTGACAGATCTGTGTGCTGTTCTGCTGTGTTTAGAGAATGAGGCAATGCTCTAACACTATACTGTCTTGTACTGTGAGTTTAGGGTGATGAAGGCATTCCAGGAATACCAGGAGAAACGGGTTTCCCTGGCGATAAGGTAAGTTCCTTAATAGTCTAACAAGTGTGAACTTTTAGAAATTTGACTAGTTTAATTTAGCCTGGTATTTAAATGAAAACACCAATGTCTGCTGAAGTCTCCTAGTGGTATTAAAGTCACCTTTTTCTTGACTAGTCTCTACTTCTCATCTTTTAAACCCTGTCATGTGCACATAAGCACTGTTGCCATTTTCCTGTGATTTTGGTGATATTCAGTCTAAGATACAAAATGAGCAAATGATCATTTCACACTTTTCCAGCTACTTACCTGTCTGAGTTTTTCTAATTTGTAATAATTAGTTGTGATCTTGACAGATAGTCATAGAGATTTACAGCACAGAAACAGACCCTTTGGTCCAACTCATCCATGCTGACCAGATATCCTAACCTAATCTAGTCCCATTTGTCAGCACTTGGCCTATATCCCTCTAAACCCTTCCTATTCATATACCCATCCAGATGCCTTTTAAATGTTGTCATTGCACCAGCCTCCACCACTTCCTCTGGCAGTTCATTACATACACGCACCATCCTCTGTGAAAAAGTTGCCCCTTAGGTCCCTTTTAAAACTTTCCCCTCTCACCTTAAATCTATGCCTCTTGTTTTGGACTCCCCTTCCTTGGGGAGAAGCCCTTGGCTATTCACCCTATCCATGCTCCTCATCATTTTATAAACTTCTGTAAGGTAACCCCTCAGGCTCCAACGTTCCAGGCAAAATAACCCCAGTCTATTCAGCCGCTCCCTGTAACTCAAACTCTCCAATCCTGGAGTACATTTTGTTTCTGCATTCCATCAGTTTAGATCTTTTAAAACTGAATCACTGGACAATAAATATTTAACTTTTGTTAAAAGCTTTGAAAACAACATGAAAATGGAGCCAACTGTCCTGTTGAGAAGTGGTGAGCTTCTCTTCTGATGCATTATTGCACTAACCGCAGAACATCAAGATATGTTCCCAACAGCCAGCTGACATCACAGCATGTGATGTGATTACCTACAATATGGAAACAGGCCCTTCGGCCCAACAAGTCCACACCGACCCTCCGAAGAGTAACCCACCCAGACCCTTTTCCGTCCGACTAATGCACCTAACCTATGGGCACTTTAGCATGGCCAATTCACCTGATCTGCACATCTTTGTGATTGTGGGAGGAAACCCACGCAGACACAGGGAGAATATGCAAACTCCACACAGGCAGTCATCCAAGGCCGGAATCGAATCTGGGACCCTGGTGATGTGAGGCAGCAGTGCAAATCACTGAGCCACCATGCTGCCCCAGATACTCCAATAAGAAAAGTCTCCATCATATTCTTAGTCAGTTCAGTTCATTGGTTAGTTATGTATACAATATAATAGTAACATAAACGTTGAACCCAGAGTAAACATATTTAATGCTATTAATAAACTTCAAGATATCTGTCCCAACAAGAACCCAGTCTTTGTGATGGATGTTACAAAGGCTAACATGTAGGGTAGCACGAAGGCAATTATCACAGTGACAATGGTGTTTTACCCTAAGGGAACCAGATCATATCAACTTCATCAGTAGCAAGTCCCTGCCCATCCCTCAGAAACTATGAACAATCAAGACAAGACCTTCATGACATTGAGGGAAAAGGAGAAGAGGAGTGTTGGAATGAAGGAGGCAAATTAGCACTTTGAATCTGCTCAGTACAACCATGGGCAGTCTGGGAGTTGGTTAGATCAGTTAGCTGGACAGCTGGCTTGTGATATCAACAGGTCACACACGCACTGCAGTCACCATGAAGGTCCTGCCTTCACAACTCCTCCCCTCGCCTGAAGCATGGTAACCCTCAGATTCAACTCACCACCAGTAGCCTCTCTGTAATGAGAGCGCAGCCCTCTGGGACTAGGGAAACTTTACCTTTGGTTGATCCATGTCCAAGCTCCATACACTTGCATTTTCTCGATATCCCTTAATAACTTTGACTTAAATCTTTTAATCATTGCTTTACAATTAACAATCAATTGAGCACCAATTAATCTATTCTGAAAATTCATTCCAAGTGTCTATTATACTTTGTGTTTCCTAACTTCACTCTCTAGACGGCTGGCTGGAATTTTTAGAGTATGCCTCTTTCTCTGAGACTCCACAATTCATGGAAACTGCCTAACCTGTTCCACTTAATATTTTGAAAACTCCAATCAAGTTGCTCCTTAACCATCTCAATTCCTGGCAAATTTATGTCACCTCCCTTTGTAATTTAATCTTCAGGGGTCCAGGTATCAATATGATATGTGGACACTTCTAATGTGCAGTAAAACTAGTCCACCTGCTGAATGTAGTATCTTAGCTAATCGTTAAATCCCAACCCACTGATGATTTAAAATAGGCAAGAAGACTTCGGTCAGAAATGTGGGTTTGATGGAGTAGGCTTTTGTAGGTTGCACCAGAATCTAAAATTATTGAAAGAGGATCATCAGGACATTTTGCGCCTCGATTAGACTACCAAATCATCAGAATTTGTTTTGTACAGATTGGAGCTACATCATCCAGCAGCTTTAGCCAGGTTTCTGTCAGCAGAGAGTACGGTGGTGACTGGGGGGTCATGAATTCAACACAGCCCCTAGGCTCCCAGCCCGTGACATTCCCAATAGTGATACGGGCGTCCAGTATGTTCCCTGTTGCTGCTGAGAAGCAATAACTTCAAGGAGACTCTTTGGAAATACGTGGAGTTGTGTGAGAGATAGGGAGAAGGGGATCTAAACAGCCAGGGTGGCTCACGCCAGGTACCCATGTTCGATTCCACCCTTGGGTGATTGTGTGAAGTTTGCACATTCTCCCCATGCCTGTGGAGGATTCCTCCCACGGTCCAAAGATTTGTAGGTTGGGTGGATTGGCCATGTTTAAATTGCCCATATTGTCTGGAGATGTGTAGGCTAGGTGGGTTAGCCATGATGAATATGGTGTTATAGGGATGGGGTGGGTTGCTGTTTGGATAGTCAGTGCAAACTTGATTGGCCAAATTGCCTCTCCCTGCACTGTAGGGATTCTAATATACTACTAAGTAAGCCTGATCTGTAACCAGTGGTAAATCCCATTGAACATTTTAGCATGAACTTTAAGATTGAGGAATGAGGAATTAAGATAGGGAATGATACATGGAGATTGCTGGATAAGGGAGGCATAATATGTATACATTGAACAAAGTCACGAGCCATCCCAATTTACATTTTCTTTGGTCTTGGGATATCTCTGTTGGTGGCCATTTTTATTTCCCGCTTTTAATCATCTTGCAAAAGTTACCCTTTGAACTGCTGAAGCAATTATCGTAATGGTGTCCCAAAACAGTATTAGGCAGCAAAATCTGAGGAACTGGGTCAGTGGCAATGTAGGATTGATGTCCAATGGAGGATGTTAACTGGTTTCAACAGAAAATGGAAAGTGGATTTATTCACCCGATATTGTCCCTCCTGAGGTTGAAAGGGTTGGTGAAGGAATCTTGGTGAACTGCAGTTCTAGAAGTGCAGGAGAAACTCAGCACGTTTGACAGCATCTGTGGAGACAGAAATATAGTTAATGTTTTTGCTGGAGTTCAGCTTATTGAAGGGGGGGGGGGATCTTATAGAGACTTATAACATTCTAACAGTACCAGATAGGGTAGATGTTCCCGATGGTGGGTATGTCCAGAACCAGGGGTCACAGTCTGAGGATTCAGGATGGACCATTTAGGACGAAGATGAGGAGACATTTCTTCACCCAAAGAGTGGGGAGCTTGTGGAATTCATTATCACAAGAAGTCATTGATGCCAAAACATTGAATGTATTCAAGAGGCGGCTAGGTATAGCACTTGGTGCGACTGGGATCAAAGGTTATGGGGAGAAAGCAGGATTAGGCTATTGAATTGGACGATCAGCCATATCATGATGAATGGCAGAGCAGGGTCAAAAGGCCCAGGAGCCTCCTCCTATCTTCGACATTTCTATTTTTGTTTCTATGACTCTTCCTCAGAACTTGCTGCAGTGCATCCTGTGTAGATTGCCCACACAGCAGCCCTGAAAGGGATCATTTGAAGTCTAGTGGCTGAAAGTTCACACACATCTGGCTGAGTCGTATGGTTGTATTCTGGGAACCTTTTAGATTGTGGAAAAACTTTGAGGGATCAGGAATTGTGGAGTCTTTGTTATTCATTCAGAGGACCTGACTAGGCCAGCATTTATTGCCCATCTTTATTTGCCCAATGAGAAACCACATTGCTGTGAGCCAGGAGTCACATGTGGGTATCGCTTTCCCCTTGTATCCAGCCTCTCTCCTGTTCTTGTGGCAATAAAATGTTTAGATTAGATGGATCAGATTCAATTGGATTAGGTTAGACTTTATTGATTAGATTAGGTTGGATTAGATTAGATTTGGTTCAATTCGATTCGATTAGATTTATTGTCACATGTACTGAAATACAGTTAAAAGTATTACTTTGCATGCTTCTCACAAAGCGTTGCCATTTTCCCAACACCATCTTGGATTTCTGTTTAATTAGCATGAACTTTTATCCGGTTGGTGTTTGGCAAATGGTTCATTCCCACTCCTTGGCTCCCCTTCCTTCTGCTGCGCATCAGCCAGGATCTTGGTTCCTCTCCTCTCCTGCCATGTGTGAGTTGGAGGCCACCGAAGTTATACACCCAAAGTCCTGAACCGGCAGATCGACCGTGTAAAAGTAAACCCTGAACCACAACCATTTCAGAATCTGCTCAAGGGCATATTGAAGAGGACAGAAGACTTAGCAAAACCTGTGGTCAATAAAAAATTATCTATAAGAAGTGGAAAAAATCAACATTTCCGGTATAGCCCTTTTTCAGGACTGAAGAAGGATTACACCCGAAACGTGGACTTCTCCACCTTCTGATGCTGCCTGGTTTGCTGTGTTCTTCCAGCCTCCTGCTTGACTATCTTGGATTCCAGCATCTGCAATTTTTTTGTCTCTATAAGATCATAGAAGCAGTCATAGGCCAATCAGTTTATTGAGTCTGCTCTGCCATTTGCTGTGATCATGGCTAACCTGATAATCCTCAACTCTGCTTTCCTGGGGACCTGGGTTCAAATCCTGCCACAGCAGATGGTGGAATTTGAATTCGTAAGAATCTGGAATTAACAATCTAATGATGACCAATTGTTGGGAAAAGCCCATGTGGTTCACAAATGTCCTTGAGGAAAGAAAACTACCATCCTTACCTGGCTGGCCTGCATGAGTTTCCAGAGCCACAGCAACGTCAGTGACTTTTGATTGCCGTTTGGGAAATTAGGGATGTGCTAGGAAATTAGGTGACCTAGCCAGCAACACTTTCATTCCATGAATGAATTTTTTTAAAAGTTACTGAAAATCAGCCACAACCCTGTCAATCTTTGAGGAATTCTTTCCTTAGTTCTTTGTGATGCTGCAGGAAATATGAAAGCACTCTTTGGACCTAACTGTTCCTAGAAGAGATGTGATTCTATCATGAGGGATTCTTTTGCTGAGAGTGTGCTTTTTTTTTGCTTTTTCCTGAATGTATTTGCTACGGAAATTTTGTTGGATGGTTTAATTTCATGCTTTTCCTTTTTTTAAAAGGATTCCATTATATAGCAAGAAGCTGACAATAATTCAGTTTCAAAAGAGATTAAAGTCAAAAGATACAGGAGTCCCCGATTTACAGTTTACAGTTTACAGACTTCAGAATGAGGTCCCATGTTAATATTAATTTTAAAGATCTGATATCAGACATTTGCTCATTCTTACAAATAGCTATTTAATATTATACTCAATTGTGTTCTGAACTGTGTGCAAATTGATTTATCAATGTATTCAGGAATAGAATCTGTTTGTAACCCGGGTACTATCTGTACAACAGTTGATTCACCAATGTAAAGCTAGTGTTACAGGACAAAAATCAGCAGGAGTCAACTTGATTTGAATTAATTTATTAGTGTTTACATATATCGAGATACAGTGAAAAGTATTACATGCTAACCAGACAAATCATACCTTGCGTACGTACATCAGGGTGGAAGATCAGAATCCAGAGTAGTGTTACAGCTACAGAGTAGGTGCAGAGAAAGATCAACTCTAATATATGAAAGATCTGTTCATAAGTCTGATAACAGCAGGAAAGAAGCTGTTCTTAATCTGTTGAAAAATCACTTTGAAAAATCAGAATATCCCTGGAAGAGAAGAAGAAATACCAGAAGACATTCACAGCATATTTTAATTTCATTGCTGCAAGAAACCTTACGCAGCTAAAGACTAAAAGATTATGGAGGACGTCCACCTTGAAGTTGCCATATGCATCCCTGCTCTGGGAAATCTTTCCAGACGAGATTAAAATGAGCCCTTAAACATGAAAAACATTGAATGTAGATTGTTAAATATATTTTCAGACCTGGGCCATTGTTAATGGGAAGATCTACTCTTGAAATTGTTCCAGAACTGCTGCCAGATATAATTAATGTTTTCTGTGATAATGAGTTGAAAGTTTATTCGTTGTAGTCAGAAATCTGGTCCATGAACCTTTCAACTGTATTGTTTTGCAAAACCCAAGATATTTTTAGTTTGGTTTAAAAGGAGAGGCAGTTGGACTGAGCATCATTTAATGAAGTGATAATGTGCTTCAGTTCTGTCACTTGACTAAGTCTATTACTGCTATGGTGCTGTCACCTCATAACCCAAAGTCTGCCTTGTTTTTTTTAAGATCAATGAACCTAGCTCACGATGTCTTTTCAAAGAGTACAGGCAGCTGTTCCCAGAGAAGCTCAAATCATGCCTTTGAAATATGCCATGAAGATGTTAGTCTGTTCAGAGACTGGGTCTGCGGAATACACATAGGAATCGCTCTGGTGTGGTTGAAGCATATAGTCAGGAGCCCGAAAACAAAATGGTTCAATTACCTCCCGAACAATAAACTCAAAGCAAACAAAGGCCACTCGCTCCATCTCATTCCATTATGAGTGTGTTGCTACATTAATGGACATCCCCTCATGCAAGCTGGGGAGGTGATGGCCTAGTGGTGTTATTGCTAGACTGTTAATCCAGAGACTCTGGGGACTGGGGTTCATATCCCCCCATGGCAGATGGTGAAATTTGAATCTGATAAAAATCAGGAATTAAGAGTCTAATGACGATTGTGAATCCATTGCCAACTGTTTGAAAAAACTCATCTGGCCTGCATGTGACTCCAGACTCACAGCAATGTGGTTGATTCTTAACTGCCTTTGGGGCAATTAGGGACAGGCAATAAATGCTGACCCAGCCAGGGATGCCCATATCCTGTGAATGAGTTTTGTTTTAGAAATGAAATCAGATCAGGAGTTCTGTGCAGATTTGTCTCCTTACTTTAATGAAGGATTTGGATCTAGTTCTTAGGGTTAAAGGGATCAAGAAGTATGGGGAAAAAAACAGGGGCGGGGATGCAGTTCAGTGATCAGCAATGATCATATTCCATAGCAGGGCAGTCTGCAAGGGCTGAATGGCCTCCCACTTCTCCTATTTTCTCTGTAAATTGCAATGGAAGCCCAGCCACTGATGTCCTCATCTTGTGAATGAACAAAATAAAAGCCCCTTCCCCACCAGACCTGAACATCCCTCCAATCCTCGGCTCTGGCAATGAGGCCAGTTTAATAATATCAGTATACGTGCTGTTTTAGTTCCTTTTCAAAGGCATCGCTGAAGTAAAAGTTTTTTTTGTGTATTGTCCTGCTTCTTCTTTCACTGCTTAGAGTGTCAGCTGGCTGAGTTGGTTAGGGAGTGATGTAGCGTAAAGCTAACTGTGCGGATTCCATCCCTGCACTGACTGGTAGTTCTGTCTCTTCATCTCATCCTACTCCCTGCTTGTGGAGAGGTTACCCTTAAGCTACACATGACCAATTGTCTGTCGGTTGGGCCCTTTGTGGAGTATGGGTCGATGTAATGCCAGACATCATTTGGAGTCTTCACTCTTGTTTGACGATTGTGTTTGGGTTTTTTTGTTCTGTCTAATGTGAGACTCACTTTCCAAATATATTTCTTTGGATCAAATTCCTTTCTGGTTGCAAATTGCAGCCACACTAAATTCATGTCTGTTTTTTGAAAGTTGCTTTGTGAACATAATGTGCATTGACCAGAGTGCTATGATTGATAGCTTAAGTAATTAATAGCAATTGTATTATTTTGCATAAGCAAACCTGCTGCTGACTTGGCTTAAACTGCTGTTGTGTCACCACAGGGCAACCCAGGGATCCAGGGAATGCCTGGAATGAGGGGAAAACCTGGAATCACTGTGAGTCTCTTAACGTTTTTCATTCTTATAATACACCCTCAGAGGGGAAAACCAGTAAAACGAAAAGGAAGTCCCATTTGGGAATGAGCAACCTGGTGTTTCTGGAGCTCCATCCTGAAGTATCCAAGGGGGTTTGGAGTGGTCTGTCTCATCCTTCAGTGATGTGGAGGTGCCGGTGTTGGACTGGGGTGGACCAAGTTAAAAATCCCACAACACCAGGTTACAGGTCAACAGGTGTATTTGGAAGTACGAGTTTTCAGAGCACTGCTCCGTCGCCAGGTACTGGTGGGGCAGGATCATAGGACACAGAATTTATAGCAAAAGATCATAGTGTCATACAACTGATGTGATTTTTTTGAACAAACCTAGATTGCTGTCAAGTCTTTCATCCTTTAGAACAGGTTGCGGGTTTTGATTTATTAATATGTAAATCCCAGAACTTCCTTCAAATCACATTCCCACAATAATTTAAGATTTTATGGAAAAAGATGACATCTCAGCTTAGATAGTGTGTTAAAAGTGTGAGGTTAGAGTCTGTCTGTATTTCAATCTTGAATCAGACTGGTTCTATTTCCAAAGTCGGAATTTATAAGATGTTACATGGATTGGCTGCCTACAGATTGTGTGCTTTTTGAACAAGATAGAATGGCATGCATGCACACATACATGGAAGTCTATGGGGTCAATTCGAATTTGCAGAGTTGTATTTGCAGATGCATTCTATTTTGTTCAAAAAGTACACAATCTGTAGGCAGTCAACCCATGTAGCAATTTATAAATTCCTACTTTGGAAATAGAACCAGTCTGATTGAAGATTAACTCTAACCTCACAACTTTAACGCACTATCTAAGCTGAGATGTCATCTTTTTACATAAAGCCTTAAGTTATCTCAGAGACGTGACTTGAAAGAAGTTCTGGGATTTACTTATTAATTAATCAAACCTGCAACCTGTTCTAAAGGATGAAAGACTTAACTGCAATCTAGGTTTGTTCAATATATTGCATCAGTTGTATGACACTGATGTTTTGCTATGAATTCTGTCTCCTATGATCCTGCCCACCAATATCTAATGAAAGAGCAGCGCTTCGGAAGCATGTACTTTCAAAGAAACCTGTTGGACTATAACCTTATCCTCAGTCTCGCTGGTTATTCCTTCTTTCTCCTCACTGGCGCATCTTTGAAAAACAGCACTCGTCAACCACATCCCATCCCTACAGTGTGGAAGCGGGCCATTCGGCCTGTTGAATCCACACTGACCTCTGAAGAGCATTCCCCTACCTTATGCCTGCATTTTGCATGGTGTATCCACCTAGCCTGCACATCCCTGGACACTGTGGCTGGATAGCTGGTTGGTGAAGCAGTATGATGCCAACAGCGTGGGTTCAATTCCCATCACTGGCTGAGGTTACCCTGAAGGACTCACCTTTTCAACCTCTCTCCCCTTGTCTGAGGTACGGTGGCCTTCAGGTTAACTCACCACCAGGCGCCTCTCTCACTCTCCTTCTCTCTCTCTCTCTGTAATTAGAGAGCAGCCAAATGGTCTGGTAAGACGAGAGTGACTCACACCACACTTTCCAGCCTGGGGTTGATTCCTTTTCTGGTTGCGAAGCTTTCTCCCCCGCCTTAAAAAGATTCAATAATCCCATGTCTTTGGGTCATGAAGTTACCATGAAAGACTCTCCTTCCTAACCTCACCCTTCGCCTGAGGCATGGTGACCCTCAGGTTAAACCACCACCAGTCATCTCTGTCTCTCTGAGAGAGTAACCCAATGGTGACTTTCCTTTCAATTAGTGAGCTGGTTGTGGGGGCAGCTGGTTGTGTAGGGAGTTGTTAGGCTAAAATTTCAAATTTTGCAGATGATATAAAACTTGGAAATGTAGTAAACTGTGATGATTAGAGATGTGTCGAGGACCATAGATAGTCCAGTGAAATTGGGACGCGTGATTCATGAAATTTGTGAAGCAATGCGTTCTGAAGATAAAAGATAAAAAGTACAGAGTGTTTGGTACAACTTTAAACATTTTACAGTGACAGGTATACCTGAGGGCCCACATACACATCCTTTGAAGGATTAGAGTTAAGTTGATAAAGCAAATGGCTCACACAAATACATAAATTGTTGAAAAATCTCAGCAGGTCCGTGGAGAGAACTCAAAGTTAACATTTCGGGTTCAGTGATCCTTCTTCAAAACGGAAAGCATTTGGCTGCTTGACTTCGTAAATAAAGGCATCGGGTAGTAAAGCAAGGATGTTTTGCTTCACACTTATGAATGATTGTTATTTATATTTTTAGGGCAAAATTGGTGAAAAAGGTCCAGTTGGAATACCAGGACCTCCTGGTCTTGAGGTAAGATTGAGGTTGTTTCATTAACCGTTGAGATTTAAACTGAGCAAACACTGAATGTGAAACAGAAACCAAATTCTTTCAGGTTTAGTCTTTCTGATATTCTGTTTGAAATGCCTTTTTCTACAAGCAATGTTTTTGTAGCTTCTAAAGTGCGAGTGTAAAACCTACAATATTAAAAATGATGAAATAAGTGTCATGTGGCATGTAAGATAAAGTAGCATTTTCAAAATTGTCCTGAAATGTGAAGCTGGAGACAAGTGCTCACATATAAAACAAACACAGGGCATGTGCTGAATAAACACAACAGGTCTGGTAGGATTTGTGGAGAAATAGAGTTAATATTTTGAGTCTGATAAGAATGTCCTTCAGAACAAGTTACACTGGACTCGAAATGTGAAACTCCACTTCTCGCTCCATAGATGCTGCCAGACCTGCTGAGTTTCTCTGACTTCCTCTGTTTGTTTCATATTTCCACCATTTGCAGTATTTTATTATTATTGTCCATAGCTAAGGTTGTCTTTGATGATGCTTCTGGAGAAATAATCCTGAGCTCCAGGCTAATGCTTGAGGGTGCATGAGTTCAAATCCCACCAGGGCAGGTGGTAAAATTTGAATTCAATTTAAAAAAATCTACAGTGACCAGAACTGTTGCAAAAAAATGGTTTTCTAATGTCCTTTAGCGAGAGAAATTTGCTGTCCTTAAAGGACACTACCCAGAGAGTGAGGAGTATATGGAATTGTCTGCCACAGAAAATGGTTGAGGCTGAAACATTGAATATTTTCATGAAGGTGTGAGATAGAGTTCTTAGGGCTAAAGGGGTCAAGGGATATGGGAAGAAAACAGGAACAGGGGTCAGAGTTGGATGATCAGCCATGGTCATATTGAATAATACAGCATGACCATCTGCTCTCCATGTTTTTCTTAATGAACCAGGTTAGTTTTTGTGTGTGTGTGTGTGTGTGTGACAATCATATTTACCATTAACTTTTAATTCCAGATTTTTCAAATGTTGAATGCAAACTTCAACCATTCGCCACAGCAGGATTTAAACCCATTTCAAATCTGGTTTGTAATCACCAAAACACATAGTTCAGCTTCTGATCAAGTGATCCCCTACCAGCAGGTTAATGCTGGGGTGTTAGTAATGCTACTGCGAGCTGTTGATAGTCCAGCTTGGCAGGCTGGCATTTGGTGCCAGGTGTTATTCACTGGAGCCTGATCCAACTCCTCTGTCCTTGGCCTGTATGTCCACTTTCTCCAGATCACAGAATGTTACAGTACAGCAGCAGCTCATTCAGCCAGTTGAATCTGTACTAGCTCTTCAAACCATTACCTCGTGCCAATCTCCTACCTTTTCCCCATACCCTGATGCACGATTTCCATCCAAATAATCATCCACTCTGGAATGCCTCAGTTGAACCTGCCATCCCCCACATTTCCAGGCAGTGCATTCCACACCCTGACTACTTGCTGAGTGAGTTATTTCTCACATCACCCTTGCGTTGTTTGCACATCACTTTAAAGATCGGAACTTGTGGAGGTGAAAGGTAGAGAAAATTGAAATGAGAAAGAATTTCAGTTGAAATGATAATGAGTGTGAGGATGTATCACCTGAAATTGTCAGACCAGTAAGCGAGGGATGGTGTTTGGTTTGCGGTGTGATCTCAGGCAGCTGCTCCCCCTACTGGACTATGTTCATCTGTTGAAATGACAAAACGTGAAAAATAGTTCAAATGCCCCATTTTCCTGGATAAAAAAAATCCATTAAAGTCGTAATTCATGGCAAGATGAATTGGTGTTGAATAGATTTTGGCAATACGAGGAGGCCTTTCATTTTGTTCAGTAAGATCACAGTGGATCTGTACATCAATTACATTTACCTGTCTTTTTGTTTCAAATGCTTGGTCATACTTCCCAATCAAAACTCTACTCATTGTGGCCTTGGGGAGTTTCTGTTGATGAGACACACCCCAAAGATGCTGAAGAAACTCAGCAGGGTGTGGCAGCATCTGGTCTGAAGATTCGAAATTTTAATTTATCTGTCTCTGTCTCCACAGATGCTGTCAGAAGTCGCACAACACCAGGTTATAGTCCAACAGGTTTATTTGAAATCACAAGCTTTCAGAGCGCTGCTCCTTCCCATCGCTGGACAAACCACTTCACCTGATAAAGGGGCATTGCTCTGAAAGCTTGTGATTTCAAATAAATCTGTTGGACTATAATCTGGTGCCATGTGACTTCTGACCTTGTCCTCTCCAGTCCAACCCTGTCACCTCCACATCATGACTTCCACAGCTGCTGCTAGACCTGCTGTGTTTCTCCAGCATTCCCTGTGTTTGTTTCAGATTCCCAGCATCGGCAATATTTAGCTTTTGTTCAGTTGCCAGAACAACTGTGGCCCAAAGGCCAAGCCAGACTGCAAAGTTCTTCTGCGCTATGTGTGAGAACGTGCTTAGTGCATTCACTCAGCAAAAGTTGACAAACAGGAGAAAGTGAGGTCTGCAGATGCTGGAGTATCAGAGCTGAAAATGTGTTGCTGGAAAAGCGCAGCAGGTCAGGCAGCATCCAAGGAACAGGAGATTCGACGTTGCGGCATAAACCCTTCATAAGGATACCTGATGAAGGGCTTATGCCCGAAACGTCGAATCTCCTGTTCCTTGGATGCTGCCTGACCTGCTGCACTTTTCCAGCAACACATTTTCAGCAAAGTTGACAAACAGCCTGGCTCTAAGTTAAGATTCTGACTCTTCATTTTTCACCACCCCGCCCTCTTTGCCCAAAAAAACTGATAACTTCCTTCATTCTGTCCTCTTCAATCTCTTTGCCATTTTGGACACTCGATCGGATTAACCCTTGACCTTCAACTCCCAGGCCCAACCTATCTGTACAACTTAACCCTCCAAGTCCCGGTTAATTCCTGCCCAAAGCCAGCACATCCTTCCTGAGCTGCCCAGTGCTGAGGGCAGTTACTGGAGATAGTATCTGATCATACATCGAAACAGCACCACTTCCTCCGCGTACATTCTAGTCATATTCTAACCATTATAGTAATAGCTCTGGCTCAGTGAGTAGCATACACGCCACTGTATTGCAAGGTTCTTAACCAAGACCTGGAGTACAGATGTCTAGGAGGTTACTCCAGTGCAGTAGAGAGGGAGCACTGCACCATTAAAGGTTCCATCTTTCAGATGAGATGTTAATTCTAGGTCCTATCTGTCTTCTGGGATAAGAATGAAAGATCCCATGGATTTGAAGAAGAGCAGGACGATTTTCTCCAGTATTTTGGCTGATATTTGTCCTTCCACTAAGTTAGCTGGTCGTTGTCACATCATTGTGTGTGGATGTTGCTGTGCACAAATGGGTTGTCATGTTTCTTGTCATTACTACATTGACCACACTTCAGAGAGTGTACCTCCATAGCTCTTCGACATGCTTGCTGAATGTGAAAAGTGCTAATTAAATGCAAATCTTTGTTTTTGTTTTGTTTGCCATTGATTGTTTCCTGTACCTTTCTGGAAATAGCTGCAAGTTTTATCTGTGGATCAGTAATCTCATAGAATCTCTACAGTGTGGAAAGAGGCCATTTGGTCCATCGAGTCAGCACTGGCCTTCCAAAGAGCATTGTACTCTTACAAAAACAGAACTTGTTGGAGGTCAGGTGAATTGGCCATGCTAAATTGCCCATAGTGTTAGGTGCATTAGTCAGAGGGAAATGGGATTGAGTGGGGTACTCTTTGGAGGGTCGGTGTGGACTTGTTGTGCCGAAGGGGCTGTTTCCACACTATAGAGAATCTAATCTAAAAAGCGCAGCAGGTCTGGCAGCATCTGCGGAGAGAGAAACTGAGGTGACACTTCCAGTCCAATGGCTCTTCTTCAAGTAAACAACTGTGACCACACATAATTCATCACAACAGCAGTTCAAATAATGCAGACCCAAGAGCAGACTGTGCTAGCCCTGACAGCAGGAAGTGTATAAATGCATGCGACACTCAGCACAAACAGCAACCATGACAGAATTACACCGTGTAATGTTGATCAGAGTGAACAGAGTATTAGGACAGAGAACTACACACAAATGGTGAGATCTATAGCATGCAGTATGATGAAAATAAACAGCATTAAACTTTGGAGAAGGGAAATGGTACCAGATATATACACAATTTTGCAAATTACACAAACAAATGTAAGATCCTAATATCTCAATGACTCAAAGACAAGTTCTAAAAATGCAGCAGATCTGATGAAGAGTTACGGGGTGTAGCATTGTTTGCATTTGAAGAATGGAATGTAAAACAGATGTAATGAGTTTTTTCCTAAGTAATTTTAAAATCCATCATGCCAATCCTCTTTGTTGTGTGCATCCTGCATTTTGTTATAATTCAGCTGGACAGTGGGAGAGCGAGAGACTGGATCTGACCCCTGAGCAAAAGATTTGAATCTCGTGCTGTGTTTAAATTGGAAAATTGTTTCCTGAATGCCTCGCACTTTAGTTACTATAGAAACAACCATGTTTATGTTGTGTGGTTGGTTAATTCCACATTTACCCTCTTTGTAGTGTCCAGTTGTTTCCTACAGTAATTATTTTAAAGGGACTGCTCACAATGGGATGAAAAAGGCTTAGAGCTGCTACTGAGAGAATGCTCCTCAGTTTTTATTTATTCATTAGTAGGATGTGGGCATCGCTGGCTGGGCCCAGCATTTATTGCCTGTCCCTAGTTGCACCTTGAGAAGGTGGGCTTCTTGAACCGCTGCAGTCCATCTGATGTGGATTGACCCTTAGGGAGGGAATACCAGGATTTTGATCCAGCGACAGTAAAGGAATAGCAATATATTTCCAAGTCAGGATGATGAGTGGCTTGGAGGGGAACTGGCAGAGGGCGGTGTTCCCATGTATCTGCTGCCTTTGTCCTTCCAGATGGAAGTGATTGGATTTGGAAGGTTCTGCCTAAGGATCTTTGACTAATTTCTGTTGTGCATCTTGTAGACATTACACAGTACTGCTACAGAACGTTGGTAGTGGAGCGAGTGGATGTTTGGGGATGTGGTGCCAATCAAGCAGGCTGCTTTGTCCTGGATGGTTTCAAGCTGCTTGAGTGTTGTTGGAGCTGCACCCATCCAGGCATTCTCCTGACTTGTGCCTTGTAGATGGTGGACAGGCTTTGGGGGAGGGGGGTCAGGAGGTTGGAAATGTACAGTGCAATTATGAGTGGCTCATGGGCTCAATATGCTAGTTTCCAAAATATGTGACGTCTCTGATGATAGTATTGCTTATTTTGCATTAAAGTTGCATTTCTATTGACATACACAGAGTATATGCTCCAGGCTTCTCTGCATTGTCTTTCTTACAGGAGCTAACATCCCCAGTGAGAACTGGGTGTTAAAATCAATTACAAACAAAAACAGAAATTGCTGGAAAGGCTCAGCAGGTCTGGCAGCATCTGTGGAGAGAAAGCAGGGTCGCGCCCATATGTTCTTCACTTCTTCAAAGAAATGCTTCCTGACAATCTACAGACCCCTTCCAAGCTGTTCCACCTTTAAGCAGCAGATGCAGTCGAGCAAATGGCTTTGCTAACGTAGGGATGACCTCAGAATCAAATGAAGAATCCTTGATTATCTCATCATTCTCCATTTCCTTCGATTTCAAAAGGATTTCCAACCCCTCTTAGATTTTGGTGGATACCTCTGCTGCCTGTTGGGTGACCCAAGTATGTTAGACTCGATAGAAGTGAATTGGTTAGCTCAGTTGGCCAGGCCGCTGGTTTTCAATGCAGAGTGATGTTAACAGCATGGAGTTTAATTCCTGCACTAGTTGACATCACCACAAGCGTCCTACTGCCTGTGGTGACCTTCAGGTTAAAGCCACCTCCAGCTGTCTCTCTCTAACAGGAGAGCAGCCCTTGGAGACTGTGAGACTCTATCTTACTTGACCCTACAAAGAAACAGTGTGTGTTTTGGCTTGGAGTTCATACTGTTGAGTTTGATCTTGGACTCAGTTCTAACTCACAATATGCCCATTCTCTGTCTTATTTCTAAATAGTATGTTATCCAAGAAACCACACACTGCTTTCATCCCATTTGGTATCTGATCCATGATGCCTTGTAACATTGTAAGAGCAGTGGATAAATCAATGGTGATCTTCTATAATGATACATTCCTAATATAAATAGGACACTGCTCCTTCCTCTTGCCAGCTAATTCTAATTTTTGTTTTATTCACTCATATGTGGGTGTCTCTGGCTGGCCAACATTTATTTCCCATCCCTAGCTGCCCTTGAAATGAATGGCTTGCTTCGTCATTTCAGAGACTAGCTAAGAGTCACCCACATTGCTGTGGAGATACATGTCAGTCAGATCAGGTGACCATCTCAGATTTCCTTCTCTGAAGGACATTAGAGAACCAGATAAGTTTTTCTAATAATGGGCAATGGTTTCATGGTCATCAGTAGATTCTTAATTCCAGATTTTATTATTTTGTTAAATTCAAGTTCCACTATCTGTCAAGTTCACATCCCCAGATCATCAGCTGAATTTCTGGATAAATAGTCGAGTGATGATACCACCTGACCATCACCACCTCATTGCAGATATATATGTGACAAATGTATCTCACCGAACACCTTCTCATTGGCTAAATTAGAAATCAAATCTTCTCTAGTAGACTGTGGATAAGTATAATTTCCAATCCATTTATTTACCATCTGTTTGTCATCTCCACACGCCCAAATGTACTGCCTTTTGAACAACCACATTAGGGCAGTGCTTGTTCTTAACTGCCCCGTTCTCTCTAATCTATGCCGTTTCTAACTAGCACTGACAAATGTTGGCTGTAGTTTTATCTTTTATCTCATCTTCTTGATGCCTAGTTTTATTGTTTGGTTATCCTCATTCAAAGACTTTGCGTTATCTTTGTTCTTCCCTAATGTTAGATGTATTCTGACTGATGCCCATCGTGACTAGCTAGGTTCAGTTTAATCGTGCTTTCTTAAACTAATTTCTTCTCATCAGTTGTTCCTACCAACTGCTTTTGATGTTAAGTAACAGAATACATCATCATATTCCACTTGAACATCTGTCATAGGGAAGGGGCTAGAATCCATTACTTAGACAATCACAGTATAATGAGGCAGAATCACAGTGTTTTGTGAAAGGGAAATCATGTTTATTACATTAGAATGATTCTTTTTTAACAGATTAGCATGCATGATGGATCGAGGGAAACAGGTAGATGTGGTGTATTCAGATTTCCAAAAGGTGCCACATTAACAGTTGCCACATCAAATAAGAGTGCACAGTACAGGGGGTAATGTATTAGCATCGATAAAGGAATGTTCAGGTAACAGAAAGCAGAGTGTAGGGATGGAAAGGTCCTCTTCAGATTAGCAACTTAATCTGTGCAGTGCCACTAGGTGCTCAACTGTTCACAGTCTGGTTTACACAAGGGAACGGGAATGTGTTGTGGAAAATTGCTACCTAGATAGGTAAGGATGTAGGGAGGAGCTAGAGTGTCTACAAAGAGATATAGACAGGTTAAGTAAGTGGACCAGAACTTTGCAGATGTGATGTACAAAACATAGAGGGGAAATGTGAACGTGTCCATTTTGGAGGGGAGAGTAGAAAAGCCATACACTAATAAATGGAGAGCAGAGACATCCAGGTGCATAGAATGTTGGTCTGCAGGTACAGCCAAGTGATTAGAAGGCAAATGGAACGTTATCATTTATTGCAAGGGGAATGGAATACAAAAGTAAGAAGGTCTGATTGTAGTTGCACAAGTCATTGATGAAACCGTATCTGGAATACAGTTTTAGTCTCCTTATTCAGAAGCAGTTCAGGGAAGGTTTTCACTCAACTCATTCCTGGGATGAAGGGCTTATTTTATAAGAAAATGGGTTGCATTTACATCCATTGGAGTTTAGAAGAATGAGGTGTGACCTTATTGAAATAAATATGATCCTGAGGGGACTGGATGGGGTGGATACCAGAAGGATGTTTCTTCTTTTGAGGGAGATTAAAACTAGGAGACAGTGCTGACAACATCCTGGCAAATGCCCTCTGCAAAAGATGCTGGAGATCACCGCTGTGATTACAGCATCTGCAGTAACTTGCTCCTGCATCTCCTCTGCACCCTGTCTAGTGCAGTCACATCCTTCCTACAGTGTGGTGATCAGAACAGCACACAGTGCTTCAGCTGTAGCCTAACAAGCTCCACTGTAAGCTATCTGCTCTTGTATTTCATGTCTTGAACAATAAAGACAAGTATTCCAAACACCTTCTTAATCACTTTATCTACCTATCCTGTTGTGGACATGCACACCAAGGTTCCCCTGATCCTCTGTACTTCTTAGGGTCCTACCATTCATCGTGTACTCCCTTGAATTCTTAGTGACTCACAATGTATCACCTAACATTTTACAGGGTTAATTTCCATTCGCCAGTGTCCAGCCCATCTATAATCATGCTGTGGTCCAAGGCTTTCCTCCTTGAGTCATCTGTGAATGTACTGAGCATACCTTGTACATTCATGTCTAGAACACTATTATATGCAACAATGGTGAGACATCTCGCAGAAATCTGAATCCTGAGCTATGCCATGAGGGACCGTCACAAAAACAATCTCTGACCATCACCCTCTGCCTCCTGCCACTGAGACAACTTTGGATCAAAGTTTCCAAATTGCCCTGTACCCTCCGGGCTCACCTTCTTGATCAGTGTCCAATGTGATACTTTCTCAAAGGTCTTACTGAAGTCCGTATAGACTACATCCAATGCATTACCCTTATCTACGCACCTAGTCACTTGCTTAGAAAACACCAACAGACCAGTTTGACATGATCTCCCTGACACAACCATACTGACTATCCTTAATTAACTCTTACCTCTCCAAGTGGAGATTAATTCTATCCCTCAGACTTTCTCCACAAGTTTTCTTATCACTGATGTTCAGTTCAGTTGTCTGTCGTTCCCTACTTTATCGCTACCACACTTCATGAAGAATGTTACCAGTTCAGTTGTCCTCATGTTCTCTGACACCTCTCCTTTGCTAGAGAGGTTTTAGAAATGAATGTGAGGGCACCTGAAATCTCCACCCTTGCCTCCAACAGCAGTCTGGGTCTGTGGACTTATCTCATGTTAAACCTGTTAATTCCTCCTACCACTTTCCACAAACAAAACTGCATCAGAACATTATTTCAACGAGCCAACACATACTGCAGCACAGAGGAATTACGCAGAGCAGAGGAATTAAATGCACCTATACAGTGCATTTAAAAAAAAAATCAGTACTCAATGAACACAGTCTGCCGATTTCTCAGCAACAAACTCAAAAAAAGCAGACAAAACTCATCCAGAAACTCTAGCCACTCTCCCCTACATCAAAGACATCTCAGAAATGACTGCAAGACTACTCATACCCCTTGGCATCATGGTAGCACACAAACTCACCAACAGTCTAAAACAGCAGCTAATGAACTAGAAAGACCCTAATACAGACAACAAGCAAAACTAATGTCATTTACAAAATATCATACCAGGATCAGAGTGTTCCATTCTTTTCTCTTCTTGCCATCTCTGGGAGGGCAAAGCCAAATCCCGTATTCACCAACAGTAACTGGGATTCCTTCTCATGAGTAAGGTCATATAACCTAATTGGATAACACATAAAACTCTACAAAGACAACAAACAAAATGAACATCATCTACAAAATACCTTGCAAAAACTGTAATAAATATTACATTGGACAAACAGGCAGAAAACTAGCCACCAGGATACATGAACATCAACACGCCACAAGACGACATGACCCTGTCTCACTATTATCCTTACATACAGATATGGAAGGACACCACTTTGACTGGGACAACACATCCATCCTAGGACAAGCCAAACAGAGGCACATACGAGAATTCCTAGAAGCATGGCATTCCAACCAGAACTCTATCAACAAACACATTGACTTGGATCCCATTTACCACCCCCTGAGAAAAAAAACAGGAAATTACATCGCCACAGGAAATGGTGTCACTACAGGAAATGACATCACCAACCAAAGGAAACCCGGACATATAAATAGAAAGCAAGAAACACCAGCAGTGCTTCATCCGGGGGCTCACCAAAGATGTTGCCTAGTATGGTGACAAAACATATGAAAGTGAACCTTCCAGCTCAGCGAGGAAACCTACATCTAGAACCTCAACCTGATCTACAAATCTTCTCAAAACTCACTACCTCCTCCCTCTCGATTGTCATTTGTTCAACTACATTAGAATCATAGAATTCCTACAGTGCAGAAACAAGCCATTTGGCCAATTGAGTCTGCACTGTCACTCTGAAGAGTATCCCGTCCAGACACAGATCCACACCCTATTCCTATAACTTCACATTTTCCATGGCTAATTCACCTAGCCTGCACACTATAGATAATTTAGTATTGCCAATCCACCTATGCTGCACATCTTTGACTGTTGGAGGAAACTGGAGCATCCAGAAGAAACCCACACAGACAGGGGGAGAATGTGCAAACTCCACAAAGACAGTTGCCTGTGGCTGGAATTGAACCCAGGTCCCTGGTGCCATGAGCGTGCTAACCCACTGAGTGAAACCCTAGTCACTGTCCTCTTCCCTAATTTTCTGTAAACTGCCCCCAAACACAGTTCAAGGGCAATTAGGGACATAACAAATGCTGACCTTAGCAGAGATGACCATATCCCATAAAAAGCGTAAAGAAAAAATGCTGACCAAACATTTGGTCAAAGCGAGAGGTCTTAAGGAGCAACTTTGCAAAAGAAATGAGGGGAGAAACCCAGAGTGGGAGTTTCAGAGCTTAGGCAGCTGATGGTGAAGCAAAAGAAATTGGGGGCAGAAGAGGGGTGCGGAATTGTCGGAACTGAAGGATCTTGGAGAATTTTAAGATTGGAGGAGGTTTCCCAGATGGTGCAAGATGAGACTATGAAGGGATTTGAAAACAAGGATAAGAATTTCAAAACCGAGACACTGCTGACTGGGAGCCAATGGAGAATAATAATAGAATAATAAAGGGCTGACATCTTTGCGCTCTGAATAAAACTTAGGTCAGTTTTTGGTCTGCATTATTCTGTTTGATGTTTATGTTGGATTGGAACTAGTAGCAGCTGTTTCTTTATGTCTGTTGCTCTGAATAATGCGATTTAATAAAGGCACTGATTCAGTTAGCAATGATACAGCAATCCAGCTCCTCCATTCCACTCTTCACCAGTGTTCAATAAAAATTAATACAAGATGACAATATTCCCCCGTGTGTGAGAGATAGAGGACTTGATAAGTTTTAATTAAAACTATCTGGTTGGCAGGCTGACGTAACAGAAAATAATTTATTTTCTGAGCACATTGTTTGAAAGTTAGCTTTCCTTCTCCAAATCTGACCACCCCCCCCCCCCCCCTTGCAAATATAATTCAGAGATGTTTAACTCTTTCAGTATGGAAAGATTTTCTTCAACTGCGTTTATATTCTTATTTGTATTCATAGAAGCAGAATACTGACTGAACAGGTTACTGAGCATTCAATTGTTTTCAATTAACCAGATTCACAAACCAAAAGGCAATAGCTAGGCAGCTTTTTAATCTGCAAGGGAGTTGAGAGTGGAGTTAAGGCCACAATCAAATCAGCCAAGATCACATGGAGGGGTAGAGCAAGCTTGAAGGGCCAAATGGCCTACTCTTTGTGTTTCTGATGTACTTAACATTCTCATATTCAATATGTTATGTTCTAAGCATAGGTCAGTTAGCTTAGGTGGTTGGACGGCTGGTTTGCAATACAGCGTGACACCAAAAACATGAATTCAGTTCCCACACCAGCTGGGTTACCATGACAGAGCACGCCAGATGTGCAGTTTAGGCTGGATTGGCCATGCTAAATTGGCCCATGGTGTCCTGGGATGTGCAGGCTAGGTGGGAAATGCAGGGTTTACAGGGATAGGTCTAGATGTGGAAGATCAGTGTAGACCTGATGAGCTGAATGGGCTGCTTCCACACTGTAGGGGTTCTATGATTCTCCTTGGTGATGTCTTGCCCTTGCCTGAGGCATGGTGACCCTCAGGTTAAACTCATCACTAGCCTTCCGTCTCTCTCTCTCTCTCTCTCTCTCTCTCTCTCTCTCTATAAAATAAGAGAGCCCTGTGATTTGGTCATACTGTGAGGACTTTAATGATATACAGAGGTTTTACATTGGAAATAGGAGCACTCAGCCCCTGGCTATTGGAGTTCTTGTGACACAGTGGGTAACGTCCCTGTCTCTCGAGTCGAAGTCCCACTCCAAGAAGATATGTACATAACACGACGTGACAGTTCGATCATCAAAGTGCAAATCCTTCCACCATATGCAGATGGTAGGAGTGGGTGAGATTCCTGTCATCCCCATAATGGAAAGAACATTTGGAGCCTGTAGCGCCACTGTCCATTGCCCCAGACTGTGGCCGCTTGGACTCTCTTATGAACAGATTCAAAACGTTGGAACTCCCTAGTGAGACTGGGATGTACCTACACTACAAGCACTGTATTGGTTCAACTTGCAGACTCACCACTATCTCTCTCAGGGCAATTGGGGGTGGGCAATAGACGTTGGCCCAGCTAGTGATACCTGTGTCCCATGAGTAATGCAATAAGCTGTAACACCCGCTCACACAGAAGTCATGCATCCAGATCCCAGCAAAGTGATAATATGCACAAATTGGATAATTACAGTCCTCTGATAGAAACCCCTCACATCTTGAACAATGATTGTGAGCACATGTATTATTCAGCTTGAAAATCAGCGGTTTCATGGAGCAGAAATAGTTGCTCGGATTTTCAGCTTCACCTTGTCCAGTCATTCTGTTGCAGGATGTTCCTGGAAATTGGACATTTGATTGTTACAGACTCTGATGTCATGTTCAGTAATGCTGCAAGACATTAGCCGTGTGTTTGCCAAATCGAAGCATATATGTCCAAGTGTGTCCATATGTGTAACAGTGTTTGCTCCACACTTGGTGAACTTACAAAGTAATAGCTGGAAGAATGCCTTTCCAAGCTTTCAAATTACATATGACTAAGCAGCCGTATTAAATTTTTCATTTCTCTTTGTGGCTCAAAGGTCTTTTAGATTTGGGCAATCTTTTATGTATATTTTTAATACTGCGGTGACTCAGAGAGGAATGCAGTCTCGCCCCACATGTGATTTGTTAACAGCACTGTCAACTGTATTGCTCCAGTCAGCATTAGCTGAATCCATGTGGAGGGGAAGAGGTTTCAGCAACTCCAGGCTGTGCCAGAGGAGTGATTTTAATTTGGAACTGGAGCTAGTCTCCAAGCATTATACTTAAGTGACTTGGAGCTAACACAGCAACCCTTTTCTATTGGCCGCGCAAATGTTTAGTCAGATGCGCATATCCGGTTTCTCCATCCACATGATGTGAGGATATGTTACATCTAGTTACGATGCAGAGGATCGCAACAGTCAAACTAGAGCAGAGGACCACATGTAAAACTTGGCAGAACAGTGCGGAGATAAGGAGGTGGCAGAAGGGCATCAGCAAGATGGTCCCAATGGCAAGAGGTGGCGCCCGAACTGTGGTAACTTCGACATTTGGGAGTCCGGAAAAACGGTTGGGCAGTGGCAATGTGAAGTCTTGAACTGGAGCAGCGGGAAACAGCAAGGATGGACTCTCATTCAGTTATAAAACCCAGAAAGAACAGCGGAGGCTGTAAATCAGAAACAATAACAGAATTTGCTGGAAAAGCTCAGCAGGTCTGCCAGCGTCTGTGAAGAGAAAACAAAGTTAATGTTTCAGGTCCAGTGACCCTTCCTCAGAACTGCTACATGCACACACATGCACATGCGCAGACACACGCAAACATGCACACACACCTACAAACATCCATCCACCAGCATGCATACACAGGCAAACATCACCCCCCCATCACCCTGTCAGCCTAGATTGGAGGCAAGTCAACCTTTGGCCAAAAAAATGGCTAACTGAAAAAACATTGTGGTCATGTGTTGTCCCAACACAGTGCAGATCAGGACCCAATTTTGGCCCTAACATCATGTTTCCCACAACTGACCCAGTTTCCAATCTTTGACTTTGCCGTCATGCTTCTGACCTTTGACCCTGGTGCCATGTTTCCAACCCAATTGGCAAAATCCTGCCTCAGACATCAAAATGATCATTTTCCAATGACATCAAGAGATATAATGTTGCCAGCCCGCCCCCTCCCCACTCTCCACCCCTTACATTCCCATCCTATTCACAGGGTAGGGGTGAAAGATTTCTGTACTTTGGCACCTGGACTCCTCACTGAACACACTTACATATCTTGGGAAGTGATGGCCTAGTCGTATTATTGCTGGACTATTAATCTAGAGACCCAGGTAACGTTCTGGGGAGCTGGGTTCAAATCTCACCATGGCAGATGGTGGAATTTGAAATCAGTAATTATTTGGAATTGAGAATTTAATCACCACAAATCCTTTATTGATTGTTGGAATAACCCATCTGATTCACTAATGTCCTTTAAGGAAGGAAACTGCCATCCTTATCTGGTCTGGCGTACATGTGACTCCAGACCCACAGCAATGTGGTTGACTCTTAGCTGCCCTCTGGGCAATTAGGGATGGGCAATAAGTGCTGCCTGGTCAGCAATACCCTCATCCCAATGGAAAGAAAAACCACACTGCACAGTTAGTGCCTCAGTAAAGATAACAAACAGATAAATTAGAAGCAGGAATAAGACCATTAAAACATTTAAACTGAGACTATTAGTCCTGGCGATCCAGGTTTAAATCCTGCCACGGCAGACGGTGGAATTTGTATTGAGTAAAAAACAAAATCTGGAAATAAGAATCTAACGATGACTGTGAACCCATTACAGCCTTTTGTAAAAACCCTGCCTCAGATATCAAAATGATCATTTTCCAGTGACGTCAGGAGATATGATGTTGCCAGACTCCGCCCCCCCCTCGCCCCGTCACATTCCCATCATACTCCCGGCAAAAGCTTGATTCACTGATTTCCTTCAGGGAAGGAAATCTGTCATCCTTACCTGGTCTGGCCAACATGTAACTCCAGACCCACAGCAATAGGATCGATTCTGAACTGCCCTCTTGAGTTGGCCTAGCAAGCTACTCGGCTGTAGCAATCTCTACAAAGCCTCAACAAAGAAGTGACCATCACAAACAGCGTTGTGGGTCAACCTACAGCACATAGACAGCAGTAGTTCAGGAAGGCAGCTCAATACCACCTTCTCAAGGGACAACTGAGATGGGCAATGAACGCTGGCGCAGCCAAAGGCACCTGCATCCTGTGATTGAATAAAAAACTGCCATTCAGCCCGTCTAATTGGCTCTTCTATACATTAAGACCAAAGCTGATTGATTGAAAGGTCAAATGCACGTTTCTGCCTATTTCTGATAATCTCCCCTTCTGTGCTTAACAAGAATCTACCCACTTCAGTCTTAAAAATATTCAAAGACTGCTTCTGCAATGTGTTTAGGAAGAGCGTTCTGTAGACTCAGGACGCTGTGAGAGAAAAGTAGTTGCCTAATCTGTGTTTAAAATGGTTGTCTCACTGTGAGCCCAGGTTCTAGGTTTTCCCATAAGAGCAGACATCCTCCAGCTACCTGTTGAGACCCGTCAGGATCTTATATGTTTTAATTCAATCTCTACGCTGCCTCAAAACATATCCACGATTCTGACTGAGCATTCCCAGTGTAAGGATGGAGCTTGCCTCACTTACTATCCTTGTATCACTTCCGAGCAAGCTTAGTTATGGAAAGCTCAGTAGATCTCAGATTGAGGCCAGCCATTAATTTCATAACCAGATCCAAAGTATGCAGAGGACACTGAAAGACTGCAGAAGGGTACAGATGGGTTAAGTGAGTGGGCAAGAGTCTGGCAGATGGAGTACCATGTTGGTAAATGTGAAGTCATTCATTTTGATAGGAATAATAGCAAAGAGGACTATTAATTAAATGGTGAAAAATTGCAGCATGCTGCTATGCAGGGGGAGCTGAACGTTCTTGTACACAAACCACAAAAAGTTGGTTTGCAGGTGCAGCAGGCAGTTAAGGCAAATGGAAAATTGTCCTTCATTGCTCAAGGAGTTAAGTTTAAAAGCAGGGAGGTTATGCTCTAGCTGTACAGGGTGCTGGTGAGGCCACACCTGGAGTACTGTGTACAGTTTTGTTCTCCTTACTTGAGAAAGGATGGACTGGCACTAGCGAGGGAGCAGAGGAAGTTCACTAGGTTGATTCCAGAGTTGAGAGAGTTGGCTTTTGAGGAGAGATTGAGTAGACTGGGATTATATTCATTGAGTTTAGAAGAATGAGGGGGGATCTTACAGAAACATATAAAATGATGAAGGGAAGATATAAGATAGAAACAAGGAGGTTGTTTCCACTGGTGGGTGAAACTAGAACTACAGTCATAGCCTCAAAATAAGAGGGAGCAGATTTGCGTCTGAGTTGAGGAGGAACTTCTTCACCCAATGGGTTGTGAATCTGTGGGATTCCCTGCCCAGTGAAGCAGTTGAGGCTACCTCGTTGAATGTTTTTAAGGCAAAGATAGATTTTGAACAGTAAAGGGCTTAAGGGTTATGATGATCAGGTGGGTAAGTGGAGCTGAGGCTATGAAAAGATCAGCCATGATCTTATTGAATGGTAGGGCAGGGTCAAGGGACGACATCGTCTACTCCTGCTCCAAGTTCTTACATTTTTATGTTCTTACGTTTGTTCTTATGGATCGAGACATTAGTAAGACACTTCAGTTGGAAAAGTTTGGACAATGTCCCAGATGTGAAACGATAATCACAGTCATATTGTGAACTCACTTGCTAGTTAATACTTAGAAATTAACTAGCCAAAAGGCAGATCTACAATTGCATACAGTTTTAAACCTTAACTCTTTCCTGTTTTAGGGGATTTTCAGTAGCTGGATTTAGGGCCATTAAATATTTGTTGAATATTCTATTTCTTGGTCATAAATTGTAAGTGAACTCTTGTTAATCTGTCATTGGCACTATCAATGTTGAAAGTCATTCAGAGTATGCCATGTCAACTTGAATTGCATCAGAAGTTCTGATGAAGGCATTCACTGGACCTGAAACATTAACTCTGATTGCTCTCCACAGGCGCTGCTAGACCTGCTGAGCTTTTCCAGCAATTTCAGTTTTTGTTTCAGATTTGCAGTGTCCGCAGTTATTTTGGTTGTTTGCATCAGAAATATTCAGAGAACAAATGGATACAAGAGCAGGGAGGTTATGATGGAGCTGTATATAATGTTAGTTAGGCCATAGTTAGAGTAGTCTATGCAGTTCAGATCACCACAATATAGGAAGGATGTAAAACATACAGGATTTTTATGGGGAATTGGCAGGGGAGATGTGGAGAGTTTTTTTTCCCTTTGTAGGAGAGTCTAAGAGCAGAGGGCATCATCTCAGAATAAGGGGTCACAGATTTAAGACAGAGATAGGAGGAATTGCTTCTCTTGGAGGATGATAAATCTGTGGAATATTTTACACACACCAGTAGGGGCTGGGTCATTAAGAATATTCAAGGCTGTGAGAGTCAGGATTTTAATAAGTCAGGTTTATGGGTAAAAGGCAGGAAATTGGAGAATCAGATCAGCCGTAATCTCATTGAATGCTGGACCAAATATAATGAACTGAATGGCCTATTTATCGTCCTGTAGTGAGATCTCAGAAGGTTGATGGGGGTGGAATAAGTGTGCAGAGGACTGTGAAACTTTGCAAAGGGACATAAATAGTTTAAGTGAGTGGACAAAGGTCTGGCAGATGGAGTACAATGTTAATAAATGTGACGTAATCCATTTTGTTGAGAATAACATTAAAAAGGACTATTATTTGAATGGTAAAAAAATGCATCAAGCTGCTGTGCAGAGAGACCTGGGTGTCCTTGTGCATGAATCACAGAGGGTTGGTCTGCAGGTGCAACAGATAATTAGTAAGGCAAATGGAAGTTTGTCCATCATTGCTAAAGGATTGAGTTTAAAAGCAGAGAGGTTATGTTGCAGCAGCATAGGGTACTGGTGAGGCCACACCGGGAGCACTGCGTGCAGTTTTGGTGTCCTGACTTGAGAAAGGATGGACTGGCACAAGAGGGGGTGCAAAGGAGATTCACTAGGTTGATTCTGGAGTTGAGGGGGTTGGCTTATGAGGAGAGACTAAGTAGATTGGGATTATGTTCATTGGAATTTTGAAGAATCAGAGGGATCTTATAGAAACATATGCAATTATGAAGGGAATAGATAAGTAGAGAAGATGTTTACACTGGCAGGTGAAACTAGGACGAGAGAGCATAGCCTCAAAATTAGGGGAACAGATTTAGGACTGAATTGAGAAAGAACTCCTTCACCCAATAGTTGTTAATCTATGGAATTCCCTGCCCAGTGATGTCAGTGAGGCTTCCTTCATAAATGTTTCTTAAGCTAAGATAGATAATTTTTTGAACAGCAAAGGAATGAAGGGTTATGGTGAGAGGGCGAGTAAGTGGAGCTGAGGCCACGAAAAGATCAGCCATGATCTTATTGAATGACAAAGCAGGCTCGAAGGGGGCCAGATCTGTTTCCCCTCTGCATGACTGTGTGGTTCTGTAATTGGATCATTATCTGAAGAGTAACATTTTGCAGGACAGAGATGAGGGAGTGGGACTAGATGTTGAAGAGAACCAGTACAGACATGATAGGCTGAATTCCATCTGAGCTGCAATCATTCTGTAATTTTATAAGATTCACACTGAGAGGCTTGTACAGTCAGGAAGAAATACAAGTAGAAGTATCATTATATAATGATAGCCAAAATGATTAAAAGGTGTCTACTGTAATACTGAAGAAGTAGCAGTGACTAGTTGGAAGAACAGTATTGGAGAGGGAAGATAAGTTAGGCTAACTCTTACCGTCTTCACCCGAGACCATGTCTTTCTGTAACTTCTTTTTCTCTATTCCTCGCATAAAAGATGTTTTGAGAGGAAGTTTAGTTTTGAAAGTGTTTCTCTAAGGACAGCCGTGTTCTGCAGACACAAACAGTAGGAACTGGAAAGTGATCAGATGGCAGGAACCAACAGTCTTGCTCCCAGCTGAACACACTAATTCAAATTTCATTAAACATCCTTTACAGGCTCCTGTACACTTGGTTAGCTGTTGTAACATGCATGCTGTTGCTATTTGTAATGGAACAACAAAATTTAGCATCAGTCACTTACAATCAGAAGTGCTTTCTGAAATTACTTTTATACAAATATAGTTTGTTTTTCATGTTTTTGTTTGATGGAATTCAATATTTTGGCAAAATAAAACCGTTTTTTTAAAGGAAATTCTTTTTGCAGCTTTTGTTCCTCTGTTCTCTGCTATCTCGATCTGTTACACCATGTGGGCACAAGCTGCCTGGAGACAATTAGGATTTTCCCAGATCCAAACCCCTAAATCAACATTTAGTTTCAATCTAGTTGTAATCAGAATAAGAGTTCATGCCTTTAAAGTGGTAATTTTTTTATGATAGTTTCATATTTTTGCTTATTTTATATTGTTTCAAAGTTGTGTTTACTTTAGACAAAAACAGAAATTGCTGGAAAAGCTCTGCAGTTCTGTCAGCATCTGTGGAGAGAAATCAGAGTTAACGTTTCAGGTCCGTTCTCAGGAAGGGTCACCAGATCCAAAACGGTGACTCTGATTTCTCTCCACAGATGCTGACAGATCTGTTGAGCTTTTCCAGCAATTTCTGTTTTTGTCTTTAATTTACGGCATCTGCAGTTCTTTCAGATTTTATGTTTTTTATATGGTTCCATATTTATGCTTATTTTTTTGTTTGTCTTATCTGTCTTCCTTTGCTCTCTGCACAATTGGTCTCTGAACAGTAATTCTCTCCCAGCCACAGATCAATGACTAATTCTGCTAGACAGCTACAGACGTGATTGTTAATATTCTGGGCAGTTTATGGAAATTAATTGTCTTGAGAACCAGTGCCTTCGCAGCACTGATGACTAAATGGGACTGAGAATTGTCTGTGTTCAAATAGCGATGTCAGCTTATAATGAAGCCAACACCAGCCAGTAGAGAACAGCAGGCTGAACAATGGCGAGAACAATATGATGTGGAGGTGCCGGTGTTGGACTGGGGTGGACAAAGTTAAAAATCATGCAACGGGTGATAGTCCAACAGGTTTATTTGGAAGCACTAGCATTCAGAGCGCTGCTCCTTCGTCAGGTAACTAGTGGGGCAGGATCCTAGGACGCAGATTTTATAGTAAAAGATCAAAGTGTCATTCAACTGATGTACATCACATCAGATGTATGACAGTGTGATGTTTAGAACAATATATGAATGACGTGAATCTGTTTTCAAGAGAATCTAGTTGATATTGACAATGTGCTTGATTGGTTTGACTCTCATTCACGCCTTTGTTACGTTGAGACACAGCTATTCCAAAGCACTTCTGGCCAGCCTGCCTCTCTCAAAAGTCATCAAAATGTCTGCTGGCACATCTGAACTTTCAGCAAATTGTTTTCTTTTATTACTTCTGCGCTCATGGGCAGACATTGGCTCCTGCTCAAATAGGCATGTTACAATTCACATCCTTGTCTTTAAACTCCTCCAAGATCTTGCTCCTTTTCTCTCTCTCTCTTTCTCCCCCTCTCTCTCTCTCTCTCTCTCTCTCTGTAAGCTCCTGCAGCCCTATAATTCCTCACAGACCTCTCTGCTCTCTAATTCTGATCTATCCTCAATTATATTTGTTCTATCATCGCTAGCCATAGCTGATATTGCCAAGGTTCGAAGCTCTTGTGGTACAGTGGTTGTGTCCCTACCTCTGAGCCAGGATGTCCGGGTTCAGTTCCCACCTGTCCGAGAGGTGTGTCACAATATAGAATCCCTTCATTGTGAAAGAAGACCATTCAGCCCATGAAGCCCACACCAACCCTTTGAAGGTTATCTCATCCAGACCACCTCCCCTTACTTTGTCTCTGTGGCTTGACAAACCACTTCACCTGGTTGTTATTTGAAGGGACAGCTTTCCAAAAGCTTATGATTTCAAATAAATGTGTTGGATTATAACCTGGTGTCGTGTGACTTCTGACCTTAAAAAAACGGCAGACAGCCATTCTCTGGTTCATTCCTCACGACAATGCTTGACCAATCATAGTCAACCCTCCTGGTTTAAATGTAAACAAAACTCGACAATTAACTGTGAAGCATTATCTAACTGCTACATTCTCCATGGCCTATGACAGTCCATTTGCCAACCAATCTGCACCTTCTTCTCATATAGTGTAAAATATTGTTACCCTGGACATTGCTATTCTTGCAAATTTTCGAGTAAAAAATGAGGTCTGCAGATGCTGGAGATCACAGCTGCAAATGTGTTGCTGGTCAAAGCACAGCAGGTTAGGCAGCATCTCAGGAATAGAGAATTCGACGTTTCGAGCATAAGCCCTTCATCAGGAATAAGAGAGAGAGAGCCAAGCCGGCTGAGATAAAAGGTAGGGAGGAGGGACGAGGGGGAGGGGCGATGGAGGTGGGATAGGTGGAAGGAGGTCAAGGTGAGGGTGATAGGCCGGAGTGGGGTGGGGGCGGAGAGGTCAGGAAGAGGATTGCAGGTTAGGAGGGCGGTGCTGAGTTGAGGGAACCGACTGAGACAAGGTGGGGGGAGGGGAAATGAGGAAGCTGGAGAAATCTGAATTCATACCTGATGAGTATTGAAATAACTGCACAGAGGCCAGCATCCCATCACAAAATCACCCTTTATGTACATGAGCACAGTAAATGGACTCTGACCAGCCAGCTCAGAGGCAGTCCCTAGAGTGAGGAGAATCCCTGAGACTTCTGTTGATATCTCTCAGCCAGGTCTCCCTCGTTGGCCCCAGGTTAACAACCTCAAATTCACCTGGACCATCTCAGACTCCTCCTTCCCTTTCTTAAACCTTTCCATTTCTATCTCAGGCGACCGAATCAACACAGACATCTACTATAAACCGACTGACTCCCACAGCTACCTAGACTACACCTCCTCCCACCCTGCCCCCTGTAAAAACGCCATCCCATATTCCCAATTCCTTCGTCTCCGCCGCATTTGGTCCCAGGAGGACCAGTTCCAATACCGTACAGCCCAGATGGCCTCCTTCAAAGACTGCAGATTCCCCCCAGACGTGTTCGATGATGCCCTCCACCGCATCTCCTCCACTTCCCGTTCCTCCGCCCTTGAGCTCCGCCCCTCCAACCTCCACCAGGACAGAACCCCACTGGTTCTCACCTACCACCCCACCAACCTCCGTATACAGCGTATCATCCTCCGTCATTTCCGCCACTTCCAAACGGACCCCACCACCAGGGATATATTTCCCTCCCCTTCCCTCTCAGCGTTCCGCAAAGACCACTCCCTCCGTGACTCCCTCGTCAGGTCCAATCTCCCCACCAACCCAACCTCCACTCCCGGCACCTTCCCCTGCAACCGCAGGAAATGCAAATCTTGCGCCCACACCTCCTTCCTTATCTCTCTCCAAGGCCCCAAGGGATCCTTCCATATCCGCCACAAATTCACCTGCACCTCCACACACATCATCTATTGCATCCGCTGCACCCGATGTGGCCTCCTCTATATTGGGGAGACGGGCCGCCTACTTGCGGAACGCTTCAGGGAACACCTCTGGGACGCCCGGACCAACCAACCCAACCACCCCGCGGCTCAACATTTTAACTCTCCCTCCCACTCCACCAAGGACATGTAGGTCCTTGGACTCCTCCATCGCCAGAACATAACAACACGACGGTTGGAGGAAGAGCGCCTCATCTTCCGCCTGGGAACCCTCCAACCACAAGGGATGAACTCAGATTTCTCCAGTTTCCTCATTTCCCCTCCCCCCACCTTGTCTCAGTCGATTCCCTCGAACTCAGCACCGCCTGCCTAACCTGCAATCTTCTTCCTGACCTCTCAGCCCCCACCCCACTCCGGCCTATTACCCTCACCTTGACCTCCTTCCACCTATCACATCTCCATCGCCCCTCCCCCAAGTCCCTCCTCCCTACCTTTTATCTTAGCCTGCTGGACACACTTTCCTCAATCCTGATGAAGGACTTATGCCCGAAACGTCGAATTTCCTGTTCCTTGGATGCTACCTGACCTGCTGCGCTTTAACCAGCAACACATTTTCAGCTCTGATCTCCAGCATCTGCAGACCTCACTTTTTATCCCCAGATTAACAACCTCAATGAGGGATCTCATAATCAATAAGGTCCACTTGGCTAACCTGATCCAGTCACTAAAGGTGTACTGGTCAGGTTCTGTATGATGTAACTATGAAATGACTAAAATAAATTTTAAAATTTGTTTCTTAAGAAATCAAATTGTAAACTAATTGTTACTGCCTTTTATCTCCATTGTTTAAGTTCCCAGCTTTTTCTCTTATTCTGCTATTTTCCTCTTTCTCTTTGCCCTTCCTGTTGTAGGGATAGATAGGGTAGTGATTCCCCTGGTTAGAGAGTCAAAACCCAGGGGCAAAATTTAAAAATAAAGAGAATCCCATTTAGGACTGACCTGATCAGAATTTCTTTTGAGGGAATCTTTGAAATTCTTGAATCCAGAAGCATAGTCTTTCAGTGTATTGAAAGTTGTTGTCAATATATTTTTGATCATCAGTGACTTCAAGGGTTAAGGGGACAGTGTGGGTAAAAGACACTGAAATGTTTAATCAGCTGTGATTGTATTAAATTGTGGAGAAGGCTCGATGGGCTGATTGGCCTCCAGCTCCTGTTTTCTAATATGCACTCTTTTATTTCAAATGAGACTCAGATTTGAGTCCAGATTTATTAAATTAATAAAGTTTTAATTGCCAAAGTGGGATTTGGACTCCTGAGCCAACAGCATGAGTCCAAGTTGTGGATTACTTGTCTAAGATAGCAAATGAGGTGGACAGGGTCATTGCCAAAGATGAGCCAGGACTGGACTCACTTGATTTAAACAGTTTCCTCTATGCATTGCACACAATGTGGTAACTCAGTTGATGTAGGAAATACAACTGTGAACTGTACATGGAATAATAACTGCTCTTACCCAGTGCCAGCATGTTCATTTCATTGGGGTCTTTCGGAATAGTGAGACATGATAGTCATGTCCTTGGGCTCACCATAGACTAGAAGCTGAATTGAACCACATCAATACTGAGGCAACAAGCACAGGTCAGAGGCGATAAAAATTCTACAACTTTTCTCAAAACCTGTCTGCCTTCTAAAAGTTAGGAGTGTGATGGAATACTCCCCACTTGCCTGGATAGGTGCAGCTCCAAAAACACTGAAGAAGCTTGACACCATTAAGGACAAAGCGGGCACCACGTCCCAAAATCTACTCCCTCCACCACCAACGCTCAGTAGCAGCAGTGTTTACCATCCACAAGTTGCGCTGCAGAAATTCGTCAAAGATCCTCAGACGGCACTTTCCTAAATTATTACCACTTCCATTGTGAAGGATACGGATAGCAGATACAGGACACACCACCACCTGCAAGTTCCCCTTCGCATCAATCACTGTTTTGATTTGGAAACATATTGATGCCACTTCGGTATTGCTGGGTCAAAATCTTGGAATTCCCACCCTAAGAGCATTATGGGTCAACCTACAGCAGGTGGACTGCAGTGATTCAGGAAGGCAGCTCACCCCCACCTTCTCAAGGGGCAACTAGGGATGGGCAATAAATATTGGGCCCAGCCAGTGACACCTACTTCCTATGAATGAATAAAACTAATACTAGGCTTTGTGATGTCAGACGCTCGAGGATGAGTCACAACAACATCTTGGGGATGTCATTATTGGTAAGTTTTCATATTTAACCTTACAAAATTTGCAAACCACCAAATCTTAATCAACTATTCATGCCTGAAAAAAGTACCTCTGAAGAATGGTTGTGAAAGATTATTTATTCATTCCTGCCTTTCCATGGCTTCATGCTCCAGTTTCTTATAGACTGCCCCAGCATTGTGTTCTCTACAAGAGCAAGGCTGTCAGGAACAATATTGAATCGTTGAATAATACAAAACTGAAGGAAGCCACTCTGCCCACGTGAACCTTCTGGCCCCTCCAAAAGAAGTCCAGTTAGTCCCACTCACCCAGCTGTCTGTTTTAATGGGGATATTGATAGCAGGATAAATATTAGTAATAAACTGGGGAGATCTTACTCCTCATGTTAACTAAAAATGGGCAATAAAAGAGGTGTCCCTCACATCCTGAGCAAGAAATTCTTTTAATAAAATGATGGATGAGGTGGTCAGAACTTTTTACCTGACCCCAACATCTTGCTGCTAGCCCAGAGATGAAGCAATCTTACAGATTTGAAGTGGGCACCCATCAAATTGGTATGCCAACACTGGCACACCCAAATTACCTTAATGTTAGATCTCTCTCTCAACAATATCACCTTGACCTATTTCCTTGGGGTGAGCTGTACAGGTTAACCTTGCTCCTTGGGTTTCACAATACGCCAACATTATTAGAACCCAGAATATTGGGAATATGCAAGGCTTCCCAAAGTTTGTGCGATGGGGAAGATTTCTGATTATTTTCCCAAAATTCTGAGGTCTTTAAAATGCACCACCTCATTTTTTTAGCAGAGCATAGGATAGTGGTGAAATTGTCTAACAGATCCCAAAGAATTTCTCAATCCATTCTACTGGAATTCACACCATGGATCCAACCTCAAGCCGTTGAAATCCTAACCAACACCAGATTACATGTGAAAGAAAAACACCAAAAGGACTCTGTTGATTTGTGTGATTATTTGCAAATATCTTCCCAACAGTCATTATTAAACTTCACATGTTCCTAAGCTTTCCCAGTGCTTTGGACATTGTAATGGACAGTCGTCAACTCAGCAGCCCTGAAGTTGCTCTGTGTAGCTGCAGTCCGACCCTCCGCTGTATTCTCTTTCCTTTGTCTGTGCTGGACACACAGCTGTGTTTTACAATTTCTTCCTTTTTCTCAAGCTTTTGACCAAAGCCAAAAGGAGTTGGAGTGCAGCATCCAGCTGTTCTGTGGGTTGCACTGTGTGGGTTGATATTAGTCAACATGCCCAACTGAGAGTACACCCTTCCCTTTCTCACAGCCCACTTCAAACCCTGGCTGCATCACTGCTCTACTATTGGTGGATTCGGCTGGACCCGACTGAACTTTTGCTTGAGGTGACATGACTGACCTCTCCCTGGTCTGAGAGGTCATTGAAAGCCGTTGTATTGACATTATCATGGAATCCCTACAGTGTTGAAGCAGGCAATTCAGCCCATCAAGTCCACACTGACTCTCCCTAGAGCTTCTCACTCAGACCCACATGCTCTCCCTGTAACCTGCATTTTCCATGGCTAACCCACCTAGCCTACACTATGGAGCAATCTCCCATGGCCAATCCACCAACCTGCACATCTTCAGTCTGGAAAGAAACCCACGCAGACCAGGGGAGAATATGCAAACTTCACACTAGCAGTCGCCCGAGGATGGAATCAAACGTGGGTCCCTGGCACTTTGAGGCAGCAGTGCTAACCACTGAGCCACTGTGCAGCCCACCCGTGCCAACATGGCTGCTGTAAATTGGGAGCTCTGAGGTGGATATTTGCCCCTGTATGTGGAGAGGGGAGGTTAGAGGACAGGGGGTGGGAGGAACAGGCAAGTGAGGAAATTTGTGCTTTCGGCTATCAGTGGACTGATGGCAAATGTGGCGATCCCTAGGCTTAGTACCCCACAGGTTGCATCATGGGAGGAAGAGCATACGTGGGCAGTTAATGTCAATGATCAGTGGGTTGGCTGTAATTGTGTGGTCAAGCTGAAGAATCACCGTAGTGCCACAGTCAATGCCAATGGCTGCCATCTGGTGGCAGGCTGGTCAGCAGCCAGATCTCCGGGCTAGCTCAGAATCCCATCCCACCCATTTCTCCTCAGTAATTGAGAAATTTAAGAGTGTGCTCTCCTTCAGCCACAGGCCCGCCAATTTCAGGATCCACCTGCCATTTGACCAACCCCTCCCCCCAACGCCCATTGATTGGTCAGTTCAAGGAAGATGGACAACTGCTCCTGATGAGGAGTTGCAACGTTCCAATATCAAACCCCCAACTCCCTCTCTCTCTCCCTCCTTCATTTTTATTTATTCAAGGGATGTGAGCAGCACTGACTAGATCAGTATTTATCACCTATCCTCAATTGCCCAGAGGGTAGTTAACAGTCAATCACATTGCCGTGAGTAAGCCAAACCGGGTAAGGATGGCAGTTTCCTTCCCTAAAGGACATTAGTGAACCAGATGGATTTTAAAGGAAATGGGTTTCTGTTTTGTTTTAAATTGGAATCTTCCCATCTGTGATGATGAGATTTGAACTTATGTCTACAGGGCATTAGGGGTTCTGGGCTATAAATCCCAGTGACATTACAATGAGTCCACTGCCTTCCAGAGTGTTTCACACCTTACTGTGATGTTGATAACCATGGATTTCTGTGTTTTCCTATGGTTATCTTTGACAAGGTATTGGGGTGATTTATCTTTACCTTCTGCAAGTAACTGATTAATTGATTGATTTCATTTATTGTCACTTGTACCTAAGTACAGTGAAAAGTTTTGTTTGCAAGCAGTACAGGCAGATCATAGAGTGAAAAGAAAACTGTTCAGAGTGAGGCATATAGGATCAGGAACCTCTCCCATTATGACTGCCTGCTATTGGCACGTGTTGAAAGGAGTCTTAGGTTTAGCAACAGTCGGTTTCTCCGTGTTGTGAACTCGCCTTCCCAGCAGTTAAGTTAGAGAGTGGGACTTAAACCCAGAGGCAGGGATGCTGTTGTATATGTACATGTTGAATCTACACTGCAAATATGGGCAGTTTGTTCATACTGAACAAACCATACAAACTGCTTTCTTAGCGATTATCACCAAGAACACTGCAGTTTTAAGCAGATTATAGACATTATGGTATAAGTAAAGTAGTGGTTAGCTTTTTCATTTCACATAATAATAATAGAGGTTAAATGATAATTTTTGCCAAATTGAAGGTTTCATCATTTCCAGATGATATTGGAACCTAAAGTAGTGTTTCAAGATACTGTCCACCAGTTGATTCTTTAACATCAGATTGCAGTTGAATTCAGAATCAACTTTCACATTTAAATTCATGAGAGTTTCTATAGAGGCTGTCTGAATACAACAGTATGATTCATCCTTCTGGGGGATTGGCAGTGGTTAATCCATCATTGGCTTTGTGGAATTAGATTTTGATTGCAGATCTGCCTTCAGTTTATTGACACAACGTAATTCTTATCAGCAAATAACCATCCCTTAGTACCTTCTGGATTTAAAACCTCCACATCAAAGTCTGAGCATTGAAATTGCACCATTACTTGGAATAAACATTGGCTGCTGCCTTGTGTATGAACACTCAGGAGTTTTTTATTTACTTTCTCACGGATGTGGTTGTGAGGCCAAGCCAACGTTTGCTACCCATCCCTGATGGCAGTGGAGCAGATGATGGCGAGCTGCCTCCTTGAACTGTTGCATGTGGTATGGGAACACCCAAAGTGCCCCTCAGGAGGGAATTGTTTTTCTTTATTCATTCATGGGATGAGCACATCGCTGGCCAGGTCACAATTATTGCCCATCCCTAAATACCCAGAGATTCAACCACATTGCTTTGGGTCTGGAGTCACATGTAGGCCAGACCAGGTAAGGATGGCAGTTTCCTTCCCTCAAGGATGTTTATGAGCCAGATGGGGTTTTTCTGACATTCAACAACAGATTCGCAGTCACCATTAGACTCTTAATTCCAGGTATTTTATTGAATTCAAATTCCAAAATCTGCCAAGGTGGGATTGGAACCTAGGTCCCCAGAACATTACCTTAATCTAAAGTCTAGCGTTAGTACCACTAGGCTATCACTTTCCTTTCCATGAATGCCTCAATTGAATTGACAGAATTAAAGAATTGTTACAGTGCAGAGGGGGCTGTTCAGTCCATCATATCTTCCATATCCTTTTCCACAGTAAATACTAATGCAAAATATTCATTTAGTATCTCCCCCATTTTCTGTGGCTTCACACAAAGGCCGCCTTGCTGATCTTTGAGAGAATAGGGCCCCTCAAAGATCAGCAAGGTGGTCTTTGTGTGGAGCCACAGAAAATGGGGGAGATACTAAATGAATATTTTGCAACAGTATTTACTGTGGAAAAGGATATGGAAATATAGACTGTAGGGAAATAGATGGTGACATCTTGCAAAATGTCCAGATTACAGAGAAGGAAGTGCTGGATGTCTTGAAACAGTTAAAGGTGGATAAATTCCCAAGACCTGATCAGGTGTACCCTAGACCACTGTGGGAAGCTAGAGAAGTGATTGCTTGGGCCTATTGATGAGATATTTGTATCATCGATAGTCACAGGTGAGGTGCCGGAAGATGGAGGTTGGCAAACGTGGCGCCACTGTTAAAGAAGGGTGGTAATGACAAACCAGGAAACTATAGACCAGTGAAACTGACCTCAGTGGTGGGCAAGTTGTTGGAGGGAATCCTGAGGGACAGGATGTACATGTATTTGGAAAGGCAAGGACTGATTAGGGATAGTCAACATGGCTTTGTGTGTGGGAAATCATGTCTCACAGATTTGATTGAGTTTTTTTGAAGAAGTAACAAAGAGGATTGATGAGGGCAGAGCAGTAGATGTAATCTATATGGACTTCAGTAAGGCGTTCGACAAGTTCCCCGTGGGAGACTGATTAGCAAGGTTAGCTCTCATGGAATACGGGGATAAATAGCCATTTGGATACAGAACTGGCTCAAAGGAAGAAGGCAGAGAGTGGTGGTGGAGGGTTGTTTTTCAGACTGGAGGCCTGTGATCAGTGGAGTGCCACAAGGATCGGTGCTGGGCCCTTCTGATCTCCAGCATCTGCAGACCTCACTTTTTACCCTGTACTTTTTGTCATTTACATAAATGATTTGGATGCGAGCGTAAGAAGTACAGTTAGTAAGTTTACTGATGACACCAAAATTGGAGGTGTAGTGACAGCAAAGAGGGTTACCTCAGATTACAACAGGATCTGGACCAGATGGGACAATGGGCTGAAAAGTGGCAGGTGGAGTTTAATTCTGATAAATGCGAGGTGCTGCATTTTGGGAAAGCAGATCTTAGCAGGACTTATACACTTAATCATAAGGTCCTAGGGAGCGTTGCTGAACAAAGAGACCTTGGAGTGCAGGTTCATAGCTCCTTGAAAGTGGTGTCGCAGGTAGGCAGGATAGTGAAGAAGGCGTTTGGCACGCTTTCTTTTATTGGTCAAAGTATTGAGTACAGGAGTTGGGAGGTCATGTTGAGGCTGTACCAGACATTGGTTAGGTCACTGTTGGAATATTGCGTGCAATTCTGGTCTCCTTCCTATTGGAAAGATGTTGTGAAACTTGAAAAGGTTCAGAAAGGATTTACAAAGATGTTGCTAGGGTTGGAGGATCTGAACTACAGGGAGAGGCTGAACAGGCTGGGGCTGTTTTCCCTGGAGCATCGAAGGCTGAGGGGTGACCTTATAGAGGTTTCCAAAATTATGAGGGGTATGGATAGGATAAATAGACAAAGACTTTTCCCTAGGGTCGGGGAGTCCAGAACTAGAGGGCATAGGTTAAGGGTGGGAGGGGAAAGATATAAAAGAGATCTAAGGAGCAACATTTCCACGCAGAGGGTAATATGTGTATGGAGTGAGCTGCCAGAGGATGTGGTGGAGGCTGGTACAATTGTAACATTTAAGAGGCATTTGGATGGGTATATGAATAGGAAGGGTTTGGAGGGATATCGGCTGGGTGCTGGCAGGTGGGACTAGATTGGGTTGGGATAGCAGGTCGGCATGGACGGGTTGGACCAAAGGGTCTGTTTCCATGCTGTACATCTCTATGACTATATGCCTGCACTGGCTCTTCAAATGAGCATCATGGTCTGGTGCCAATCTCCTGCTTTCTGCCCCATACCCTTACACATTATTTCTATTTAAATAATAATCAATTCCCCTCTCAACTTCCTCAATCAAACCTCCTTTCATCCCATTTCCACGCAGTGCATTCCAGATCAGAACCCCTTACTGTTTTATTTTTTTGCACATCAGCCTTGCCTCACTTGTGCATCACTTTAAACCAAAGACCCTTGTTCTTGATCCTATCATGAGCAGGAACAGTCTCTCATGATAGGGAGAATTTAATTTCTACTGTGCATCAGGGCGTGCTGTGATCTGTGTACAGTGTGGCTTTCATTGCTGTGTGTCGTCGCTGAGTAATGGAGAGCCCACTCCGTGCATTCCCAAGGCACTGGCAGCTGGGTTTGCTCAAGTGCTCTGGTCTAAATCCAAAGGCAATGGTACTTTCTGTGGGTCAAACCAAAGTTGAAGTGCTGCAGCTTCATCTTGAACCAAAATATCTGCAGGGACAAGAGCCAGACAATCTGTTACTGTGCAAGAACCAATACATTACTGAAGACAGGGAAGTGCAGAACCAGCGTTGTCATCAACAGCCTGCTGGTTTCTACATGGTTTCATTCAAGCCAGTTCCAGGAATTTGATAGTGATCAGAAGCAGGGGCAGAGAAAAGGCTCCACGTTACAGTTATTCACAAAGTTGTTCCCCAACATGATGGATCAGTGGTTAGCACTGCTGCCTCAGCGCCAGGGACCCGGGTTCAATTCCACCCTCGGGCGACTGTCTGTATGGAGTTTGCACATTCTGCCCTTGTCTGTGTGGCTTTCCTCCAGATTCCCCAGTTTCCTTCCATGGTCCAAAGATGTGCAGGTCAGCGTGGATTGGCCATGGTAAATTCCTCCATAGTGTTCAGGGATGTGTAGGCTAGGTGGATTAACCATGGGATATGCCCCATAGTGTCCAGGGTGTGTAGAATAGGTGGATTTGCCATGGGGATTGCAGAGTTATAGGGTGGGGGGAGTGAGTCTCGGTGTGATGCTCTTTGGAAAGTCACATTGGGGTGAATGTTCTGCTGTAGAGGTTGTGTGACTTGCTCATTGTAAATAAGGGCTGACTTAGTGATGGGCTACCGACTTCTGTGGAGGTATTTCATTTTGGTCTTCTTTGAGATGGTGCCACATGGTCTTTACATACATCTGAGAGAGCAGGACAGGATCTTGGTGTAGCAGCAGGTAGTGCCACACTGGAATGGGACACAGTGTTCTGTTGCGGCTGTGAGAGAATGCAATCCACTGAGGGCATGACTGACACACGGTCAAAATTAGCAGAAAGCGACTTTGAAAGAAAGTGCAGATAAGGAACAAATCCACTTCAATGTTGCAGCAATGTGGAAAATCAGTTTTCTTTACAATTTTAATGCGTAGACAGATACATTCAGGCTACGCAAAGGTATGAAGGGATATGGGCTAAAGACAGGTATTTGGATCAGCCATGATCTGATTGAATGGTGGGGACGAATGGCCTGCTGTGTTACTAATTGTGCATCCTACTTAATGTTTCAATTCATAGCAAGGACAGAAGCTTATTAAATAATCATTGTCATGCACAAGTAATATCATGAGGAGTTCTGCTTGCAATTAAAAGGTCTGCATGCACTTTGGCAAGAATACAGAGAAAAGCAGCGAAACTGAACTTTGGTGTAAATGCCGTGATTTACGAGTTAAAGTCAGTCTAATGAGAAGGCAATCAATGGGAGTCCACGTTGAGGTATGTAACCTATTTCCCCAGATGAAGTTAGTCCAGAATGTAGTTTCATTATTGTAAAACAGAGAACTGCAGATGCTGGAAATCTGAAGCAAATACTGATATTGCTGGAGAAAGTCAAGAGGTCTGGCAGCACCTGTGGAGAGGAAGTACTGTTCTGAAGAGGGGTCACTGGATCCAAAATGTTAACTCTGTTTCTCTCTCCACAGATGCTGCCAGACCCGTTGAGTTTCTCCAACAATTTCTGTTTTATATCATTTTAAGTATTTGACCTCATGTGGTGTGTCAGTGCAATAAATTCTGCTGAAGGAGAATTGAAAAAATAGTGGAAAAAATAATTTAAGCAAAGAGTGACAGATATTTGAAATGATCTCTCTCTACTGGACCCTGACCCAGAGTTAAGGGTCATGAAACTGTTGAATTCATTATCCCAGAGTGTGGCTGTGCTAGGACACTTGAGTAAGTTGGTGTGATTTAATCAGAACAACAATTCAAAATGCAGTTGACTATTAGATTGAATATGTTGGAGTGTTGGAGAGACCAGCTTCTGAATCATTTTGTGTTTAATTTTCCCTTTAAATTTAACAACTGCATAGACTTTAAAAGCTTTTCAATACTGGAGGTTTTGAGTTGTAAGGAGAGGCTGGATAGGCTGGGACATTTTACTGTGGAGTGTCAGAGGCTGAGGGGTGACCTTGTAGAGGTTTGTAAAATCATGAGGAGCATGACCAGAGTAAATAGCCAAGGTCTTTTCCCCGGAGATAGCATAGGCTTAAGGTGAGAGGGGGAAAATTTAGAAGAGACCTGCAGGGCAACTTATTCCTACAGAGAGTGGTGCATGTATGGAATGAGCTGCCAGAGGAAATGGTGGATGCTGGTACAATTACAACATTTAAAAGGCATCTGGATGGATATATGAATAGGAAGGTTTGGAGGGATATGGGCCAAATGCTGGCAAATGGGACTAGTTCAGTTTAGGAAACCTGGTTGGAATGGACAAGTTGGGCCGAAGGATCTGCTTCCGTGCTGTATGATGCTGAGATATTTTAAGAGACTGGGGATTCTCTGATATGGTAAAATTTTGGGTTCCAAAGAGAGATTTGTTTACCTGATGGTGTAGCTAATGCTACATTTATGTGCATAAAGCTGTGATCTTTGATTGGAAAGCACCCTGGATATACAGCCTGAATCTCGTTTCCTCCTCATGGTGAACACTGGATCCTCCCTCCAGAAGGGCCAATGTTGGACTCCAACAAAATCCACTGTGGCACGAAGGAGACACCTATTTGGGACTTCCAGCAGATCTGGCAATCTGTTTGGAGTCCAGTAATGGGAGGAAGCAGAACACTGCCCATTGCATCCCCATTCCCTATTATTGTTATCTAGAATTTACAGTGCAGAGGGGGCTGTTCAGTCCATCATATCTTCCATATCCTTTTCCACAGTAAATACTGATGCAAAATATTCATTTAGTATCGCTCCCATTTTCTGTGGCTCCACACAAAGGTCGCCTTGCTTATCTTTGAGAGAATAGGGCCCCTCAAAGATCAGCAAGGCGGCCTTTGTGTGGAGCCACAGAAAATGAAGGAGATACTAAATGAATATTTTGCATCAGTATTTACTGTGGAAAATGATATGGAAATATAGACTGTAGGGAAATAGATGGTGACATCTTGCAAAATGTCCAGATTACAGAGAAGGAAGTGCTGGATGTCTTGAAACAGTTAAAGGTGGATATATTCCCAAGACCTGATCAGGTGTACCCTAGAACTCTGTGGGAAGCTAGAGAAGTGATTGCTGGGCCTATTGATAAGATATTTGTATCATCGATAGTCATAGTTGAGGTGCCGGAAGATGGAGGTTGGCAAACATGATGCCACTGTTTAAGAAAGGTGGTAAAGACAAACCAAGTAACTATAGACCGGTGAGCCTCACCTCGATGCTGGGCAAGTTGTTGGAGGGAATCCTGAGGGACAGGATGTACATGTATTTGGAAAGGCAAGGACTGATTAGGGATAGTCAACATGGCTTTGTGTGTGGGAAATCATGTCTCACAGATTTGATTGAGTTTTTTTGAAGAAGTAACAAAGAGGATTGATGAGGGCAGAGCAGTAGATGTAATCTATATGGACTTCAGTAAGGCGTTCGACAAGTTCCCCATGGGAGACTGATTAACAAGGTTAGATCTCATGGAATATGGGGAGAACTAGCCATTTGGATACAGAACTGGCTCAAAGGTAGAAGATAGAGGGTGGTGGTGGAGGGTTGTTTATTCAGACTGGAGGCCTGTGACCAGTGGAGTGCCCTCTGCTGGGCCCTCAACTTTTTGTCATTTACATAAATGATTTGGATGCGAGCGTAAGAAGTACAGTTAGTAAGTTTACTGATGACACCAAAATTGGAGGTGTAGTGACAGCAAAGAGGGTTACCTCAGATTACAACAGGATCTGGACCAGATGGGCCAATGGGCTGAAAAGTGGCAGGTGGAGTTTAATTCTGATAAATGCGAGGTGCTGCATTTTGGGAAAGCAGATCTTAGCAGGAGTTATACACTTAATTGTAAGGTCCTAGGGAGTGTTGCTGAACAAAGAGACCTTGGAGCGCAGGTTCATAGCTCCTTGAAAGTGGTGTCGCAGGTAGGCAGGATAGTGAAGAAGGCGTTTGGTATGCTTTCTTTTATTGGTCAAAGTATTGAGTACAGGAGTTGGGAGGTCATGTTGAGGCTGTACCAGACATTGGTTAGGTCACTGTTGGAATATTGCGTGCAATTCTGGTCTCCTTCCTATTGGAAAGATGTTGTGAAACTTGAAAAGGTTCAGAAAGGATTTACAATGATGTTGCTAGGGTTAGAGGATCTGAACTACAGGGAGAGGCTGAACAGGCTGGGGCTGTTTTCCCTGGTGCGTCGGAGGCTGAGGGGTGACCTTATAGAGGTTTACAAAATTATGAGGGGTATGGATTGGATAAATAGACAAAGACTTTTCCCTAGGGTCGGGGAGTCCAGAACTAGAGGGCATAGGTTAAGGGTGGGAGGGGAAAGATATAAAAGACATCTAAGGAGCAACTTTTTCACGCAGAGGGTGATACATGTATGGAATGAGCTCCCAGAGGATGTGGTGGAGGCTGGTACAATTGCAACATTTAAGAGGCATTTGGATGGGTATATGATTAGGAGGGGTTTGGAGGGATATCGGCTGGTTGCTGGCAGGTGGGACTAGATTGGGTTGGGATATCTGGACGGCATGGACGGGCTGGACCGAAGGGTCTGTTTCCATGCTGTACATCTCTATGACTATATGCCTGCATTGGCTCTTCAAATGAGCATCATGGTCTGGTGCCAATCTCCTGCTTTCTGCCCCATACCCTTACACATTATTTCTATTTAAATAATAATCAATTCCCCTCTCAACTTCCTCAATCAAACCTCCTTCCATCCCATTTCCACGCAGTGCATTCCAGATCAGAACCCCTTACTGTTTTATTTTTCGCACATCAGCCTTGCCTCACTTGTGCATCACTTTAAACCAAAGACCCTTGTTCTTGATCCTATCATGAGCAGGAACAGTCTCTCATGATAGGGAGAATTTAATTTCTACTGTGCATCAGGGCGTGCTGTGATCTGTGTACAGTGTGGCTTTCATTGCTGTGTGTCGTCGCTGAGTAATGGAGAGCCCACTCCGTGCATTCCCAAGGCACTGGCAGCTGGGTTAGCTCAAGTGCTCTGGTCTAAATCCAAAGGCAATGGTACTTTCTGTGGGTCAAACCAAAGTTGAAGTGCTACAGCTTCATCTTGAACCAAAATATCTGCAGGGACAAGAACCAGACAATCTGTTACTGTGCAAGAACCAATACATTACTGAAGACAGGGAAGTGCAGAGCCAGTGTTGTCATCAACAGCCTGCTGGTTTCTACATGGTTTCATTCAAGCCAGTTCCAGGAATTTGATAGTGATCAGAAGCAGGGGCAGAGAAAAGGCTCCACGTTACAGTTATTCACAAAGTTGTTCCCCAACATGATGGATCAGTGGTTAGCACTGCTGCCTCAGCGCCAGGGACCCGGGTTCAATTCCACCCTTGGGCGACTGTATGGAGTTTGCAATTTCTGCCCTTGTCTGAAAGCGACTTTGAAAGAAAGTGCAGATAAGGAACAAATCCACTTCAATGTTACAGCAATGTGGAAAATCAGTTTTCTTTACAATTTTAAAGCTGAGACAGATACATTCAGGCTATGCAAAGGTATGAAGGGATATGGGCTAAAGACAGGTATTTGGATCAGCCATGATCTGATTGAATGGTGGGGACGAATGGCCTGCTGTGTTACTAATTGTGCATCCTACTTAATGTTTCAATTCGTAGCAAGGACAGAAGCTTATTAAATAATCATTGTCATGCACAAGTAATATCATGAGGAGTTCTGCTTGCAATTAAAAGGTCTGCATGCACTTTGGCAAGAATACAGAGAAAAGCAGCGAAACTGAACTTTGGTATAAATGCCATGATTTGCAAGTTAAAGTCAGTCTAATGAGAAGGCAATCAATGGGAGTCCACGTTGAGGTATGTAACCTATTTCCCCAGAAGAAATTAGTCCAGAATGTAGTTTCATTATTGTAAAACAGAGAACTGCAGATGCTGGAAATCTGAAGCAAAAACTGATATTGCTGGAGAAAGTCAAGAGGTCTGGCAGCACCTGTGGAGAGGAAGTACTGTTCTGAAGAGGGGTCACTGGATCCAAAATGTTAACTCTGTTTCTCTCTCCACAGATGCTGCCAGACCCGTTGAGTTTCTCCAACAATTTCTGTTTTATATCATTTTAAGTATTTGACCTCATGTGGTGTGTCAGTGCAATAAATCCTGCTGAAGGAGAATTGAAAAAATAGTGGAAAAAATAATTTAAGCAAAGAGTGACAGATATTTGAAATGATCTCTCTCTATTGGACCCTGACCCAGAGTTAAGGGTCATGAAACTGTTGAATTCATTATCCCAGAGTGTGGCTGTGCTAGGACACTTGAGTAAGTTGGTGTGATTTAATCAGAACAACAATTCAAAATGCAGTTGACTATTAGATTGAATATGTTGGAGTGTTGGAGAGACCAGCTTCTGAATCATTTTGTGTTTAATTTTCCCTTTAAATTTAACAACTGCATAGACTTTAAAAGCTTTTCAATACTGGAGGTTTTGAGTTGTAAGGAGAGGCTGGATAGGCTGGGACATTTTACTGTGGAGTGTCAGAGGCTGAGGGGTGACCTTGTAGAGGTTTGTAAAATCATGAGGAGCATGACCAGAGTAAATAGCCAAGGTCTTTTCCCCGGAGATAGCATAGGCTTAAGGTGAGAGGGGGAAAATTTAGAAGAGACCTACAGGGCAACTTATTCCTACAGAGAGTGGTGCATGTATGGAATGAGCTGCCAGAGGAAGTGGTGGATGCTGGTACAATTACAACATTTAAAAGGCATCTGGATGGATATATGAATAGGAAGGTTTGGAGGGATATGGGCCAAATGCTGGCAAATGGGACTAGTTCAGTTTAGGAAACCTGGTCGGAATGGACAAGTTGGGCCGAAGGATCTGCTTCCGTGCTGTATGATGCTGAGATACTTTAAGAGACTGGGAATTCTCTGATATGGTAAAAGTTTGGGTTCCAAAGTGGAATTTGTTTACCTGATGGTGTAGCTAATGCTACATTTATGTGCATAAAGCTGTGATCTTTGATTGGAAAGCACCCTGGATATACAGCCTGAATCTCGCTTCCTCCTCATGGTGAACACTGGATCCTCCCTCCAGAAGGGCCAATGTTGGACTCCAACAAAATCCACTGTGGCACGAAGGAGACACCTATTTGGGACTTCCCGCAGACCTGGCAATCTGTTTGGAGTCCAGTAATGGGAGGAAGCAGAACACTGCCCATTGCATCCCCATTCCCTATCATTGTTATCTAGAATTTACAGTGCAGAGGGGGCTGTTCAGTCCATCATATCTTCCATATCCTTTTCCACAGTAAATACTGATGCAAAATATTCATTTAGTATCGCTCCCATTTTCTGTGGCTCCACACAAAGGTCGCCTTGCTTATCTTTGAGAGAATAGGGCCCCTCAAAGATCAGCAAGGCGGCCTTTGTGTGGAGCCACAGAAAATGAAGGAGATACTAAATGAATATTTTGCATCAGTATTTACTGTGGAAAATGATATGGAAATATAGACTGTAGGGAAATAGATGGTGACATCTTGCAAAATGTCCAGATTACAGAGAAGGAAGTGCTGGATGTCTTGAAACAGTTAAAGGTGGATATATTCCCAAGACCTGATCAGGTGTACCCTAGAACTCTGTGGGAAGCTAGAAAAGTGATTGCTGGGCCTATTGATAAGATATTTGTATCATCGATAGTCATAGTTTTAGATTAGATTAGACTTACAGTGTGGAAACAGGCCCTTCGGCCCAACAAGTCCACACCGACCCGCCGAAGCGCAACCCACCCATACCCCTACATTTACCCCTTACCTAACACTACGGGCAATTTAGCTTGGCCAATTCACCTGGCCCGCACATCTTTGTGACTGTGGGAGGAAACCGGAGCACCCGGAGGAAACCCACGCAGACACGGGGAGAACGTGCAAACTCCACACAGTCAGTCGCCTGAGTCGGGAATTGAACCCGGGTCTACAGGCGCTGTGAGGCAGCAGTGCTAACCACTGTGCCACCGTGCCGCCCACAGTTGAGGTGCCAGAAGATGGAGGTTGGCAAACATGGTGCCACTGTTTAAGAAAGGTGGTAAAGACAAACCAAGGAACTATAGACCAGTGAGCCTGACCTTGATGCTGGGCAAGTTGTTGGAGGGAATCCTGAGGGACAGGATGTACATGTATTTGGAAAGGCAAGGACTGATTAGGGATAGTCAACATGGCTTTGCGTGTGGGAAATCATGTCTCACAGATTTGATTGAGTGTTTTTGAAGAAGTAACAAAGAGGATTGATGGGGGCAGAGCAGTAGATGTAATCTATATGGACTTCAGTAAGGCGTTCGACAAGTTCCCCATGGGAGACTGATTAACAAGGTTAGATCTCATGGAATATGGGGAGAACTAGCCATTTGGATACAGAACTGGCTCAAAGGTAGAAGATAGAGGGTGGTGGTGGAGGGTTGTTTTTTCAGACTGGAGGCCTGTGATCAGTGGAGTGCCACAAGGATCGGTGCTGGGCCCTCAACTTTTTGTCATTTACATAAATGATTTGGATGCGAGCGTAAGAAGTACAGTTAGTAAGTTTACTGATGACACCAAAATTGGAGGTGTAGTGACAGCAAAGAGGGTTACCTCAGATTACAACAGGATCTGGACCAGATGGGCCAATGGGCTGAAAAGTGGCAGGTGGAGTTTAATTCTGATAAATGCGAGGTGCTTCAGTTTGGGAAAGCAGATCTTGGCAGGAGTTATACACTTAATTGTAAGGTCCTAGGGAGTGTTGCTGAACAAAGAGACCTTGGAGCGCAGGTTCATAGCTCCTTGAAAGTGGTGTCGCAGGTAGGCAGGATAGTGAAGAAGGCGTTTGGTATGCTTTCTTTTATTGGTCAAAGTATTGAGTACAGGAGTTGGGAGGTCATGTTGAGGCTGTACCAGACATTGGTTAGGTCACTGTTGGAATATTGCGTGCAATTCTGGTCTCCTTCCTATTGGAAAGATGTTGTGAAACTTGAAAAGGTTCAGAAAGGATTTACAAAGATGTGGCTAGGGTTAGAGGATCTGAACTACAGGGAGATGCTGAACAGGCTGGGGCTGTTTTCCCTGGTGCGTCGGAGGCTGAGGGGTGATCTTATAGAGGTTTACAAAATTATGAGGGGTATGGATAGGATAAATAGACAAAGACTTTTCCCTAGGGTCGGGGAGTCCAGAACTAGAGGGCATAGGTTAAGGTTGGGAGGGGAAAGATATAAAAGAGACCTAAGGAGCAACTTTTTCACGCAGAGGGTGATACGTGTATGGAATGAGCTGCCAGAGGATGTGGTGGAGGCTGGTACAATTGCAACATTTAAGAGGCATTTGGATGGGTATATGCTTAGGAGGGGTTTGGAGGGATATCGGCTGGTTGCTGGCAGGTGGGACTAGATTGGGTTGGGATATCTGGACGGCATGGACGGGCTGGACCGAAGGGTCTGTTTCCATGCTGTACATCTCTATGACTATATGCCTGCACTGGCTCTTCAAATGAGCATCATGGTCTGGTGCCAATCTCCTGCTTTCTGCCCCATACCCTTACACATTATTTCTATTTAAATAATAATCAATTCCCCTCTCAACTTCCTCAATCAAACCTCCTTCCATCCCATTTCCACGCAGTGCATTCCAGATCAGAACCCCTTACTGTTTTATTTTTCGCACATCAGCCTTGCCTCACTTGTGCATCACTTTAAACCAAAGACCCTTGTTCTTGATCCTATCATGAGCAGGAACAGTCTCTCATGATAGGGAGAATTTAATTTCTACTGTGCATCAGGGCGTGCTGTGATCTGTGTACAGTGTGGCTTTCATTGCTGTGTGTCGTCGCTGAGTAATGGAGAGCCCACTCCGTGCATTCCCAAGGCACTGGCAGCTGGGTTTGCTCAAGTGCTCTGGTCTAAATCCAAAGGCAATGGTACTTTCTGTGGGTCAAACCAAAGTTGAAGTGCTGCAGCTTCATCTTGAACCAAAATATCTGCAGGGACAAGAGCCAGACAATCTGTTACTGTGCAAGAACCAATACATTACTGAAGACAGGGAAGTGCAGAACCAGCGTTGTCATCAACAGCCTGCTGGTTTCTACATGGTTTCATTCAAGCCAGTTCCAGGAATTTGATAGTGATCAGAAGCAGGGGCAGAGAAAAGGCTCCACGTTACAGTTATTCACAAAGTTGTTCCCCAACATGATGGATCAGTGGTTAGCACTGCTGCCTCAGCGCCAGGGACCCGGGTTCAATTCCACCCTCGGGCGACTGTATGGAGTTTGCAATTTCTGCCCTTGTCTGAAAGTGACTTTGAAAGAAAGTGCAGATAAGGAACAAATCCACTTCAATGTTACAGCAATGTGGAAAATCAGTTTTCTTTACAATTTTAAAGCTGAGACAGATACATTCAGGCTATGCAAAGGTATGAAGGGATATGGGCTAAAGACAGGTATTTGGATCAGCCATGATCTGATTGAATGGTGGGGACGAATGGCCTGCTGTGTTACTAATTGTGCATCCTACTTAATGTTTCAATTTGTAGCAAGGACAGAAGCTTATTAAATAATCATTGTCATGCACCAGTAATATCATGAGGAGTTCTGCTTGCAATTAAAAGGTCTGCATGCACTTTGGCAAGAATACAGAGAAAAGCAGCGAAACTGAACTTTGGTGTAAATGCCGTGATTTGCAAGTTAAAGTCAGTCTAATGGGAAGGCAATCAATGGGAGTCCACGTTGAGGTTTGTAACTTATTTCCCCAGATGAAATTAGTCCAGAATGTAGTTTCATTATTGTAAAACAGAGAACTGCAGATGCTGGAAATCTAAAGCAAAAACTGATATTGGTGGAGAAAGTCAAGAGGTCTGGCAGCACCTGTGGAGAGGAAGTACTGTTCTGAAGAGGGGTCACTGGATCCAAAATGTTAACTCTGTTTCTCTCTCCACAGATGCTGCCAGACCCGTTGAGTTTCTCCAACAATTTCTGTTTTATATCATTTTAAGTATTTGACCTCATGTGGTGTGTCAGTGCAATAAATCCTGCTGAAGGAGAATTGAAAAAATAGTGGAAAAAATAATTTAAGCAAAGAGTGACAGATATTTGAAATGATCTCTCTCTACTGGACCCTGACCCAGAGTTAAGGGTCATGAAACTGTTGAATTCATTATCCCAGAGTGTGGCTGTGCTAGGACACTTGAGTAAGTTGGTGTGATTTAATCAGAACAACAATTCAAAATGCAGTTGACTATTAGATTGAATATGTTGGAGTGTTGGAGAGACCAGCTTCTGAATCATTTTGTGTTTAATTTTCCCTTTAAATTTAACAACTGCATAGACTTTAAAAGCTTTTCAATACTGGAGGTTTTGAGTTGTAAGGAGAGGCTGGATAGGCTGGGACATTTTACTGTGGAGTGTCAGAGGCTGAGGGGTGACCTTGTAGAGGTTTGTAAAATCATGAGGAGCATGACCAGAGTAAATAGCCAAGGTCTTTTCCCCGGAGATAGCATAGGCTTAAGGTGAGAGGGGGAAAATTTAGAAGAGACCTGCAGGGCAACTTATTCCTACAGAGAGTGGTGCATGTATGGAATTAGCTGCCAGAGGAAATGGTGGATGCTGGTACAATTACAACATTTAAAAGGCATCTGGATGGATATATGAATAGGAAGGTTTGGAGGGATATGGGCCAAATGCTGGCAAATGGGACTAGTTCAGTTTAGGAAACCTGGTTGGAATGGACAAGTTGGGCCGAAGGATCTGCCTCCGTGCTGTATGATGCTGAGATATTTTAAGAGACTGGGGATTCTCTGATATGGTAAAAGTTTGGGTTCCAAAGTGGGATTTGTTTACCTGATGGTGTAGCTAATGCTACATTTATGTGCATAAAGCTGTGATCTTTGATTGGAAAGCACCCTGGATATACAGCCTGAATCTCGTTTCCTCCTCATGGTGAACACTGGATCCTCCCTCCAGAAGGGCCAATGTTGGACTCCAACAAAATCCACTGTGGCACGAAGGAGACACCTATTTGGGACTTCCAGCAGATCTGGCAATCTGTTTGGAGTCCAGTAATGGGAGGAAGCAGAACACTGCCCATTGCATCCCCATTCCCTATCATTGCCCCCACCTCTACCCCCATGTCCGACCCCATTGTGCCCCATCTACCCCCATGTTACCTCCATCGTGCCTCCACTTTCTCCATCTTACGCAATCTCTCCTCGTCTCCTCATCATGCTCCCATCTACCCCTGTCAGACTCCTATCTTCCCGCCTTCATGACCCCATCTACCCCCCCCCCCATCGGTTACCCATGTCCTCATCACACCCCATCTGTCCCCAACACCCCCTATCTCTGTCTGCCATCAGTTCCTCCCTTATCTCTGCCTCATCATGCCCCCATTTTCCCTCATCAGGACTCCATCTCTCCACCATCACACACTCATATCTCCCTCCATCATGATGCTATCTCCCCAATTCATAAGCCCATCTCTCCTCAATGCACCCCATTCCCTCCCGCCTCGCGCTCCCAACACACTTCATCTTCCCCCCACATTTGCCACCTTCTTCCCCCATCATGTCCCTATTTCCCTCATCACCCCCCATCAGGACACCAACTTCCATCCCATCGCTTCCCCCCATCATGATCCCATATCCTTCCCCCTCCATGCCCTCCGTATCAGCCCTTTATCTTCCCCTCCATAGCCCCCCCAACCAAACACCCCCCCCCATTTCCCCCTTTACTGCAGCTGCCAAGCTCCCACAATCTCTTGCTTCCTCCTCCCATCTTGAACCAAGCCAAAGGACCTGAGAGCAACGTGCATTGTCCCTGCTAAGGATTTGACAGCTTCAAGACAGAGATGAGGAGGAATTACTTCTCCCAAGTGGCTGAATGGCTTCGTCCTGCTCCTGGTTCTTGAGTTCTCATGTCGAAATGTAATCAATCCCTTAGAGTCAGTTTAGCTGTCAAATGAAACTTGCACAAAATTACTCATAGCCTATGGGCATACTGAATGAACAAGGAGTTAAACACTGGGGTAATATTAAGGAAAATGAAATGGTTAGACTATCAGTTTCATAATTTCAATTACTGTAAATGGTACAAAATGTATTTTATTAAGTGCATCTGTGAAGGGCTGTGAACTCACAAACTGTCTTGTTTTTATCTCATAAATGTAGGGTTTCCCAGGAGACATTGGTCTTCCAGGGCAAAATGGTCCAGAAGGCCCCAAGGTGAGTCCCTTTCCAATCAGGCATGCTGTCGGCCAACTACAGCAGAAGTTGCTTTACAGAAGATTGCCCCTGTCCAAACGATGCTGCTTGTGTTTTCCTTTGTGTTGTTGCTCCAGTTGTTTTTTAAAAAAATTCTGGAAGGCTTTGTGAGGTAGCTGGGAGGTCAGGCCAGCTGTGGAGGCCCATGGCAATAATCAGGACCTCGAGTTGCTGGCTAACTTTAAGAGACATTTTCTATGTCTGATATTGTCTTTTTAAAAATTCTTTCCCAGGGAAAACCAGGAGCACGAGGCCTACCTGGGCCACAGGGCCTGCCTGGTCTAGAGGTAAGTACTGAGGGAAAGCTTTCCTCTACGATAAATATGAACTGGACATTACCTTTTCTCGTAGAGCAATGGTTCAAGTGAAGCCCGGCCTACTCCCTCAGATGCTACAGGGAGGGGGCTCAACAATCCCAAGGCCAAGATTTCGAAGGAGCACAGTAGGGGAAGGGGTGTGGGGGTGTTTCCTGGGCCCTCCCCAATTTCTCCCTCAATCATTGTGGCTGAAACATTATCGGGTCATTTGTTCAAATGGCTGTTTGTGGGATCTTGCTGTGCACAGTTTGGCCAACTTTTCTTCCCACACTACAGCAGTGGTCTCACTTCAATCAATGTTTCATTGGGCATGGAGCACTTTCACATGTCTTTCAGGTGGAGGAAGGTGGTATACAAATGCAAGCTGTTGTTTTATGTCTTTAGCAGCAGCGATGGTACACCAGAGAAAAACTGTGAAACTCTCTGAGTAGTCCTGAATCTGCTGAAGGTGCCATATAGAAGCAAATGGATTTCTAGTGAGTGAAAAAGAGGTGAAGATCTTTTGAACTCAATCTACAATCAAATAGTTAAATAGCTAAACTGAAAACTGGGCTTAAAAATCTACGTAGACAGAAAAATAAGGACTGCAATGCTGAAAATCAGAAACTGCTGGTAAAACTCAGCCGGTCTGGCAGCATCTGTGGAGAGAAAGCAGAGGAAGGTCACTGAATCCAAAACATTAACTCTGCTTTCAGTCCACAGATGCTGCCAGACCTGCTGAGATTTTCCTCCAATTTCTGATGTTGTTTCTTAACATTCACTTCCCTTGCAAAGACAGAATACGGGGCAAAGGTTTGAAAGGGAGACCGCAAACTGGACGGAGAGGTTTAAGCTCTCCATTCACTGCCAGCCTGCTTTAAAGCCTTAGCAAGATGTCAGTACCTTAAACAGAACTTCCAAAATTTACTGAGGTGAACTTCAGTGAAGAGTTAAGTGTTGAAATACAGGCTGTGTTTACCTTGCTGTGCAGAGTGCTCAGTTGTATGTTGTATCATCAAACATTTCAACACAAAACACATCCACAACATGGGATTGGTCAGGAACTCCAGAAACTCAACTGGACTCACTACATAAATGCAGTGGCTATAAGAGCAGATCAGAGGCTAGGAATACTGCTGCGAGTAACCTACCTCCTGACTCCCCAAAGCTTGTCCACCATCTACACAGCACAAGTCAGGAGTGTGATGGAATACTCCCCACTAGCCTGGATGGGTGCAGCTCCAGCAACACTCAAGATGTTTAACACCATCCAGCGCAAAGCATCCCACTTGATTGGCACCACATCCACAAACATCCACTCCCTCCACCACCGACGCTCAGTAGCAGCAGTGTGTACTATCTGCAAGATGCACTGCAGATATTCACCAAAGATCCTCAGACAGCATTTTCCAAACCCACAACCACTTCTATCTAAAAGGACAAGGGCAGCAGATACATGGGAACACCATCTCCTTCAAGTTCCCCTGCAAACCCCACACCATCCAGTCTTGGAAATATATTGCCATTCCTTCACTGTCACTGGGTCAAATCCTGGAATTCTCTCCCTCAGAGCATTGTGGGTCAACTCACAGCAGGTGAACTGCAGAGGTTCATGAAGGCAGCTCACCCCCACCTTCTCAAGGGGCAACTAGGGACAGGCAATAAATGCTCGACCCAGCCAGCAACATCCACATCCCACAAGATGAATTTTTAAAAAAAGGAATGGGAGAATTAGGAAATTTCACAGGAACGATGATTTTGAAGAAGCTTTGAGAAACTGCTGGTGAGACACATTCTGAACACTGAGTACAGTTTTTGTCTCCTTATGTAAATGAGCTGGAGGAGGTTCATTAGTCTGATACCTGACATGAAGGGGATGTGTTGTGAAGGAAACAGGCTCCGATTGTATCCACAGGGGTTCAGAAGAGTGGGAGGTGATGGGATTTAAGTGTGTAAGATTCTGAATGGTCTTAACAACGTGGACTTGGAAAGGACTTTTCTGCCTGTGGGCAATCCAGAACAAAGGGAGCAATGTTTGAAATAATAATGGGAATTTGAAACACAAACACCACCTTCCTAAATGTTGAAGCTGGCTTGAAGGGCAGAAGGGTCTCCTTGTGCTCCTGTTTCTTTGGGCATGAACCATCAGCAAACTGTTCTGTTTAAATAAGAAGACCTGAAATTACAGCCATAGAGGGAAGGATATGTGGAGAGATCAGAACAAGGGGGCCTCGCTTACTTCCTAGAATACCCCTACAGTATGGAAGCAGGCCATTTGGCCCATCAAATCTGCATCAACTCTCCAAAGAGCACTCCAGCTCCAACCCCATATCTCCAATGGCTAACCCACCTAGCCTGCACGCTATAGCATAGCCAATCCACTTTAATCTGCACATCTTTAAACTGTGGGAGGAAATTGGAGCAAGCCCACACAGACACGGGGAGAACATGCAACTCCACACAGACAGTCACTTAAGGCTGGAATCAAACCCGGGTCCCTGACACTGTGAGGTAGTGGTGTTAGTCATTGAGCCACTGTGCTGCCCTAGGTCATAGGGAGCAGGACTGAAGGGAGTTCACTGGGGAATAAGATTAAAATCTCGACAGGGTTTGAAGTATAAAGTTCTGCAGTTCAGGCTTTAATAAACAGGGTACAGCTGGATGTGAATAAGAAAAAGTGATGTGGAAGAGCACAACAAGGTGTGGGTTACAGCACAGATGGCAGAAACTTCCAGAAGATGAAGGGAATGCTCAGTGATTCACTTCTTGTGAATCAGCAGGGGACAGAGCGTGTCCAGAATTGATTTATGATGGTTTTCCTGGACACTCAGATTCAGGGGTTGAGGCTGAACAAATGTCGATTGTTTTCTCTCTCTCTGAACAACATCCAGCGTAACCAAGGGTTAAAACAGCTCAGATCACAACTTGGGGTGATTCTGTCTCTCACTGTCACTCCTAGCCAACAGCTGGGTCTGATGTGAATATGGGAATAGGATCTGAGAGTTTTCAAAGAAAGAATAGGAAAAATTTATGGAAAACTCTCCTTGTAAAGTACATTTGGTTTATTCAGTGTAACTTCCAAGATCAGAGATAAATCATCCCAGTTTGGATCACCAGTCAGTTCAATAGATGTAAAAAAAAACCACAAGCAGACATTGAGTATTTTTTCAATTGTAACTATGAAAGCATAAAAAAAAACATACTTTTCCACATTTTAGCAACCAGCTCAAGGAAATTTCTGTCTCCAAAAAAAGTCAGATTTAGCACAAATAAAATCATTCTCTAATGTTTGCTTTTTAGCAAATGGAGCAGTTAGTCTCATCCATGTTTTCAAATACCTCGGTTTCTTTACCTTTGTAACCTCCCCTGTGTCACTGCCATCAGAGATAGCTGTGCTCCTTCTAACTCTGGCCTCTCCAGCATCCCTGGTTTTACTTGTTCTGCCCTGTTAACCTACCAGGTCTGAAGCTGCGGGATTCTGTTCCTAAATCCCTCTGCCTCTCTACCTGCCCTTTAATCTATGCCCTAAAATTTATCACTTTAGTCCAACTTTTGTTCATTAGACCTAATGTCTCCAAACCCATGGCTCAAGGGCATAGTTTATGCGAAGCTCCTTGGGATGTTAGATTGCACTGAGGTTGTTATATGAATGCAAGATGTTTTTGTTGTTACTTCAAGCATTGTAACACCTCAAATAAAATGATGTTGCAGACTTGAATTTACTGATGTTGGTGAGATAGTTTTTAATAAGGCAGAGAAACAAATTAAACATGAATTCTGCATTTAAGACAGGTCTCTCAGTGATGTCAAGACAGAATGGGATGTGAATGATAGTCTGCATTGGAATCAGTAAAGCACCCATCAGCAGTGATGGGAAACTTGAGGTGATCATTGCATTTTGATCAATAGTTCCTGCTGGAGATAATATTGCCGCAACTTAAGCACACTAGAATGTTTACTGTTCCAGAAACATCATGCCAATCAGCAGTGACCATGTGTAGATGTTGTTTCACCTGTCCTGAGATATGGACATTGCCGGCTGGGCCCCGTATTTATTGCCCATCCCTAGTTGCCCTTGAGAAGGTGGTGGGGAGCTGCCTTCTTGAACCGCTGCAGTCTGTGTTGTGCAGTTAGGTGATGAGTGGGGGAAGCTGCTGGGGGAGTGATGGTACTATCACTGGATTATTAATCCAGAGACCCAGGTAACTTTCCAGGGACAAAGATTCAAACCCCACCACAGCAGATAGTAGAATATGAATCCAACAAAAAACTGGGATTAATTAACGATGACCATGAACCTGTTGCCGATTGTTGGAAAAGTTTACCTGGTTCACCATTAGGGAAGAAATCTGTTATCTTTACCTGGTCTGGCTTACATGTGACTCCAGACACATAGCAATGTGGTTGACTCTTAACTGCCGTCTGGGTAATTAGAGATGGGCAATAAATGCTGGCCAAGTCAGCGACACCTGTATCATGTGATGAGTGAGAAAAATGTTCCTTGATTTTGACCTAGAGACAGTGAAAGATGTGTCTAAATCCACCTGATAAGGGGAAAAAAACAATAAAAATAAAACCAGCGATGCTTGGGAATACATGCTCTGGTCATACTGGAGCTCTGTTTTCAGGAATCCAAGGCAAAGTGAGCCAATGTGCATCAATCACATGTTTACTCTCTGAACTTGCAGATATTCCCATATATCTACTGCCCTTGTCCTTCTAGATGGAAGTGGTCCAAGATTTGGAAGGTGCTATCTGATGATCTTTGGTGAATTTCTGCAGTGCATCTTGTAGATAGTACACACAGCTACTTCTGAACGTCAGTCGTGGAGGGAGTGGACGTTTGTGGATGCGGTGCCAATCATGTTCTGGATGCTTTGTCCTGGATAGTGTCGAGCTTCTTGAGTACAGTTAGAGCTGCACTCGTTCAGGCGAGTGGGGAGTATTCCATCACACTCCTGACTTGTGTCGTGTAGATGGTAAACAGGCTTTGACATGGCCAGGAGGTGACAAAATGATGGGCACCAGTTTGGTTGCAGTTCCAGGTCGCACCCAGGAAGATGGGGACGTATATCCTTGTGAGTAAACCACATTATTCACTCTCTGATGCTTTTTATGTAATTCATTACAGGGCGATGAGGGTCGAATGGGACCATTGGGTGATCCAGGCCCTGAGGTATGTCTGTATTTTACATTAATGATAACTCATTCCTTCTAATGTTCATAAATGAATCAAAACATACTCCCGGAAGCTTAAGTAAAGATCAGATGAAGTCAGTTTTATATGATGTAAAAATATTTTTGGCATAGTGAAGCGAATGAGTGTATTAGATTAAAAAAGCACGCAGATTAATAATTTAAACAAGTTATAATGTAAGTTACCAATCTGTCAGTGATACACTGGCACCATTGAGTAGAAGAGTGTGGATTCACAGCTGAAAGTCGTCACGGTGTCTTCCTCAGAAAATTAGCAAACTGCTCATCATGATGGCTCACTGGTTAGCGCTGCTGCCTCACAGCGCCAGGGACCCGGGTTCGATTCCAACCTCGGGCGACTGTGTGGAGTTTGCACATTCCCCCCGTGTCTGCGTGGGTTTCCTCCAGGTGCTCTGGTTTCCTCCCACAGTCCAAAGATGCACAGGTCAGGTGAATTGGCCATGCTAAATTGCCCATATTGTTCAAGGATGTGTAGGTTAGGTGCATTAGTCAGGGCAAAATGTAAAAGTAACAGAGATAGGGAATGGATCTGGGTGAGATGTTGTTTGGAGGGTTGGTGTGGACTTGTTGGGCCAATTGGCCAGTTTCGATACTGTAGGGATTGTATGAAATGTTAGCTAATAGGATAAGCTACTCACACAAGGGAAAGCCTTAAACTCAGAGATAATGAGGACTGCAAATGCTGAAAAGTCAGAGTTGATAAAGTGTGGAGCTGGAAGAAGAACAGCAGGTCAGGCAGCATCAGAGGAACAGGGGAGTCAACGTTTCAGGTCGGGATCTTTATCAGCCTTAAGCTCGGAATTTGGTAAAATCTGACTCTTTTCAATGTGCATGGTGACAGTACTTAGAACCTTATCACAATTATGTGACCATTACCAGTGTTCATAAATCTCCTAAAAATGCCAAGGTAAGATACTTATTCAAGCAAGTTCAAATTGAGATCTAATTGCAACTATGGAAAAGTATTGTACATGTAGGCAAATCATCTACACAGATCTGTAATGCAATGTATTCAGTGTATTGTTACACACAGTCTGAAATTTGGAATTAAAGAACCTGAGAATTTTTCATAAAGCTACGTCAAAGCTTTTCATCTTGCAATTGTTCGGACATTTAGCAAGAACTCAAATTCAAAAGGAACCCAATATTTGCAGGAGAGGAGAGTGCTGGTAAGTGGACTCCCTTTACGTTGTTCACTGAAGGGATGTCGGCTTTGCCGGCTGGGCCAGCATTTATTTTCATTTCCTAAATGGGACAAGAGAGGCAATGATGGTAGAGATTGCATGGAGAATGCAGCCATTATTGCGGATTGGCAATTAAATGCCAGGTTCTTTTCAAATTCAGTCAAGGTACTGCCCAGAGAAATGAACCAGCTATTGGCAGGCACTGAGTTGGGTTGGGTTGAACCAAGTACAGAGTGTGAACCTGTTTCTTCATGAACAGCTTTGATAAAATGTGTCTTCTATCAGAATGACGCAATTGGAAATATTCCACAAAGCTGTCATATTCCAGTCATAACTGTAAAGCTTTAATCAATGATCATATGCATCTGTGTGAGCATGTGTGTGTAAGCATATGTGTCGAGGAGTATGGATGTGTAGATGTGAGAGAGTGTGGGAGTGAGTATATATGTGTGTGCAAAGGGGTAAGTATGTAGGTGTGTGAGAGTGTCTGTGTGAGAGTGTGGGGGTGGATGAGTGTGTGTGTGACAGTGTGAGAGTGGGTGTGTTTGTGAGAGTGTGTGGGGGAGTGTGGGGGTGGGTGTCTGTGGGTGTATATGGGCAGGGTGTGTACTGTGAGGGTGGCAAAGGTGGATGTGTTTATGTGTAGATGTGAGAGATTGTGGGAATGAGTGTGTGTGTGTGCATGTGTGTGTGTGTAGGGGTGAGTGTGGGGGGGGTGTCTGTGTGAGAATGGGTGCGAGTATGGGGGGGCGTGTATGTGTGTAACCATGTGATATGTATGCATGTGTATGCATGTGAGCATGTGTGTGTAAGTGTATGTGTGCGCATGTGTGGGTGGAGTGTAGGTGTGTGTGAGAGTGGGGCTGTGTGTGAGATCGTAGGGATGGGTGAGTGTGTATGTGTGTAGGAGTGAGTGTGTAGGTGTGTGAGAGTTGGGGGTATGTGTATGAGAAGGTGGAGGTGGGTGAGTGTGTGGGGTGTGTGTGTGTGAGAATGGAGGGGTGTGTGAGAGAGTGTGGGAGTGAGTGTGTGTGCGTAGGGGTGAGTGTGTTTTTGTAGTGGTGAGTATGTAGGTGTGTGTGAGAATGGGTGTCTGTGAGACAGTGTAGGAGTGGGTGAGTGTGTGTGTGGTGGATGTGTGTGTGTTTGAGAGTGTCGGGGTGGGTGAGTGTGTAGGTGTGTGTGTGAGTTAGCTGTGGTGTGTGACAAAGTGAGGGTTGGTGAGTGTGTGAGATGTATGGTGTATGTGAGGGTGTGTGTGTGTGAGAGTGTGGCGGGGAGATGAGTGAATAGGGAGGGTGTATGGGTGTGAGAGTGTGGGGGGGAGATGAATGTGTTTGGGGGCATATGTGTAGGTGTGTGAGAGAGTCTGGGGGGGGGGTGTGTGATGGGGGGGTAAGTGTAGGAGTGTTAGTGTGGGGGTGTGCGTGTGAATGTGTTGGTGTTTGTGTGAGAGAGTGGGGGGTGTGTGAAGGGGGGAGTCTGCGCTTGCTCCTCAGAACGAGGAAAGCTCACAGCAGGAACTTCAATGTGGAGTGTTATCCCACAGGGAGGCTGTTTCCTGGCTGCACAGGAACCTCTCTCCTTCCTCCCAGCTTGTCTGACTTGGGGAGATTTCTGATGGGTTGAATGATGACTTGGGGGATAAGAGCAGAGTGAGATGTGAAAGAGAGAGAGTTGGTGTTGGGCGCTGTTTGAGATTTGAACAGCAAACATTGAGAACATTTTGAGTGGCTGAATGCTGAACAGGGTGTGAAGAAGTCAGAATGGGATTTGAAACAGTGAGTCCTAAGCAACTAAGGGGGAGGTGATGGCCTAGTGGTATTATCACTGGACTGTTCATCCAGAGACTAGGAGAAAGTGAGGACTGCAGATACTAGAGATTAGAGTCGAGAGTGTGGCGCTGGAAGAGCACAGCAGTTCAGGCAGCATCCAAGGAGCAGGAAAATCAACATTCCGGGCAAAAACCTTCATGAGGAGTGAAGGGCTTTTGCCCGAAATGTCGATTTACCTGTTCCTCGGATGCTGCCTGATCTGCTGTGCTCTTCCAGCGCCACACTCTTGACTGTTAATCTAGAGACTGTTCATCTAGAAACCCAGCTAACAGTGTGGGGACCAGAGTTTGAATCCCGCCACAGCAGATGGAAGAATTTGAATAATTCTGTAATTAGGGGTTTAATGACGACCATGAATCAATTGTCAGGAAAAAAACCACTGATGAACTTTAGGGAAGGAAATTGCCATCCTCACCTGGTCTGGCCTACTTGTGACTCTGAACCCAAAGCAATTTGAGCGATTCTTAATTGCCCTCTGGGGAGGGTTAGTGAGCATGATTTGAAATTTGAAAAAGAGATGGTTGAGTTGAAAATGTAGAGATGAAAGACAGAGTTTAGCTTAAGGGGGGAAGCGCTGTGCATCCTTCTGAGGAAGAACACCAAGAAGGCTGTGAGTATTCGGTTTGAGATAGAAGCAAGCCGCATACTCTGTGGAGGTCACACTCCATTTCCCTATATCAAGGAGCTTTGGTTAACATTTAAAGGAAGTGAAGAAAATTTGGAGCAGATTCTGAATGTGATTTGTTAGAAAGGATAGCATGGAGGATTTGATTTGGAGGTTTTGAGGACACAGGGTATGTAAGAGATTTGTGAAAGGGTGTCATTGAGCAAGACATGGGGGAAGAGAAAGTCAAGTGTCACACAACACCAGGTTATAGCTCAACAGCTTTCTTTGAAATCAAAGCTTTCAGAGCACTGCCCTTCATCAAGTGAAGTTATTCGTCACTTGACAGCGCTCCAAAAGTTTGTGATTTCAAATAAACCTGTTGGACTATAATCTGGGATCATGTGGCTTCTGACTTTGTCCATCCCAGTCCAACCCTGGCAGCTCACCATCCTGGGGGAAGAGAGTTCTCCTTGAGATGCAGAAAAGCCCTCAGTGAGTGTGGTTTGGAATGGGCTGCTGAATCATCCTTTACAAACAAGTGTCAGTATTATTTTTGGACTGACGTTTTGTGCGATCAAGTTTGTGGCTGTATAATCGACTTTGGCAATGCCCACTAACTGTGACTGGGAAGAAAGATGCAAGGCTGTTAATGTACCAGTAACTGTCCATGAAGAATGGGTGCAAACTGTAGAAGAGCAATGACGAGGAGTTATGCATGGCCTTTAGCAAAATAAAATGTTGCAAGTCACTGCTCATGACCTTAATAAAACAAACTTTGAAACCAAAATGTGTTAGGAGACATTAGGACCAGTGGTCTAAAGCTCGATCAAAGAAGATATTTTTCAAAGGGACGGTGGTGAGATTTTGGAGAGAGCTTAGGGCTCAGGCTACCAGTGATGAAGTGGTTAACATCAAAAGGCCAGTATTAAATGAGTGCAGAAGTCCCTGAACTGCACTTAGATTTGGGATAGACCACAGTGCCAATGAAAGTGGCATCTATATTGCGATCCGTCTGTTGTCATCTGATAACCCACTTATTCCATTTACCAATTCAGATGCAGCATTAGCATAAGATCTTTATTCACTGAGAACACAGCGGGGCATTGGCTACAATCTACCATTTGAGCAAAATAATCAAAGCAAACTCAGGCACAAGTTCTCAGGAGTTGATTGAAGTGCTTTTTTCATGTAAAAGTTTAGCTATGAATATTTTGACGTTGAGCGAGGTCAGGGACATTCCTACTGAGAAATGAATATTCCTTGGCACCTAATACTGACATCAAAGTTAGTCCAGCTCAGTCAGGCTCACAGGAAATCTCCCCCTTACACTGTCTCAACTCCACAAGGACACCCTCTTGCAGTATCAGTTTTCCCATTTTCCCATATCAGCTGTTCTTGTGTTGTTCCCTAGCCCCGTTTTGTGTTGAACTCCAGCCAACTTTGTGCAGCAAATCTCTGGCTTGAGGTTGAACTGACGTCTTTCACAGGGGTTCCTATAATGGATGGAAAGAGGAGAAAAACATGCTGACACCAAACTAATTCAACCCCTGGGCATTTTTCAGACGGCAGGCTTTCCAGCCTTGCAACCCATTCAGTTCAGAGCAAGACTTCAACACCTCTCCACCCTTCTCGACTTCCCTCCCCACCCACTGGGGACCCCTGTGGAGGAGCATTCACCTGCAAGAACCCTACCAGCCACTCTGTTTGACTAGGAGTTCTTCAGTCTATATATCGTGCCAAGTTTGAGCAATGTCCACTCGAGGGACTTCAGGTACCGGCTGACCTCCAACCTCCATCTTTTGGCTTTTTCAGATGTCTAAGTGGTCTATTTTATCCATAGCAGGGGAGGTCTGTGCCAAGTGGAGAACCTAGCAGCTTTAACTGTGGGTTTTGGTATCAGTGCAGATGGCAGATCCCTACCTTTAGGGTTTCCTGGTTACCCCAACCAGGGAGAGTTTGTTTCTGTATCACAGCCACAGGTTTAACCTAACTAACTTTCTTGTGAATTTGATAACCTCTTACCTGACTAGTCACAGAACAGAGCTTAAACCATTTCAGCTTCAAATAAGAGGGCAACAAGGTGGCTCAGTGGTTAGCGCTTCTGCCTCACAGTGCCAAGAACTCAGGTTCAGGTCCATCCTTAGGTGACTGCCTGTGTCTGCGTGGGTTTCCTCTGAGTGCATCGGTTTCCTACTGCAGTCCAAAGTTGTGCACGTCAGGTGGATTGGCCATACCAAATTGTCCTTTGCTTCCAGGGATGTGCAGGCTAGATGGATTAACCAGGGGAAATGCAGGGTAACAGAGTATGGGACAGGTCTGGGAGGGATGCTCTTCAGAATGCCTGTGTGGACTTGATGGGCTAAATGGTTGGCTTTCACACTGTAGGGATTCTATGATTCTGACCCTTTCAGGTTTCTAACCAAACACTGCTGGCTTGGAGTTTCACACTAAAACCCTTACACCTAGCTAACTTCTTTCTTAACAGTTCTAAAGGATCTCCTTTCTTCAGGAGAAGCTGTTTCACACATCTCGGTTCTACTAAGACTCTGTGAACAGAAAAACAAACACCTTTCAAGATTTGGGATGTTACCCTTAGCAAAAAAAAAACCCTGATCCTTCGAAACAATAAACAAACTGATGCATCTCAAGTTTGCACTGTCTGTTTGTAAAACTCTCCTACTAAAAACAAATTTCTAGAATTATCCCAGGGGCTCACTTTTGCACACTAGTTTAAAAAAGGCATGCCTTCAAGAACACTAACAAGTTAATCATTTAAATCCCCTCATATTCACATAAAACCCATATGCTACCAGTCAAAATCCAAATTCTAAAGACTAAAACCCATATGCCACCGGTTCAAAATCCAAGCTGTAAAGTAAATGATACAAAAATATATACAAATCGCATCACAATGTTCGCATGAAGTGAGTCCCTAATGTTGAGGTATGTCACATTCTAAAAGCTGCCTTAGCTTGTTCTGTGATAACACAGACCAGAAAATGAGGTGTACCCATTAGAGTGGCCAGTTCAGGTGGAGGTAGCTTACAGACCAGCCATGATCTCACTGAATTACAGAAGAACCCAGTGGCTGAATGGTCTCCTCTTGCCACTGTATTCCTGGTGAGTTAGGAGCTGTTGTGCTGATTAACCGTGTGGGCCATTGTCAGAAATGTGAGAGATGAGCAGCTTGGGAGCTTCTCTTCACTTTCAAAGTCAGTTGTATTGTTCCAGCAAAGTTCTGACATACCAAAGTAGTCCTTCGAGTGACCGAATGTGTTTTAAAATGCAGAATGGTTTTTGAAATTAATTTGCACGATCTAACATTTGCATTAATTTTGTTCCATTTCTGTGTGTTTTCATAGGGACGTCCTGGAAGGCGAGGATTTCCTGGGAAACCAGGACCCGATGGCCCAAAGGTAAACCATTAGCTTGCTGTCACAGTCTGGGTCACATGGGGTCTGCTTTATGTATATTTAACTCAAGGTACATCTGTTATCTGTAAAGTCCAAAATGTATTTAACAAGATCGGGATTTGCTTCCGCAAACAAGCCTTGCTTACATCTGCTCAATATTCACTGATATCCTTTCTGATCGTACTGATATGATTCTCCAGCATCCTTATGGGAACGAAGGACGTTATTTGGGCCCATTGAATCCATGATGCTTTTCTACACAGCAATCCAGCCATCCCATTCATCCGCTCTGTCCTCACAGCCTTTTATTATTTCCTTTCCTTGGGGTATCATGGGGGTTCAATTGTTAGCGCTGCTGCTTCATTGAGCCAGGAACCTAGGTTTGATTCCATCTTTGGGTAACTGTGTATGGAGTTTGCACATTCTCCCCGCATCTACGTGGGTTTCCCCTGGGTGTTCCAGTTTCCTCCTACAGTTCAAAAATGTGTAGTCTAGATGGATTGGCCATGGGAATTGCAGAGTTACAGAGAGAGAGTAGAGGTAAGTCTGGGTGGGATGCTCTTCAGAGAGTTGGTGAGAACTCGATGGGCCAAATGTCCTGCTTCCACTCTATAGGGATTCCAAGTACCTATCCAATTTCCATTTGAAATCCATGCTTGTCTCCATTTCCAATGTTCTCTTGGCCAATGAGTTCCAGCCCATTGCCACTCATTGCATGAAAAATAATGTTCCTTTTCAAATCTTGCATGATCATCTCTCACCCAGAGCCTTAGCTTTGTGTCCCCTGGCCCTTGTACCATGAGCTTAGAGAAACCTTTTGACTTTGCCTGGCTTACTGAAGTCAGTCACAGTCTTGTGCATTTCCCATCAGTTTCTCCAGAGAGAACAACCACAGCTTCGAATCCTTCAACCCAGGAACCGTTCTGATAGATCACCTGTCTAGGGCCCTCACATCCTTCCTAAAGACCAGAATTGAATGATATACTCGGGATGTGGACTAACCAGAGCTTTATAACAGTTCAAAGTAACCTCCATGATTTGGACTCAGTACCTCAATTCATGACCTCTGGGGTCCCACACGCTTTACTGTGTGGTCTCGTGTGGTCCTACCTCAGCTTCTGAGATGGATGCACATGGAGCGCCCTGTGTTCCTTAGTACACTCTTGAATTGTGCCCCTGTTACCTTGCAGTAGTGTCAACAGTACTGAACACAGCTTGTTTCTGTCAAAGGCCCAACTGCAGAAACAACATGTCCAGAGTTCAGAAAGGAATGTAGCTCTGGGATACAAATCCAACCCTTTCCTCCCAACTTCCACACTGTGTCAGGCTGGTCTTGGCCTCAGCTTAGCTGGATCAGATTGAACCAGAACGAGCCAAGCCCTGTCTGAGTGTTCACTTGTCTGTACTGTGAGATACATGAACAGGAAACAGTGTGTGTCAAACTCTTTTGCTCGCAACCTTGACTTTCCTGCTCCTCGGGTGACGTCTGACCTGCTGTGCTGTTCCAGCCTCACATCTTGTGATTGAGGTGCATAAGGAGGAGGTGTTAGCAATTCTGGAAAGTGCAAAATAATAAGTTCCCTGGGCCGGATTGCATTTATCCTGGGATTCTCTGGGAAGCCACTGAGGAGATTGCCGAGCCTTTGGCTTTGATCTTTATCATGTCATCGTCTACAGGAATAATGCCAGAAGTTTGGAGAATAGCAAATGATGTTCCCTTGTTCAAGAAGGGAAATTACTTCGATTGTGAGTAAAATGTTGGAAAAGATTATAAGAGATAACCCTGGAAATTATAGACATGTACACCTTACTTCAGTTGTGGGCAAAGTGTTGGAAAAGATTATAAGTGATAGGATTTACAATCATCTAGGAAGGAATAAGTTGATTAGGAATAGTCAACATGATTTTGTGAAGGGTAGGTCGTACCTCACAAACCTTATTGAGTTCTTTGAGAAGGTGACCAAACAGGTGGATGAGGCTAAAGCGGTTGATGTGGTTTATATGGATTTCAGTAAGGCATTTGATAAGTTTCCCCACAGTAGGCTTCTGCACAAAATACGGAGGTGTGGGATTGGGGGGGATTTAGCAGTTTGGATCAGAAATTGGCTAGCTGAAAGAAGACAGAGGGTTGATGGAAAATATTCATCCTGGAGTTCAGTTATTAGAGGGGTACCGCAAGGATCTGTTTTGGGTCCACTGTTGTTTGCCATTTTTATTCCCTGGATGAAGGCATAGAAGGATGGGTTAGTAAATTTGCGGATGACACTAAGGTTATTACAGTTGTGGATAATCACGAAGAATGTTGTAGGTTACACAGACATAGATAAGCTGCAGAGCTGGGTTGAGAGGTGGCAAATTTAACGTGGAAAAGTGTGAGGTGATTCACTTTGGAAGGAGTAACAGGAATGTAGAGTACTGGGCTAATAGTAAGATTCTTAGTAGTGCAGATGAGCAGAGAGATCTCGGTGTCCATGTACGTAGATCCTTGAAAGTTGCCATCCAGGTTGAGAGGGTTGTTAAGAAGGCATACGGTGTGTTAGCTTTTCTTGGTAGAGGGATTGAGTTTCGGAATCATGCTGCAGCTGTACAAAACTCTGGTGCGGCCACGTTTGGAGTATTGCGTACAGCCCTGGTCCCCACATTATCAGATGGATGTGGAAGCTTTGGAAAGGGCTCAGAGGAAATTTATGAGGATGTTGCCTGGTATGGAGGGAAGGTCTTCAAGGAAAGGCTGTGAGGGATTTGAGGCTGTTTTCATGAGAGAGAAGAAGGTTGAGAAGTGACTTAATTGAGACATACAAGATAATCAGAAGGTTAGATAGGGTGGACAGTGAGAGCTTTTTTCCTCAGGTGGTGATGGCTAGCACGAGGGGACATAGCTTTAAATTGAGGAGTGATAGATATAGGAAAAATGTCAGAGGTAGTTTCTTTACTCAGATAGTAGTTGGGCCGAGGAACACACTGCCTGCAACAGTAGTAGACTTGTTAACTTTAAGGACATTTAAATGGTCATTGGATAGGCACGTGGACAAGAATGGGATAGTGTAGGTTAGATGGGCTTCAGATTGGTTACACAGGTCGGCGCAACATCGAGGGCCTGTACTGTGCTGTAATGTTCTACGTTCTATCTGTTGACTCCGACTTCTAGCATCTGCAGTCCCTACTGTCTCAAAGTCACAGGAGACAGCGAGTCACCCCTGTTTCACTTCAATTTAAAAATGCATACTCTGCTGAAGCTAGAACAAGCTGTGGTAGTTGTCCAGGAATCAAGGTGACTGGTAGCCAGCTGCAGGGCAAACTCCTAGTTCCTCTCCCAGTTCCCAGCAATGTTTGAGTTTGGACTGGTCCTGTCTTCCTCATAACACCCGATTTGAGGGACCAGAGCTGAGAATTTTCTAGTTAGGACCACTGCTTTGACAGTGACTGTCATTGAAATGCCAGGAGGAATACTAATGGAGAGTTGTATTTTGGGCCACTTACCAAACAGAGTTAAAATCTACCCCGAAGGCCTGTCTGAGCAAAACAAATTCATGCATTTCTGAGCATTAAGTGTTCTGTGAACTTGAACCAATTTTAGTTTTATTCTTTTGCTACACCCGTCCATTCTGTCATAATGTGTGTTTAATCTTTCAACAGTTGTGCACTTAACACTTCTTCTAAACTATAACCAAACAACCATTATCCCCACAGCTGTGAACCAGAGTCCCTGTAATCACTTCAGGATGGAACATGGAGTTTAATCTGCGTAACACACTAAGTCGCCTGCATTTTCACTCCAGGGGTGAGAAATCAGGAGCTGGGAATCACTGAGTCCCCAATCGCATGGAAAGGGGTTAAGGCAGTGGCGTAAGTGGGGGGCTGCATTTTGCTACCCAATTAAGGTTATCAGGCCGGACACCCAGAGGGCAGGTCTGTTAGGGAGTTCACAGCTCAAGAACAGCACGAGGCTGTGGAAGGCGGTGGGTAATTGTGGCATCATGCTGGACGACATACAACACTGTTCATTGTATTTTTCTTGTAAAAATATATTTGACAGTAAATTCTATAATATTCTATAAAACATTGAGAGGGTATTTCAGCAGAAAGGTGTTCTCGCTCCCCAGGCTACCCCAATTTCAAAACACTTGATGAGAAAATTCATAAAGTAGCGCCATATTGGGGTGGGGGTTATTTCATGGGGCAGACTCCCAATCAGGAAATTTGGGAAGGTCTGGGACTCCGGTCTGGGTCTGGAAGTCCCCACCATCCTCACCCCCTCCCCCAACCTCTGCAGCATTGGAAAATCCCAGGCGATATCCCAGGCGATATCACCTCAAACACGACTGTCAACAGGCGAAATGGTTTGCTACTCACTCCCAGCTACTGCTGCTCAGAAATCCAGCAAGGAGGCCTGCGTCATGACTGGAGAGGGGAAATCCGGCCGGCGTTCCAGTGCTTTAGGACATCCTTCCCGACCTTAGCTAGGAGCTGAAGGACCTGCGGGTTGGGAAATCCGTGATGATGGCTTTTACGGCACAACAGTGGACAGGACCAAGGGAGCATGCTGGCCATTCCACACAACAGGCCTGCTTCCCTACTGAAAACTCCAACTGTGTGGAATTCCCTTCCTCAACACAAATTGATTGCAGAATCTTTAACTATTTTTAAGGCAGAGATGGACGGGTTCCGAGTTCTTAAGAGAGATGAAAGATTATCAGGGGATGTGCAGGAATGTAGAGTTGAGGATAACAATCAGACCAGCCACAATCTTATTGAATGGGAAAGTTGGCTCGAAGGGCTGAGTGGCCTTCTTCTGTTCCTTGTACATATTATGGAGTTTTGATTGAAACTTCCTTTGGTTTTACCCAGTGCAGGAGTGAAACCCACTAAAACTGGCCAGTAAGATATACTGGTCTGGGCCATGTGACATCCTAGTAGGAAAAACTAGTAAAACTTGCAAATGATGCATACTGCTCCAGTTTGTCTTCTATATCTCAGAGCAGTCCTCCAGTTCGACCAGTACATTCAGTTCCATGTCTAGTGTACCATACATTCATTTTCAAGTATAGAGGACCAATACATTTGATTCCAAGGAGAGAGGATCATTGCATTTCAGTTCCAAATGTAGAGGACCAATGCATTTGATTCCCAGAGGAGCAGTAGATTTGATTCCCAGTATAGAACGCCAGTACATTTGATTACCAGTATTGTATAGAGGACCAGTACATTCATTTCCCAATATAGGAACAGTACATTTGATTCCAAGTATAGAGAACCCATACTTTTCAATTCCAAATGTAGAGAACCAGTATGTTCAATTCCCAGTATTAAGGGCCAGTACATTCATTTCCCAGTACAGAGGACCAGTACATTCGATTCCAAGTATTAAGAACCAGTACATTGAATTTCCAGTATTATGGACCAGTATATTCATTTCCAAGCTTTACTATTTTCATATATCCTGCAGGGAAAATAGTGGGAAAGTTGCAATGTCAATCTTAACTTGTTTGTTCTGTATTAACTGTGTGATATTTTAGTGATAAAACAGTGACATTTTAATGTACGCCTGAAGTACAGGAAGGTTTGCAGAAATTCCGAGGATTTTTACTGCCTATTTGTGGGGAGAAAATTTTTGATAATCCCGAAAGTGGGTGTTGGGCCGGTAATGCTCAGTAACCTGCACCCACTCTGTCTCCTGGGTGCTGCCTTTCTCCGTGAAATGCTACTAATGCGATCCCATGCTCACTATTCTCTGAGTGGCTCATGAAGGTGAGACATAGATCCCTGAGAAGCTAGCCACACTTAAAACTGGACCATGGGCTCAATTCAAAAGAAAGCTGCACCAATACATTTTGTTTTCTACTCAGAGACAGCACCATCTGAAGTTGTCATTGTTTTCTCTCTCTCTCTCTCTCTCCCCCTCTCTCTCTCTCTCTCTCTCCTCGCACTCTCAGGGTGAACCCGGCGATACTGGGAAGGTGGGAAAGGTCGGAGAACAGGTAACTATTAATTGTCCTGTTCTCAATGCGTGAACAGAATTGTTGCTGAACTCTGGTTAGCCTGTAGATACAGAAAGCACTGGAACAGCTCAGTAGGTCTAGCAGCATCTGTGGAGAGAAATCAGAGTTAACCTCGGTTCTGAAGAAGGGTCACTGGACCCAAAACATTAATTCTGATTCCTCTCCACAGACGCTGCCAGACCTGCTGAACTTTTCTAACAATTTCTGTTTTTGTTTTTGATTTACAACATCCGCAGTTCTTTCAGTTTTTATCTAGTCTGTAAATAGTTCATGTCTCAAAGATGCTGATGGCACCATTTTGAGTGCGTGGTCTGATGAAAATACATAACATAAATGACTGAGAATTTACAAATCTTGGCACATAAAAGGTGGCTTATGAAATGGCAAAATTCAATGTGCCAATCAAAAAAAAAGATTCTGGGGGCGATATTTGATGTTCAAATTGAGAGGTTTTTTTGAGTATTATGTTTGGATCTCAAATCCATTCAGATGAGACAGAAACTGAAATAATTTTCTCCTTTGGGACATACAGAAACTTCACTGCTCAATCCAGAGTCAACTAAAAGGCAGGCTTGGGAAATAGGCCACTGTTGGCCAAGCTGTATAGAATGTTTTATTTCCAGACTTTGTCTGGAGTGTTTGCACAAATGTTGTAATCATTGTGTACTTTTTTTTGTGCTTTTCGTTCACCATGCAGACTTCTGTAATTAAAGTTATTAAACATACTTCAGAGGTTACCAACAGCATACGATTGGGAGTATAATTATAGGCTGAGTGATACTTTTTGCTGTGTTGCTGTAACATAACATGTTCCCCTCCAAGCCACACACATGATCCTGACATGAAGATAACTTGCCATTCCTTCATTGTCCCTGGGTCAAAATTCTGGAATTCCATCCCTAACTGCACTGTGGATGTCCCTACACCCCAAGGACTGTAGCGGTTCAAGAAGGCAGCTCACCACCACCCACCCAAGGGACAGTTAGGGATGGGCTATGCCCTGACGCAAACATCACGAATTTAAAAAGCAGTCTAGTTTATTGACATGTGGCTCAGTGGTTAGCACTGCTGCCTCACAGTGCCAGGGACTCTGGGTTCAATTCCAACTTTAGGTGGCTGTCTGTGTGGAGTTTGCATGTTCTCCCCATGGGTTTCCCCCAGGTGCTCAAGTTTCCTTGATGTGCAGGTTATGTGGATTGGTCATGTTATAGTGTCCATGGATGTGTAGTTTATGTGGATTAGCCGGGGGAAATGCAGAAAAAGGTGGTCTGGGTGGGATGCCTTTTGTGTGGTCATTGCAGACTTGATGGGCCTAATGGCCGTTGCCCACACAGTAGGGTTTCTGTGATCTTACAATCGTCAGCGCTGTACAGAGGGGCATCCAGCTAAGATGAAGAGGTCTATGTCTGAGGTCTGGCATTTATCTGGGGGAGAGTCCACTGGGGAATCATTCCATGGCCAATGATGAGTTCTTCACTCTTCTTAGAATGGCAAATACCTGGCAACCACTTGCCTGCTCACTCTTTAAAGCAAACGTCGTCCACCTGTGGGTCCTAGCTGGAATGTACCAGAAAAATCCTGGCAAATTAAGTTTTAATTTGTTAAATTACTCCATTGTTCCTGTAGGTTTTCAGCAGTCTAAAAATCCCACCTCCACTCATTTCACAGGGGAGTGACAATAGGAAAGGCATGAACTCTTAGCCACTAAAAACAAAATCTCAGGAAAGTGAGGATGAAATTACTCCTGATTAGTAACTACTGAATGATGTGGTAATGACAGAAACAGAAGTGGCTGGAAGAGCACAGCAGGTTTGACAGCACCTGTGGAGAGAAATTAGAGTTAATGTTTCGAGACTGGTGATCCTTCCTCAGAACTGAGAGAATTAACTCTGATTTTCTCTTCACAGATGCTGTCAGATCTGGTGAGCTTTTCCAGCCACTTCTGCTTTTGTTTCTGATGTACAGCATCCTCAGTTCTTTCAGTTTATTTTAATATATGAACAACAGTTGAGTTTTCAAAGAAAATCTCTTACTTTTTTTAGAACTGTTACTTCCATCTTGGGTGACAATCAGAGGTTGAATGGAACAAGGAAATCACGCTCATTAGCTGCCTTTGTCATTACAGTCAGACTTGAATCATCATGGCAGAGTCTATGGCCTGTGATCTTTGATACTATTCCAGGGGAATTTTCCATTTGCTGTCCTTACTATTGTAATGCATGGAAATACTTTTTACAATCCACACACACACACAGATCCAGTCACTAGTCTACTTTATCTGTGAAATTTTTTCCTGAGGGCCGAACGGCCTGTACTGTGCTGTAATGTTCAATGCAGAGGGCTGTGGAGGCTGAGTCATTAAGTATATTCAGTGTTGGGATGGACAGATTTTTAATCGGGAATGAAAGGGAATGAATGAGAGATGGTTCCACAGAACCATATGAAATCTAGAGCATGGGGTTGCAGTATCAGAATAAGGGGCTAGATATAGGGGGGACGTCATGGCTCAGTGGTTAGCATTGCTGCCTTACAACACCAGGGACCTGAGTTCGATTCCACTGTCTGTGTGGAATTTGTACATTCTCCCTGACTCTGTGCAGATTTCCTCTGGGTGCACTGGTTTCCTCCCACAGTCAAAAAGATGTTCAGATTAGGGTGGATGGCCATGCTGAATTGCCCATAGTGTTCAGGGCTGGATGGGATATGCAGAGTTACAGGGATATGGTGGGTCTGGGTGAGATAATCTTTGGATGATTGGTGTGGACATGATGGGCTGAATGGCCTGCTTCCACACTGTAAGGATCTTGTGATATTTAGGATGGCGTGATGAAAAATTTCTTCACTCAGAGAATTGGGAATCTTTGGAATTCTGTCCTTAGGAAAGTCTGGGATACTCAATCATTGAGCATGTTTAAAGCAAATGTTGATAAAGGTTTGGATGTTAGGAGACATGGGGATATTTTGGGAATGTGATAAAAGGTCAGCCGTAATTTTATTGAACTGATGGACAACTTGAAAGGGTCCAATGGCTAACTCCTGCCCCTATTTGTTACATTCTTGTATTCTTGAAAACTGCTCATTTGGAAAACAGTACAAATGCTGCTTTGACTGAATCCCCAAATAGAAGGGTCGGATGTTTTAGTCCCTGTTATTCAAACTTTTCCATTTGTTTTCTTTTACAAGGGACAACCAGGATTCATGGGATCCATTGGCGAACTCGGAAAAGTTGGAGAAAAGGTACGTTAAGTTGCAGCCAACTAATGTTTAAAGCGAGTTATTGGAGGATAATAATGGTCTTAATGAGACTTGGGACATCAGTGTGTCTTAACGGATCTTTTTAATGAAAGGTAGACAGTTCAGTCTAACCTGGTAACTTTTTAAATTTGATTTATTATTGTCACATGTCTCTAGATAGAGTGTAAAGCTTTGTTTTGTGTGCAGTGTAGGCAGATCATATCAGAGTCTTGGAGATGCACAGCACAGAAAAGATCCTCCAGTCCAACTCGTCCATGCCGACCAGATATCCTAACCTAATCTAGTCCCCATTTGCCAGCACTTGGCCCATATCCCTCTAAACCTTTTCTATTTATATACCCATCCAGATGCCTTTTAAATGTTGCAGTTGTACCAGCCTCCACCACATCCTCAGACAGCTCATTCCAAACACGGACCACCCTCTGTGTGAAAAAGTTGCCCCTTAGATCCTCTTTTATATCTTTCCCCTCTCATCCTAAACCTATGGCCTCTAGTTCTGGACTCCCTCACCCCTGGGAAAAGACTACTTATCCTATCCATGCTCCTCATGATTTTATAAACCTCAATAAGGTCACCCCTCAGCCTCTAAATGCTCCAGGGAAAATAGCCCCAGCCTATTCAGCCTCTCCCTGTAACTCAAATCCTCCAACCCTGGCAACATTCTTGTAAATCTTTTCTGAAACCTTTCAAGTTTCACAACATCCTTCCTATAGGAAGGAGGCCAGAATTGCATGCAGTATTGCAAAGTGGCCTAACCACTGTCTTGTACAGCCGCAATATGACCTCCCAACTCCTATACTCAATGCTCTGACCAATAAAGGAAAGTATCCCAAATGCCTCTTTCACTATCCTATCTTTCTGCAACTCTACTTTCAAGGAACTATGAACCATATATTAGGGTAATAGAACAGAGCAAGGAATACAATATTATGGCTGTGGAGAAGGTGCACAGAGAGCAAGGTAAACATTAAATTTAAAGTGAGTCAGCTTCTGGAACTAGGGACTCGTCCCTGTGCCTCCGTCTTGTTAAAATAGAAGAAAGTGTAGATTGCAGATGCTGGAGAGTCAGAGTTGATAACGTGTGGTGCTGGGAAAAGCACAGCAGGTCAGGCAGTATCCAAGGAGCAAGAGGGTGGATGTTTCGAGTTTAACCCTTCTTCAGGACTGAAGGAAGGTTATGCCCAAAACGTAAACTCTCTTGCTCCTTGAATGCTGCTTGACCTGCTGTATTTTTTCCAGCAATCTTGTTAAAGTTCCAACAAGTTCTCAGTTTCACCCTCAATCTGAAGGTAATGCAGCCACTGAGCCACTGATACAGAATGATTCTGTGTCAAAAAGTGTGGTGCTAGAAAACCACAGCAGGTCAGGCAGCATCCGAGGAGCAGGAGAGGCGACGTTTTGGGCATAAGCCCTTCATCAGGAATATGGAAGGGAAGGCCCAAGGGAGCTGAGACTGGGATGAAGGTAGTTGGGAATGTGATAGGTAGATGAAGGTGAAGGGTGATGATGATAGGTTGGAGTGAAGGGTGGAGAAGATAGGGAAAAAGGAAGATGGACTAGGAGGACAGTTGAAGAAGGCGATGCCGAGTTGGAGTGTTAGATCTGGGATAAGGTGGGGGAGAGGAGATGAGGAAACTGATGAAATCAACATCAATGCCGTGTATTTGGAGAGTCCCAAGGCGGAAGATGAAGTGTTGCGGTTAGATATGAGCTTGCGGTATTACACTGATAGAAATTGAGAGGTTATCCAGGCATGTTAGTGTAAAGAATATAGCTAACTGCAGGGCAGCTAGAACCAGACTCGGTGCCCTCCAGAATGAGGAACTAACAGTGGTAAGTGACATAAAAGGAAACCCAATGTGTGGGCCCATTATAAAGATCGTTGCTTAACAGAATGTTACATAGTATAATAATGAGGGGCAGAGACAGGGTGACAGGAAGAAACTTCGCCCCTTGGTGAAGGGATCAATGACCAAGGGGCATAAATTGAAGGGAAGGGGCAGAAGATTTTGAAGGGATGTTAGGATGACCTTGTTCACCCATAGAGTGATAGGTATCTGGAACTCACTGTCTCTAAGGGTGGGAGAGACAGAAACCCTCATCGCAACTAAAACGTATTTAGATGTATACTTGTAATACCAAAGTGTACTGGGCTATGGAAAATGGGTTTAAAATAGTGAGTGGTTATTTTTGACTGACACAGACTCGATGGGCTGAAGGGCTTTTGTGGGTGCTGTAGACCTCCGTGACTCTATTTAGAGCACAGACTTGACCCTCTCAGCCCAACAGTCTCCTATCCCTCGTCATCCAACTCCATCAATGTATCCTTCAAGTGCTTATCTCACTTCCATGTTTGGAAAGAGTTTCTACTGAGCTTCACGGATAATGTGCATCAGTCATCTTAGTCATTTCCTCCTGTATCAGTGGTAACTCATTGGGCGTTGCTGTGATGTCTGAGTCAGGACCACATGTGATTGACCCCCAGAGATTTGAATACAGTCGCCTTAAGTTGATAACCCATTGCGATGTTAAGAGAGTGCTGCACTGTTCATAGTACTTATTAGTATGTCTCTCCTGGCAAACCACTGTAACGCCCATGGGGAATCACTCATTTATCTACCAGTGGAGCTCAGTGAGTGTCAGTTGCCGTAGTAACAGACAGTGGCCTGCCCAGCTGGAACTCATCACCTGAGAGCAGACCCAGGAAGCCAGAGCCTCTTGTGGCACGGTGGTAGTATCCCTAACTCAGAATCAGGAGGCCTGCGTTTAAACCCCACGTCCTCCAGAGGCATATAATATAATGTCTGACCACATTGAGTTAGCTATAAAGGGGCTGTTGTGGCTATATCCCTGCCCCGAACCAAGAGAGCTGAGTTCAAGTCCCATCTGTTCCAGAGATGTGTCATACTGTTTCTGATTAGAAAAATAGGCTAAATAAAAAAGAATTCAGACCCAGGGAGGGCTCGACTGATATGGTGGTAGTATCCCTACCTCTGAATCAGGAGGCATGTGTTCAACCTCCACCTTTTCTAGAGGTGTGGGATACCATCTCTGAGCAGGTTGATTAGGAACATATATGAAGCAGATCCAGCCCTCCAACTCCATTCTGATGTAGCCCATACCCCTCCCTCGCTTTGGTGGCTTGCATTGCCTGGATTGGGCTCTATCTGTAAATTTCTAATTAGCTTCACAGGTGATTTACTACTGGCAGTTAGTAGTTTCAGAAAAAAGTCATGGTGATTTGGTGGTGAGAAAGTGTTCTAGTTGTGTGTGATAACACCTCTGAATAAAAAAAATTCGCAGACACAGGGTGGGCTGTTTGTGGTAGTGGTAGTGTCCCTATCTCTGAGCCAGAAGGCCCAGAATCGCTGCACTTGCCCCATAGGTGTGTGGTAACATCTCTGAACAGGTTGATTGGGAAAACAAATACTCAAATAAAATGGACCCAATGTCTCCAATCTTCCCTCCCCTACCCCAGGCAAAAGCAGCTCCAAAACCCTAGCAGAGTAGCACAACCCAAGCACCACGACCCCTGAAACGAGCGCCATGACCCTGATTCTCACTCGAGCATCACATTCCCTAACCCGAGGACCACATCCCTGATCCCTGACATGAGCACCATGACCCCTGACACAAACACCATGACCCCGACCCTAACCCAAGCACTACATCCCTGATCCCTGACTCGAGCACCACGACCCCTGACACAAGCACCAGGACCCTGACCCTAACCCAAGCACTACGTCCCTGATCCCTGACCCGAGCACCACGACCCCTGACACAAGCACCATGACCCTGACCCAAACATCACAATCCTTAGCCCAAGCACTACGTCCCTGATCCCTGACCCGAGCACCATGACCCCTGACAAAAACACCATAACCCCGACCCTAACCCAAGCACCACGTCCCTGATCCCTGACTTGAGCACCATGATCCCTGACACAAGCACCATGACCCGACCCTGACCCTCACCCGAGCATCGCAATTGCTAACCCGAGCACCATGTCCCTGATCCCTGACCCGAGCACCATGACCCCTGACACAAATGCCATGACCCTGACCCTAAACCCAAGCACCACGTCTCTGATTCCTGACCCGAGAACCACGACTCCTGACGCAAGCACCATGACCCCGACCCTGACCCTGACCTGAGCATCACAATCCCTAACCGGAACACCACGTCCCTGATCCCTGACCCAAACACCATGACCCCGACCCTAACCCAAGCACCACTTCCCTGATCCCTGACCCGAGTACCATGACCCCTGTCAAAAGCATCATGATCCTAACCCTGACCCTGACCCGAGCATCACAATCCCTAACCTGAGCACCACGTCCCTGACCCCTGACTCGAGCACCATGACCCCGACACAAGCATCATAATCCCGACCCTAACCCGAGCACCACGTCCCTGATCCCTGACCCGAGCACCATGACCCCTGACATAAACACCATGACCCTGACCCTAACCTAAGCACCACGTCCCTGATCCCTGACCCAAGCACCATGACCCTGACCCTAATCCAAGCATCACGTTCCTGATCCCTGACCTGGGCACCACAACCCGTGACACAAACACCATGACTCCAACCTGACCCTGACTCGAGCATCACAATCCCAAACCCGATCACCACTTCCCTGATCCCTGACCCGAGCACCACAACCCGTGGCACAAACAACATGACCCCAACCTGACCCTGACCCGAGCATCACAATCCCTAACCCGATCACCACTTCCCTGGTTCCTGACCTGAGCACCACAAGGCCTGACTGAGCATTATGACCCTGACCCTGACCCAAGCACCAGGACCCTTGACCTGAACACCGTGACCATGACCCCTGACCCAAGCAGTGCATTACTGAGCCCTGACCCAAGTACAGTGATCCCGACCTCTGACCTGAGCACCATGACCCCTGACCTAAGCCAACCGTCCCTGACCCGAGCAGAGTTCCCCGCCCCGACAAGACATGGCCTGTGTCCTTGGTTATTGAACCGTGATTTGCTCACTTTCCCTGCTTAGAGCAAACATAGAACTCAGTGCAATCGGGGCAAACACACCCCCTCAGCAGCTGTCACTTGTTAGAAACACTTGTGGCTTGTACATGAATGTAAATAATCTCTTGCCATACCTAATAAGTGTTACAATTCTGCATTTGGCTGGAGACTTTTATGGGTGCAATACGCCAAAGCAAAATGTGACATTTTCACTATATTTTCTGTGATGTCAGAATTGAACTGTCTTGTAATCTACTTATAAATAATTTATGAATCGGTGTACTTTTGCAAATAAAATCGTACACAGAACCATTGCCTGGTCTTCCAAGAATACCTGATGTTCAAATATTTTTGTGGCATGTATTGGAGAGCTTCCACTGAATGACATCTCTTTGTGTTTCTGCAGGGTGACCGTGGTGAAACAGGTCCTCCAGGGCATCCAGGAGTTAAAGGGGCAATGGTAAGGGGTAAATCCATTCTCACTGGCCCTCTCTTCTTTATCTCTGTCCTTCTCAAAGTCGTGCTCTGCCTCTGTTCTGTGCAGCTAAAATCCTCCTCCTGCTCCTCGGGGGACAGTCTCTATCTATGATGTAGTTTAATTTTTTGAATTGCCTGCCCTAATGGTAGCTGGTCTAATGTATAGCACCATGACAATTAGGGTAAAGATACAAGTCCACCCCTCATCAGTGGAGGGATTGAACCCTGTGTCAGCAGCAATCTGCTCAAGACCTGCCATCCAACCAACTGAGCTAACCAGCTTCAACCCAGGGCAACTGAGCTGGGCATAGCATTTACACAGTGAACAGCTTCATGGTACTTGGTAGATTCCACAGGATAAACAATGCACAGCCTATTTACTCCTACCCATAGACATTATGAAATGCACCATTGAATATTCAGGCTTCAGAACAGACCTTTCAGTGACCGGTCCTTCTATTTTTGCTTTCAATTTTAATCATCCAAACTGCATGTGAACTGGACATGTTTTTATAGGAAATGGTTTTGAGTGAAAAATAGATCTGCAGTCTCAGTGAAGGCTTCCACCCTGTTGGAGCTGTCAAGTTAATCCCAAGTTGAATAGTCCCCAGAGATCTATACGTTATCTCCCCTTTAAGGCAACTGGGTCACCTGGGCTAAAATATCAACCCCTCAGCCTTGAGCCAGCATCTTCAGCAGAGGAAAAAGTGGAACATGTTAAAAACAAGAAATATTTTAATATGATAGCTTTTCATTCAGTTCTGTACTTGTGTATATATTGTCACAGTTATTGTACATTATACTAGACATGGGGGCTTCCAGTACTGAGGTATTAGTGACAGTGCATTTACTGTAAACCACATATATCTCAATAGTATTTTATAAACTTGAGAAGACAATAATCTGGGATAAATTTATTAGGTGTATGGACAAAGTATAGGCTAATAAATGACCAGCTAAAATAAAATTGGGTTTGACTAACTTTGTCGGGGTGTATGATATGATGAGGAGGTGCCAGTATTGGACTATAATCCAGAAGTCACATGACACCAGGTTATATTCCAACAGGTTTTTTGAAATCACAAGTTTTTTGAGCGCTGCCCCTTCATCAGGTGAAGTCACCTGACGAAGGGGCAGAGCTCCAAAAGCTTGTGATTTCAAACACACCTGTTGGACTATAACCTGTGTGGTGTGACTTTGATGAGGTCTGTGACAGTGTAAGGAAGTTGGTTAGCGAGAATAGTGTGGTGGATGTTGCATATGTGAACTTCTGAAAAGTGTTCGATAAAGTGCAACACAGTAGACTTGTGAGTAAAATTAAATCCAATGGAATTAAACAGGTAGTGGCTACTTTTGGCTAAAAGACTGGGTGCAACATAAAAACTGAAAGAATTGCAGTCACTGTAAATCAGAAGTAAAAACAGAAATTGCAAGAAAAGCTCAGAACTGGAGTAGGGTCACCAAATCTGAAATGTTAGCTTTGATTTCTCTTCACCGAATGCAGCCTGTTGTGGTGAACAGTTGGATTTCAGTCTTGTAGAAGCTGTACAGTACTGCTTCACAAGAGACATTGTTGCATTCCACAGATTCACCATCCTATTGCTGAACAAATGCCTCCTCATCTCAGTTCTAAAGGGTGTCCCTTCACTCTGAGGCCTCCTTGGGTCCTAGTCTCTCCTGCTAGTGAAAATATCATCTCCAAGTCCATTCTATCCGGGCCTCTCAGTATTCTATACGTTTCAATCAGATCCCACCCCCTATCCTTTGAAATTCCATCAACTACAGATCCAGAATCCTCAACTGTTTCTCATTTGACAAGCCCTTCATCCCCAAAACCATCCTTGTAAAACTCCTCTGGACCACCTCCACTGCCAGCACATCCTTCCTTAGATACGGGGCCCAAAAAGCCCAATATTCCAAATGCAGTCTGACCATAACCATAGGCAGCAGAGATATCTGATGTTACATTTTGTAATAGATTAACCATTGAGAAACAGATAGTCAATCCAAGTTAAACAGTTTGTAGGATCCTTGACTTTATTAATGTAGACATTGATTACAAAAGCTATGGAATGCATCAATGATGAATCTTTCTGGGACACTGGGTCAATCTCAGCTGGAGTATTAGGCCCATATCTGGGCATCATATCTTGGGAAAAAGCTCAGGTCCTTGGAGAAGTTGGAGTCGATGTTTATACTGGGCCAGGGGATTTCAGGTAAACAGTGAGACTGGAGAAGGTGGCATTGTTTTTGACAGAGCAGAGAGATTTAAGAGGACACCTATCATAAGAAATAGGAGCAGGCATAGACCATTAAGCCACTCAAGCCTGCTCCATCATTCAATACAATCATGGCTGATCTAACCTTGGACCCAACATCACTTTCCTGCTCACTTTCCATAACCCTTCAGTAACTGATGAATGGGTTGGAAGGTGATGGCCTAGTGGCTTTATCACTGCACTGTTAATCCATGAGACCCAGGTAATGTCTTTTGGACATGGGTTTGAATCCCAACAACGGCAGATGGTGGAATTTGAATTCAATAAAAAAAATCTGGAATTAAAAGTCTAATGATGACCATGAATCCATAGTTGTTTGTTGGTAATACCCATCTGGTTCATTGCTGAAGGAAGCTGCTTAGTCTGCTCCAGATGTGACTCCAGACCCATAGCAATGTGGTTGACTCTTATGTGCCCTCTGGGCAATAAATACTGGCCTGGCCAGTGACATCCTCATCCTGTGAATGAATAAAAATGAAACTGTCTATCTCCTCCTTAAATTTCCTCAGTGTCCCAGTGCACACTGTACTGTCACAGTATTTAAAATGGTTTACGGTTTTGACAGAGTAAATAAAAAAACTGATGGAAGAGATGGTCCATGGATCTCACAGATTTAAGGTGATTTAAGAAAGAACCAGGTGTGACACGAAGAGATCGGTTTTAATGCAGGAATTGGGAACCCTGCCTGAAACTGCCAGAGAAGCAGATTCAGTGGCTAACCTTCAAAAGTAAGGGAAAGTGGGGGACAAGAAAAAGCATGGGATCAATTGAACCACTTTACCAAAAGAGCTAGTAGCAATGTGATGAGCTGAATGGCCTCTCTGTGCTGTAGCCATTGCAGAAACACAAAACCAAGGGAGCAAGAGCATTCGAAAATACCAGGCTCATCGACAGCTATGAAAGGAAAGGTTGTAGATTAGCTGGAGTCTCAAGCTCTGTTTCAAAATTCTACTTTGAACACAAGGACCATATCTCAAAGACAGTCCAGTCCTGTAAGATTTTCTGTCAATATGTTAGGGAATCTCTGATAAAATGCTCCATCTGGTGGCTAAACTCAATATGCCTTATTATAACTATTCCCATCGAGGATGGCGAAAGCAGGATTTGGATTCAGGGTGGACTCAGTGAGTGTTCAAGTGCGCTAAAATCTCATTCACAGTCTCTGTCAGCCAGGTCAGTGTGCCCCGCATTTATCCCAATCCCACCTGGTTCAACCTGAACTGAAATGAGTTATTCGATGCAATGTTGTTGCAGTGTAGAGAAGAAATTTGCTGAGTTAGTTAAAACCGTTCAGATTCTCACTCCAGGTGCAACGCTGACAGTGAAAATTCCATCCTGCCGTTTTAAAATTTGCTCATCTTTCAAGCCCTGCATTCCTATAGAACCTTCTACAACCTGTAGTTTTCCTGAAGTGCTATCCAGCCAATTAAGCCAATGATAGAGCACATGGTGGCTCAGTGGTTAGTACTACTGCCTCACAGTGCCAGGAATCTGGGTTCAATCCCACCTTCGAGTAACTGTCTTTGAGGAGTTTGCAGATTCTCCCCGCATCTGCATGGGTTTCCTCCAAGTGCTCTTCTTTCGCACTACAGTTCAAAGAATGTGTACATTAAGTGGATTAGCCATGAGAAATGCAGAGTTACAGGGCTAAGGGAACAGGAGTCAGTCTGGTAGGATGCTTTTTGAGGACTTGATGGGCCAAATGGCCTGCTTCCACACTGGCGATTTTTATGATTTTGTGTCGGATGTGTAGGCACAATGCAGCAGCCAACTTATGCACAGCACGATCCCGCAAGCAACAATGTGACGTGGATCAGATCGTACATGCTGTTGATACCAATTGAAGGATGAATGTTGGTCAGGACATTTCAATTATTTTCTGCTGCTAGTCACTGTTGAGAAGGTGGTGATGTACAGGTTGCTCTATTCTGAACCACTGCTGTCCCTGGAGATAATTCCTGTTCATCCACCCAGAAAACGATTCACAAACAGGGTTTGTTTGCACAGTTGCAAAGGATGCATTCTTATCCGACAGGAAGAGTAAAGACAACACACATTTAGAAATAAATTTCTGTCAGAATTCAGTGTGGGGCCATGAAAGGCTGGAACTGTTTCAGCATAACCAGATCTCCAAACCGATCAGGTGGACATTAGGAGGGAGAACAAAATGAGACTTTGCTTCTGGTTTATGAAGAAAATATAGAGGTTGCAATATTTTGCTGAGCACTCGTAATTAACTTATGGTCAGTTCATGCAATTGAAATTGAGTTGTGTGTGATATTGTCCTCAGGATGTTGAGCAACAGAAAAGTCACTTGGGTTTGCTCCACATGATTCACAGTACAGCAATTTCCTGACTTTGTTTCTGCTGTTTGAGAGATGCATTCCAAGTGGACACTAGCTCATCTATGCTGCCCAGATATCCTAGCCTAATCTACTCCCATTTACCAGCATTTGGCCTATATCCCTCTGCCCATCCAGATGCCTTTTAAATATAACTATGCCCTCTAGTTTTGGACTCCCCCATCCTGGGGAGGAGACTTTGTCTATTTACCCTATCCATGCCCCTCTTGATTTTATAAATCTCTGTAAGGTCACTCCTCAGTCTCTGACACTCCAGGGAAAATAGCCACTTATTCAGCCACTCCCTATAACTCAAACCCTCCAAGCCTGGCAACATCCTTGTAAATCTTTTCTGAACCCTTTCAAGTTTCACAACATCCCTTCCTATAGGAGGGAGACAGAATTGAAAGCAATATTCCAAAAGTGGTGTCACCAATGTCCTGTACAGCCACAACATGACTTCCCAATTCCTATACTCAATGCTCTGATCAATAAAGGCTCTACAGCCATACTCTGTAACTTTCTGGGTGAAAAATAGTGTTGAAGCTTAAAATGTGACCAAATGGCTCTCCTTAACAGAATGGCATAAGTTGTCTTGTTCCTGCAAAGCTTGGGTCAGTACATTAAAAACACTGAGCCATCATTGATTTTCAGTGTAAATGAAGGAGCCATTGAATGTGAAAGTCCCCACTGTCCCATAGAATCATAGACTGCTGTCCCATTGGAGGGTGCAAGAGAGATGGCTGATGGTTACTTTAGCCTCAGCGTCACCAATCATGGATCATGGTGATCTCAACCGCTCCAAGAATTGAGCCTGTGCCTACGGTGAAAGCTGGAAATCTGAAACAAGTGGCAAGGAACAAGCTGGAGAAACTCAGCAGGTCTGGCAGCGTCGTTGGAGAGAGATCCATTGAATGTGTGCTGGGAGGTATAACTATGCATCACAAACCAGGCATCCCAATGACTACTCTAACCTGGACACCAGAACAGATTTGAAAGTGTACTATTTATTGAGTTTTCCTTTTTGTGCTACTTTCAAACAGTCCACATTTACCCAGCATTAAAACGGTCAGGTTTCTTCGAAAATCTCACATTCCAAGAAATCCCTTTGGAATCGAGCTCTTTACCACCGACGTAATGGAAGAATTCAGTACTCCTGGTGCATGCCTGCAGCATGTATCAAGAGGTTTTGAACTGTGAACAATGATCTTCTGTTCCCTGATTTTAATGGACAGAAAATCAAAGGCTGGGGATGCAGTTTTCCACTGTGCACCACCAACTTACGTCAGAAGCAAGGAAATGGAAAATCTCCCCTGTATTTAGAGCGACTAACATTGACTGCAGACCATTTCCAATGCTTCAGAAGCTGTAGTTTCCACACTGGAGCATCTACAGATTTGAATGTTTTTTTCGAGTCTCCTGTGACATGCAGTAATTATAATGTATCATTTCTTGAGACTGGAGAGCTAGTTGCTAAGTTCTCTCACACCATTTCTTTGCCATTCCTGATTGACGTTATTACTACTGGAAAGGTCTGCATTTATTTGGACCCTTACCCATTCTCCTGGCATGGGTCTCCTGCTTCTAACCCGGACGTTGCCCAGCTCAACTCCCACTCCAGGACATGAAGACCACGGAAGGTGATTGTTTATCAGCCTGTGGATGCGCTGCAATATTCTCAACAAGGGCAAACATGGGAGTGTACAAAACAAACAACGATCTCTCACAAGTATGTCAGTGTAGCCATGAGACCGTAAAAAACAGGAGTAGGCCATTCTGCCTCTCGAGCCTGCTTAGGTTCATGACTGATGCAACATTCTTCACGTCCACTTTCCTGCCTTTTCCCCATCACCCTCAATTCCTTGACTGATCAAGAATCTGTCTCAGCCTGAAATATACAGAAGGACTTTGCCCCCACAGCTATCTGTGGCAAAGTTTTCCAAAGACTCACTCTTCTCTGAGAGAAGAAATTCCTCCTCATCTCAGTCCTAAATTAGTGCCCCTTTATTCTGAGACAGTGCCCTCTGGTCCTAGACTCTCCCATGAGGGCAAATATTGACCCTGTCAACCCCTTTCAAGAGTCTGATGTGCTTCAATGAGATCATCTCTTACACTTCTAAACTCCAGTGAATAGGCACCCAACCTGTTTAGCCTTTGCTCATAAGACAGATCCTCCATACAACAATCATCTTAGTGAACCTTCTCTGCACTGCTTCCAATGAAATGATAACTTTCCTGAAATAAGGGGAACAAAGTAGAATTGAATTAGCTTTATTGTCACATTTACTCTGATGAGTAAAATGAAAAGTTTATAAGTCGCCACTTACAGTGTCATCTTAGCTATAAAGTCTTGAGTGCAAACCCTTAGGGAGGGGGAAAAAATTAGAAAAATAAAGAAATGAAAAATTCAGAATAACAGTCCTTCCACAATAATAAAAGAAAGTCCATTTAGTCCATTTCACGGCTCTAGGTTTGAGGAGCTGACCATGCATTGGAATACTCGTAGTACTGCAGATGTGGCCTCCCCAGCACCCTGTACAGTTACAGTAAGACTTCCCTAATCTTATACTCCAACTCCTGTAGAATAAGGGCCAACATTTCATTCACCTTCCTGTTTTCCTGCTAACAATGGGTGCTAGCTTTCTGTGTCCCTGTTTGATCAGCGAATTGATGTGCTGCAGGATCGTGAGAGGGAATATGCCTGCAAAGCAAGAACTAGAAAGTGGGATCGGGTCGAATCAGCTAGTATGGACCCAATGGAATGCATAGCCTCCTTATATTTTCAGTGGGCATAGAAGTGCGGTGTCAGGAATGTTGGCTGGTACTTACGTCAGGCTAAGAGTAACTTTCTTTAGATTCCAATTAAAACAAAACCCTGCAGAGGTTGGCAGTCTGAAACAAAGTGGAGAAAAATCTCAACAGGTCTTTGGGGAGGGAAACAGAGTTAACGTTTCAAGTCCAGTCCAGTCTTCTGTGCCCAATGATTTCCCGTTCTCCCCACCTCCGGGGTGGGGTGGGCAGGATCATGTCTTCTGGACTGAGTTTCACCTGAACTCGATAAGGTGCCAATCCTGGTAAGTTTTGTGGAGGGTGTCTCTCTCTCTCTCTCTCTCTCTCTCTGCCCTCTCCCTATCTTCCCAAATCGGCCTTGATACCTACATACCATGTTCCTGTGCCTACCCCTTCCCCCCACTAGCCTCATGTGGAAATGCCAATCATTCCGAGGACACCACCTATTCCCCGCCCCCCCCCATTCCACAGATCACCGGTGCCCTCTGTAAAGCTCAGCCATGCACCTGGGTCAACGCTGACCATCCACAGCTGCCCGGCACAGTTTGTTTTATTTGCCTCAGGCATATTGGGCAGAGGGTAACTGTCATCGCACTTTGCCATTACGGATCTGGAGGTTGTGGTGGACAGTGGGATGTGCGCAGTCGCTGCCCACAGAGTGTGCCCTGAGATGTTGGTGACTGATAAGGAAGCGGGCAGTGAGCTACGGTCACCAGGTACCCACTCCAATTTCATATCAGGGATTGTCACCATCCAGTTTCCATCCAGCAAGTGGGAGAATGTGAAACTCTATCGATGGAGAGAGATGGTATAATAATTCGATGCTAATGCATGCAAATAAATCTCTCAACTACAGTATAACATCGCTTTTCCAAACAAGTTCTCAAGGTCCTGATACTACGGCCGCTCCCCGTGCTATCAGATCAGTTATCCAAACATTCGATTATCCGAACAAAATACTCGTTGCCCGTGACATTCAGATAATTGAGGTTGCCCTGTAGTGGGAATCTCATCTTATCATTCAACGCACAATTAAAAAAAAGGGACTTTTTGTTATGGAGTCACAGCATAAAAGAGGCCTTTCAGCGCATCAAATAACGTCTACCTATCTGCCCCAGTCTCACAGTAGACCCATATAGCTTTGAACTTTAATCTGCCAGAGTAATAATGCCATTGGTGCCATTACCTCCGTGTAGTTAATTTTTATCCCGTACCCCTTGTACTGAAATAATTATAGTCTATGTCATTGTGATTTAGTATAACTACAATAAACAGAATGATTTTGATAAAAAATAAGTTATTCGGTATATGTTTTTGTGTGTGTTTTGGGGATTGTCCACTCAAGACAGAAATGAGAATTTTTTTTTCTCTCAGATGGTCATGAGTCTCTTCCTCAAAAGATGGTGCACGTTGACCCTTTGAATATCCTTAAGGCAGATGTGGATAGGTTCTTGGTAAGCGAGGGAGTGAAAGGGTTGGTCAGAAAGTGAACATGGCCAATGCAGATCAACCATGAGCTTATTGTACAGCAGAGCAAACTCATGGGGCCGAATGGCCAGCTCCTGCTCTTAACTCATCTGTTCCTCTTTACTGTTTATTTCAGTCTGGTGTTACCCTCAGGCTGTAAAGACACGAACTATTCCCTCAGCTTTGAGGCACTATTCCCCCATTAAAGAGGGAATCTACCTCCACATCATTTGAGGGACACACTGATCAAAATTCCAAGAGTGACTGTTTTGGCAGTTGGGAGCAGTCCTAGGTCCCACTTTCCATCCCACAGAGTGCAAATTCTACATAAACTGCTTATCATAGAGTCATAGAGCTGTACAGCACAGAAACAGACCCTCTGGCCCATCTCGTCCATGCTGACCACATATCCTAAATTAATCTAGTCCGATTTGCCATCACTTAGCCCATATCTCTCTAAATCTTTCCAATTCATATACCCAACCTTTTAAATGTTGTAATTGTACCAGCCTCCACCACTTCCTCTGGCAGCTCATTCCAAACACGCACTACCCTCTGCATGAAATGTTGCCCCTCAGGTCCTTTTTAAATTTCCCCCTCTCACCTTAAACCTATGCTCTCTAGTTTTGGGCTCCCCCACCATGGGGAAAAGGTCAAGCTCCTCATTTTGGTGAGGGAAGGCTGTAGGGAGAAAGTGAGGACCTGACGTAACAGTCTCCATGGCAACAGTAAAAGTAAAGCCTTGAATAAAAAGGAAGTGGACTTGCCTTATTCATCCCCAGGTGTCCTGCAGACTCTCACAGGTCCACAAAAAGCATTCTGTGCTCTTCCGAAGACCACTTGGTGACATCTCTGCATTCTTTATGTTTACTTACAGTAAATTCTGCAGTAAAAATGGAGAGGCAATGGTCTAGTGGTAACATCGCTAGACTATAGCTCTAGGTAATATTCTGGGGACCTGGGTTCAAGTCCCATCATGGAATTCAATAAAACCTGGAATTGCGAATCTAATGATGGCCAAGAATCCATTGTTGATTGTCGGGAAAATTCTATCTGGGTCACTAATGTCATTTCGGGAAGGAAACTGCCATCCTCATCTGGTCTGGCCTACATGTGACTCCAGACCTACAGCAATGTGGTTGATTCTTTTCTGCCCTCTGAGCAATGAGCAACAAATGTTGGCCTAGCCAGCAACACCTTCATCTGTGAATGAATAAAAAAAATTCTGAATGTGTTAAGTCTTATTCGTCCACGGGATGTGGGTGTCACTGGCTGGACCACCATTTATTGCACATCCGCAGTTGCCCTTAGAGATACATTCTCAGGGTAGTGCCAACATTGAACACTGGTGAGAAAAATGAGGAAGGCACGTCCACAAGGAGCATTAGGAGCTAACAGTTTACAAGAATAGCTTTATTCTTTTTCATTCTGGGCATCACTGGCAAAACTAACATTTGCTGCCTGTCCCTCGCTGCCCGTCCCTCACTGCCCTTGAACTGAGTGTCTTGCTTGGCCAGTTCAGAGGGCTTTTCAGAGTTGTTGACTTTGCTTTAAGTCTGGTGTCACTTGTAGGCCAGACCGGGTAAGGACGGCCGATTTCCCTTCCTAAACCACATGAATCTTTCCCTGTCGGTCAACCATGTTTCTGAGGAAGTGTCACTGCTTTTTCTCCACAGATACTGCCAGACCGGCCGAGCTTTCCCCCAGCAATTTCTGTTTTTGATGCTGACTTCTGTCACCCACAGTTCTCTTTCTTTAAAAACATTTTCATGGTCATCATTAGACTCTTGATTCCAGGCTACTTTTAGTTTTAATCTGCCATGGCAGGATTCAAACCTGCGTCCCTGGAAGTTACCTGGTTCTCTGGATTAACAGTCTAGTGATAATACCACAAGGTCCCTCGCCTCCCTGGAGTTAATATTTATGTCAGAAGTCACATGACAGGTTATAGTCCAACAGATTTATTTGAAATCACAAACTTTCAGAGTGCAGCTCCTTCGGCATGATGCAAAAACTTGTGATGAAGGCCTTATGTCTGAAACATTGATTGTGCTGCTCTTTGGATCCTGCCTGACCTGCTGTGCTTTTCCAGCATCACACTTTTCGACTCGTGACTTCTGATTTTGTCCACCTTCGTCTAACACCGCACCTCCACAATATTAATATTTATGTAGCGACTTGTATTTTGTGCTGAAATAATTATGGTCTGCCTCAAAGTGAATTAGCATAGCTACGGTAAACAGATTGATTTTGATAAAATCAGTTATTCAGTATATCATTTTTGTGTGTGTATGTCTGTTTTGTGCTCTCTGGAATTCTGAATGTACTTTTAACTGTAACCTATGTTGTTGCAGGTTCATGCCAGACTTTCATTTTAAATTTAGAGTAATTGTATTGTGCTGCTGAGACCCATGAGATTTACGTTTCCTACTTTACTCTCAATAGTTCTCCCTCATCCATATTCAGATTGTCATCCCAGTGCTATGTCTGGAGTCAGTGCTGGGTTTGAAATGCGCTGACTTTGCTATTTATGTCTCAGGGAGCTGGAAGGAGAAATGGTTATAAAAGCTGTAGTGGAGCTTCTGCACAAAGTCAGCAGTAAGATTAATGCCTGGATGTGATGACAACACATGGTGTATGCATCAGGCTTTTGAGAGAGATCATTTCCGCCGATTGGCGTGCCTTCAAGGCAAGGTGCTGGTGTGGATTCCCAGCTTTTCTGATTCCCAGTTTTTCCCCTACGGCTGTCTGAGAGCTGCCAAATCAGTGGTCAGTTCATTCGGGCTTCCCACTGAAGCCCGATCTGAATGCAGAGTCCCAAGTCGTGTAGAAGCAAGCCCCTCACTTCCTTGCTGGCAGTGGTGAATACGCCCCACCCTGAAAGACAGAGGAAAGAGTTTCCGAAGAATTTGCTGTTTTTGGAGCAGTCAAATCAGCTCACCCGACACCTGTCCAGTCTGTTGATAATTGCTCAGAAAGTAAGGGTCCAGACCAGAACGAACGAACACACTCACACACACTGGCCCGACTGAAAAAAGCAGAAATATTTATTGAAATTAACTTCCTTCGCAACCAGGAAATAGCAGTATAACGGAGGTTGTATCGATGGCTAGTCATAAGTGTTAAAAGGAAATTCGTTTCACGTGGACACCATTTCTCATTTCCCGCAAATTGAGCTTTGTAGTTCTGTTCTATAAAATTCAGATGAATGAACGCTTGTACTTAAGAACAGTTTCCAACTGAAAATGCCAAAATCCACACACTGTCTCTCATTTAGTGTCAGTCGGACGTGCCAGGGTTTCCTGTGTGAAACAGATTCTTCTTGTTTTGTTTAGTCAGTTCTTCCAATCTGCCCAAAAATGAACGGTGGTTTCTATTTTAAAACATTTAGTGAATTTTAATTTTATTTTGTGGTGGTGGGAGGTTTGTTTATGACTTTATAATTGTAGGCTCTTGAATATTGGTATGCGTTTTTTCTGATTACAGTCACCCCCCAGCCTGTCTATAGGATTCCAGTTGCTTGTTTTAAGAGTGTGCATGATGTCTGTTTCATTTACATAATCTAAATGGTAGCTCAAAACTGTTAGCTGCTTAATCCTGGCTAGACAACCAGGAGGCTGGAAGAACGCAACAAGCCAAAACGTTGACTTCTCCACCTCCTGATGCTGCCAAAACGTTGACTTCTCCACCTCCTGAAGCTGCCTGTCCTGCTGCGTTCTTCCAGCCTCCTGGTTGTCTACTTTGGATTCCAACATCTGCAGTTTTTTGTCTCTAACTTAATCCTGGCTAGCCTCTTTGTCCACGCAAAAAAAAAAATAAATTAGGGGGAATATGGCTGAGCTGACCCTTGTAGATCCTGATGATGGAAGAGGGTAAATGCAGTATATCTGACCATACACCATGGTGAGCAGATTCATCTTAGAATACAACCTCGACCCCCCAGCCTCTCATATTCCGTTCTTACACCTTCTCTCATTTTTCTACCTTGTTTTTTTCCTTTAAGACATTACTTAAAACCTATCTCTTTGATCAAGCTTTGTTGGGGGTCGGTCATCGCAGCTCTAGGACATCTCTGCAGGAGTTCCTCAGGGCCCTGTCCTCAACCCAAACATCTTCAGCTGCTTCATCAATGACCTTCCCTCCATCATAATGTCAGAAGTAAGGTCCTGGACAGTCTTGCTGAACAAAGGAACCTTAGAGTGCGAGTTCATAGTTCCTTGAAAATGGAGTCGCAGGTAGACAGGATAGTGAAGAAGGCATTTGGTATGCTTTCCTTTATTGGTCAGTGCATTGAGTTGGGAGGTTATGTTGCGGCTGTACACGACATTGGTAACGCCATTTTTGGAATACCGCGTGCAATTCTGGTCTCCCTGCTAAAGGAAGGATGTTGTGAAACCTGAAAGGTTTATAAGGACATTGCCAAGGTTGGAGGGTTTGGGCTATAGTGAGAGGCTGAATAGGCTGGGCTGTTCTCCCTGGAGCATTGGAGACTGAGGGGTGACCTTATAGAGGTTTATAAAATCATGAGGGGCATGGATAGGATAAATAGACAAGGTCCAAAACTAGAGGACACAGGTTTCAGGTGAGAATGGAAAAAATTAATAGGGACCTAAGGGATAACTTTTTCATGCACAGGGTGGTGTGTGTAGGGAATGGGCTGCCAGAGGAAGTGGTAGAGGCTGGTACAATTACAGCTTTTAAAGGATATCTAGATAGGTATATGAATAGGAAGGGTTTAATGGGATATGGACCAAGTGCTGGCAAATGGGACAAATTGGGTTGGGGTATCTGGTCGACATGAACATATTGGACTGAAGAATCTGTTTCCATGTTATATATCGCTATGACTCTAAGTGGGGATGTTCGCTGCTAACTGCATAATGTTCAGCACTGTTTGTGATTCCTCAGATATTAAAGCAGTCCGTGTTCAAATGCAACAAGATCTGGACAATATCCAGGCTTGGGCTGACAAGTGGCAAGTACATTCATGCCCCACAAATGCCAGTCAATGACCATCACCAATAAGAGACAATGTAACCACTGCCCCTTGACATTCAGTGGTATTCCTATCACTGAATCCCCCACTATTAACATCCTGGTGGTTAGCATTGACCAGAAACTCAGCTGGACTCAGTACAATGGCTACAAGACCAGATCAGAGGCTAGGAATACTACAGCGAGTAATTCACCTTCGGATTTCCCAAAGCCTGTCCATCATCAGGAATTTGGTGGAGTACTGCCCACTTGCCTGGATTGGTGCAGCCCTGATAAAGGGCTTTTGCCCGAAACATCAATTCTCCCGCTCCTCAGCTGCTGCCTGACCTGCTGTGCTTTTCCAGCTCTCGATTCTAATCTCCAGCATCTGCAGTCCTCACTTTTGCCTGAATGCGGCCCCAACAACACTCAAGAAGCTTGACATCAAGAAGCAGCCCACTTGATTGGCACCACATCCACAAACATCCACTCCCTGCACCACTGACGCTCAATAGGAGCAGTTTGTACTATGTACAGCATGCGCTGCAGAAATCCACCAAAAATCCTCAGACAGAACCTTCCAAAGCCATGACTATTTCCATCTGGAAGGAGAGGAGCAGCAGATACATGGGAACACCGCCATCTTCAAATTCTTCTCCAAGCCACTCACCATTCAGACTTGGAAAAATATCACTGATGCTTCACTGTCGCTGGGTCAAAATCCTGGAATTCCCTCCCTAAGGGCATTGCGAGTCTACACACTGCAGGTGTACTGCAGCGATTCAAGAAGGCAGCTCACCCCGACTTTCTCAAGGGGATGGGAAATAATTGCTGGGCCACTCAGCAAGACCCACATTTCACAAATGATTAAAAAAAATTAATGCACCTGGAATTAAAAACTAGGCTCAGTGACAGTGACCATGAGAACTCTCATCGATTATTGTAAAAATCCATCTGGATCACCAGTGTTCTTTCAGGAAGAAAATCTGTCATCCTTACCTGGTCTGACCTACAAGTGATTCCAGATCCAGAGCAAAGTGAATGACTTGAACTGTTTTCTGGCTGAGGAAGACGCTCAGTTCAAGGGCAATGAGGGATGGGCAGCAAATGTTAGTCTGGCCAGCAATGCCCACATCTTATAAAAGACTGAAAAAGAATAAATTTGTTCTTGTAGATTGTTAACTCCTAATGCTTCTTGTGGATGTGCCTTCCCCATTTTTCTCACCAGTGCTCAATGTTGGCACTGACCCTAAGAATGAGCAGGTATTCCTCTATTTGATTAGATTAGATTCCGTACAGTCTGAAGACAGGCCTTTCGGCCCAACAGGTCCATACTGACCCTCTGAAGAGTAATCCATCCCCCTAACCTATTTTTACCCCTAACCAATACACCTAACACTATGGGCAATTTAGCATGGCCAATTCACCTGACCTGCACATCTTTGGATTGTGGGAGGAAATCCACGCAGACACGGGGAGAATGTGCAAACTTCACAGAGACAGTTGCCCAAGGTGGAAGTCAAACTTTGGTCTCTGGCGCTGTGAGGTAGCAGTGATAACCACAGAGCCACTGTGCCGCCCTGCATGGTGAGTATTTAGTACTCATATGGGGAGGAATGGCCTCTAGACTCTCAATCCACAAATCCAGGCCATGTTTAGCGGACTTGGATTCAAATCCTGCCACAGTAGGTGTTGGAACTTGAATTCAATTTAAATCTGGAATTGAGAGTCTGATGATGACCATGAATTGACTTTTAGGGGTAAAAACCCTTCTGGTTCACTACTGTTCTTTACGGAAGGAACAGCAGTCTTTACCTGGTCTGGACTACATGTGACTCCAGATCCACAGCAACATAGAGAGGTACAGCACGGAAACAGACCCTTTGATCCAACTCATACATGCCAACCAGATATCCCAATCCAATCTAGTCCCACCTGCCAATACACGGCTCATATCCCTCCAAACTCTTCCTATTCATATACCCATCCAGATGTCTTTTAAATGGTGCAATTTTACTAGCCTCCACCACTTCCTCTGGCAGCTCATTCCACACCTGTACCACCCTCTGCGTGGAAACATTGCCCCTTAGGTCTTTTTATATCTTTCCCCTCTCACCCAAAACCTATACCCTCTCGTTCTGGACTCCTCCACCCCAGGAAAATACTTTGTCTATTTATCCTATCCATGCCCCTCATGATTTTATAAACTTCTGTAAGGTTACCCCTCAGCCTCTGACACTTCACAGAAAACAGCCCCAGCCTATGTAGCCTCTCCCTATAGCTCAAATCCTGGCAACATACTTGTAAATCATTTCTGAACCCTTTCAAGTTTCACAACATCCGATTATCTCTTACCTGCTCTCTGGGCAATTAGAGATGGGTAATAAATGCTGTCCTAGACAGTGACACCCTCATCCCATGAATGAATAAAAAAGCATTCCTACCTGTGACAAGTACAATAGTTCACCAAACAAAAGAATGATGTGCTTTCCTGGGAAGTACATGGTTTTGATGAGAGCTTTATGCAACAAGCAAGCTGCAATAATTATTTTAGCTTTCTCCATTTACAGAAAGTATTGACTGATATTCCATCTTTATAACATCTCCTTTGTTAAGTTCACACTTTCTTGAACAGCTGAAGAGAGACATGTCACCAAAGCTTACTGTCTTGCACTGGTCAGGACACATGCAAGAATGTCAATTTCTAAACAATTGTAATAATTTATACAAGAGGGCAAAGGGGAGCTGATTGGTTGGCAAGTCAGCGCATGGAATAACATGGAGAATAGGAGTAGATCATTCAGCCCAATAAGCTTGTTCTGTTATCCAACTTCTCTCTCAGTCTATTTTCCCAAATGATTTCGTGATATCTTTAATATGAAAACATCTATCAATCCCTGTCTTAAATATTGACTCTGACTGAACAAGACAAACAAGGCAGCTTGTGTAGCCCATTGTTCTTGCTTTCTGGCGAATCTGTGTTGAACTGCCAACCAATCAGCATACGTTTCCCCTGTAGCATAAATTGTTGTGATTGTTTGAAATTTGGCATTCTTGTATCTGTCCTGATGAGTGAAGGATTGAATGTTTCAGCAACGTGCAAGTTCAATCCCAGACTTACCTATTCTCTGTTTGACTTTCAGGGACATCCTGGACCTCCAGGAGAGCTTGGACCTCCAGGACCAATTGGACCACCTGTAAGTAACCCAATCATTTTCTGGACTACATTTTTGGATCTCTCAATGTTAGGGAGCCTTGTGAATGATTTCATTGGACAAAAAGATACAGCTCAATGCTTCCATTTATTCTTTCAACAATGTTAAAGTATAGATATTTGAATCAACCAGTTCAGACATAAGAACATGAAAACTAGGAACAGAATCAGACAGTTCAACCCCTCGATTCTGCTCTGCCACTTAATGTGATCAGGGCTGATCTCAAATTGCGCTCTAAATAGGGGAAGGCTTCAGAAATCTGAAGCACAACAGACTAGTTCAGGATTCCCTTCAGGTTAACATGCAGGTTCAGTTTGCAGTCAGGAAGGTAAATGCAATGTTAGCATCATTTCAAGAGGGCTAGAATACAGGAGCAGGAATGTACTCATGAGGCTGCGTAAGGTTCTGGTCAGATCACATTTGTGTGCAGTTTTGGGTCCCATATCTAAGGAAGTATATGCTGGCATGGGCAGGGATCCGGAGGAGTTTTGCAGGAATGATCCTGGGGATGAAGGACTTGTCATACGAGGAGCAGTTCAGGACTCTGGGTCTGTACTCAATGGGGTTTAGAAAGATGAACTGAAATTTGCAGAATACTGAGAGACCTGGATAGGGTGGACATGGAGAAGATGTTTCCACTAGTAAGAGAGACCAAGACCTAAGAGCACAGCCTCAGAGTGAAGGGACAGCCCTTTAGAAGTGAGATGAGAAGTAATTTCTTCTACCCTTGGGTGGTGACTCTGTAGAATCATTGCCACAGAAGGCTGTGGAGGCCAAGTCACTGGGTGCCTTTAAGACAGAGATAGATAGGTTCTTGATGAAAAAGGGGATCAGGGGTTACAGGGAGAAGACAGGAAAATGGGATTGAGAAACATATCAGTCATGTTCAAATGGTGGATAAGACTCGATGGGCCGAATTCTGCTCCTATATCCTCCCTACCTTTTATTTTAGCCTGCTTGGCACACTTTCCTCATTCCTGAAGAAGGGCTTATGCCCAAAATGTCAATTCTCCTGCTCCTTGGAAGCTGCCTGACCTGCTGCGCTTTTCCAGCAACATATTTTTCAGCTTTGATCTCCAGCATCTGCAGTCCTCACTTTCTCCTATATCTTATGGTCATATACCCTCACTTCCACTTTCCCACCCACTCTCTTCACTAATTAAAAGTCTGTCTATCTCCTCCTCACATTTATTCGGTATCCCAGCACCCAATTCACTCTGGGGGAGTGAAGTTGCAGATTCATGAGCCTTCGTGAGAAGTAGTTCCTCCTCATTTCTGCCTAAAATCTATCACCTCTTCTCCTGGGGCTATGGCTCTTGTTCTCAATCACCCCAAAAGGGGAGGACACCCACTCTGTTCTTACACACTGCTGTGTCAGGTGGGACTTGGACCCAGATCTCCTGGCCTTGAGATAGGGACATTACCACTGCTACCACTACAGACCCTAGAATTTAAGTGCTCAGAAAGATTATTGGTTAACAAAGAAAAGGGATGCTAAAGTATTGTCTATTGAAGTAAAACGATGTGAGATATAATCTCAAATCCAGCCCAGAAATCTAACTGCTCCCTCAGCACGAAAGATATGTGGCTCTGCAAAATTACTCATATTTTTTTCTTTATCCACATTTTGTGGATTCATAGAAAATAAGAGCTGGTGGCATGGTGGCTCAGTGGTTCACATTGCTGCCTCACAGCCCAGGAACCTGGGTTTGATTTCAGCCTCGGGTGACTGTGTGTGGAGTTTGCACATTCTTCCCATGTCTTCATGGGTTTCCTCCCACAGTCCAAAGATGTGCAGGTTAGGTGGATTGGCCATACAGTAGTGTCCAGCGATGTTCAGACTAGGTGGATTAGGCTTGGGAAATGCAGGCTTATAGGTTGGAGTTGGGGGTGGGATGCTCTTTGGTGGTTCGGACTCAGAGGTCCTGCTTCCACACTGTAGGGATTCTATGATAAGAGATTTTGGGAATTCTTTGCGAAACTTAGGTTCAGATTTCTTTTGAAACAGAGGCAGCGAAATGAGAGGCAGGTTGGATGAAGATTAGTTGAACCCATTATTAATCAGTATTCAAATGAAGCTGAACTACAGGCCATACAGTGCCTAACATCTAAACAAGTTAATCAAAGTTGCCAGTGACACAGCATGGTTAGTTTACAAGTTTCCTTTGATGGCAATGGGAAAGTGTCTTTATTCCCTATATTTGCTCCGAGGGTTCCAAAGTCGATGACCAGATTTACAAACTCTTTCTATTAAAAAAACGCTGCGATTCTGTGTAAACACTTCTAAATAATTCTTCAAAGACATTTGACTTTGCCTCCCTCTGAAATGAGCCAGCAGCAGATTAACCTAACAGTGGTCACATTACTGGATTAGTCATTACGAAGTCTCAGTAATACTCCAAGGACACAAGGCCCACAGCTGAGGAATTTAAATTCAATTCATGTCTCAATCTGAAATAAGATGCTTACGTTGTTAATACTGACCATGAAACTACCAGATTGTCATAAAAGCTCACTTGGGGTCACTCGGGCCCTGAAAGGAAGGAAATCCGCTGTCTGGCCGACATTTGATTCTTTACCACCGTGTAAATTTGCTGAGTAAGAAACTTGGAGCTTTCAACACTGTATGGACTGTTGGATTTCCAGAAAGTGCCTGACCAGTACTGTTTCCAATGGGATAGGAATTAAACAGTAGCCTTGCCTGCAAAGCTTTTTTTCTAGAAACTATTTGTTTTTTTAAATTCAGAGAAGAAACTCTAGTACTGATACACAAAGCGTGTTTTCTGGTGCTCCTCTCGTCTGATATCTATACAGTCATTAAACCAGCTCGGATCAGCCGACGGGGGCAGTGATTAATAACAGGATATCTTTACATCCAGCAAAATAAATTTCTCACTGACAACATGTACCATTGCACCATTATATCATCATACAGCATGGAAACAGACCCTTCGGCCTAACCGGTCCATGTCAACTAAGTATCCGAAACTGACCTAGTCCCGTTTGCCAGCATTTGGCCCATATCCCTCTAAACCCTTCCTATTCATATACCCATCCAGATACCTTTTAAATGTTCCTTGATGATAAACCTCCTCTTCCTCTTGATGATAAATATCAAATCACCTCAAAAGGAGATTTAGAAGAATCTTACAGAAACATCTAAAATTATGAAGGGAATAGATAGGATAGAAGTAGAGAGCATGTTTCCACTGGTGGGTGAAACTAGGGCAAGAGAGCAAAGCCTCAAAATTAGGGGGAGCAGATTTAGGACTGAATTGAGAAGGAACTTCTTCACCCAGAGGATTGTGAAGCTATGGAATGTCCTAGGCAAAAGTGAGGACTGCAAATGCTGGCAACCAGAGTTTAAATCAGAGTGGTGCTGGAAAAGCACTGCAGGTCAGGCAGCATCCGAGGAGCAGGAATCCTGATGAAGGGCTTTTGCCCGAAACGTCGATTTTCCTGCTCCTCAGATGCTGCCTGACCTGCTGTGCTTTTCCAGCACCACTCTGATCTAAGCTACGGAATTTCCGGCCTAGTGAGCAATTGAGGCTTCCTCTATGAATGTTTTTAAAGCTAAGATAGATAATTTTTTGAACAGTAAAGGGATTAAGGGAAATGATGAGAGGGCGGGTAAGAGGAGCTGAGGCCACGAAGAGATCAGCCGTGATGTTATTGAATAGCAGAGTGGACTCGAGGGACCAGATGCCCTACTTCCATCCTAGTTCCTAAGTTCTTATGAAACATCCTGGATCGTGCCCTGTTTCTATGATTTCTGGTTATGGGCCAGTCAGCCAAGAGGATTCAAGTCTTCCGATCCCCTCTACCTTCAACCCTCACTTCAGTTAGGTGTCATGTGGAATCTTTGTGCTTTCTGTCAGTGTAATGATTTTCCCCGGATGCATTGCCTAGGCTGTCCAGTGTTTAGATTGCAGTGTAAAACCATCTTCAAGCTTCTCCAATTTGGAGGTCCCCAACTGGGTTCAAACTGAACTGACCCTCTCTAGATTTAAGACCACTTCCACACTAGAGGTAAATATCAGTGATTGCAAATCACCCCCAAACCAGCTTTAACTAGATCTCTGTAGTACTGGCTTTAAAGGTATTTCAGTCTGTGTGGACGCTGACTCAGAGCAACCAAAGGACAGTTCTTTCAAAAGCTGCGTGTTCAGTCCATAAAGACCATAAGGTATAGGAACAGGAGTAGACCATTCAGCCAGTCAAGCCTACTCCACCATTCAATAGGATTACAGCTCCTTTGATATTGCTCACATCCATTTTCCTGCCCTTTCCCTGCAACCCTTGATTCCCCAACTGATCAGGACTCTATCTATTTCAGCTTTATGTATACAGAAGGACTCTGCCCCTCTTGGCTCTCTGTGGCAAGGAGTTTCAAATACTCACAATTCCTCGGAGAGGAGAAATTCCTCTTCATCGCTGTCTCAAATTGGTGCTCCTTCATTCTGGAAATGTGTGGAAGTGTGTGAGCATACACGTTTGTATTTATCATAGAATCCCTACAGTGCAGGAAGAGGCCATTCGGCCCATTGAGTCCACACCAACCCTCCGAAAGACATCCTTCTCAGACCCAGCACGCCACCAAATCTCCATAACCCCACATTTACCATGACTAACCCAGCTAGCCTGCTCATCATGGACACTGTGGACATTTTAGCACAGTCAATCCACCCTAACCTGCACATCCTAGGACTGTGGGAGCAAACCTGAGCTCCCAGAGGAAATCTACACAGACACGGGGAGAATGTGCAAACTCCACACAGACAGTTGCCCAAGACTGGAATTAAACCCAGGTCCTTGGCACTGTGAGGCAGCAGTGCTAACCACTGAGCCACCATGTGAATTGTGGATGTGGGAAGGTGTGTGTGTGGTGGGTTATACACATGGACTTGCAGGGATCGTGGTGACATTTCAAAAGACTGTGAGTGAATACCTCCTGTTGGCTGATCAAGGCTCACTGAACTACATAGCCTGTAAATGCCTCTAGAGCCTCATTATGCTGGTCCTAAAACAGATGAAACCAAATGATTGGAACTAAAGCAACCTTTCCCAAGAGTACGGCATTAATATCACTGTTCCATTCCACAAAAGGCCTTCATTTTCACTGAGCCGTGTCTTTCTGTGGCTTGAAGAGGATCTTTTAATGTAATAACCTGGTACACCCACTGTTAAAGAAAATATTTCCTCTCCATCTGAAGGTAAAAGAATGTGAAACATTACAGGGTAACACCTCCCCATGGTACTCTTTGATCTAAGCTCATCACCAGGTCAAAATAAACAATCTACTCCTGCCATGGATTATCCACTCCCTTCCTAGTTAAATAATTAAACTATCTGGGCAGTTTTTGTATAGTGTCTTTAATACTGACAACCATGTTCAAAGATGACTTTTATTTCATGTATGCTTCAGTTATTATCAGAAATCACAACTGGCTGTGAGGACAGACTTGTGGAATATAGCTACAGTTAAACCTGCTGTCGTATTTGCTTAATGTGTGCTAATAAACCAGAATCCGAGTTGCCTTCATCACCTTTGTACATGCATGATTTGGAGGTGCCGGTGTTGGACTGGGGTGGACCAAGTTAAAAATCACACAACACCAGGTTATAGTCCAACAGGTTTATTTGGAAGCACTAGCTTTCAGAGTGCTTATCAGGTGCTCGTGGAGTATAAGATGTTATATGCAATTTTTTAGTTTGTATGTGCAAGTACAGAATAATTTGCTTAAACAAAATAATATTTTGTATTTTAATACAATATTCTATTTTTTGTTATGTATAGTATCATTTCAATTTTTCCTACTTTTCTTGTGTGCAAAATTAATGTTAAAGTGTAAATATTTTAATCAAGATGGAGCTTTTAATATTCTGTCTTTGCAATACTTTGCTTCCTAGTCTCTGTACATTTTTGTGATTACTTTGTGGTCACGTGTCCTAAATCTTTACTTGGAAGTTTTCTATCCCTGTTCACTGCTTCTCCAGCCATTTGTCCCCTTGGTTTCCCTGCTTTTTTTTTCTCCAATTGCTTGTTTCTCAAACTTCCTCATTTCTTTTACTTCCCTTTTCCATTCCGTCAACGGTTTCCTGCACTCAGATAATTAGCACACAATGGCTGAGATTGGAGAAAAAGCACACAAAGGCTTCGAAAGTCTTAGCAAGAGGAGATGGTTTTCCATGAATTCAAAAATGCCTGAGGGAGTGGGTTTGGGATCTGACCTTAGGACACAGAGGGAATAGTATTAACAACAGACAACCCGATAAATGAACATAAGAGATATTTTCCCTGATATTCCGTGAAATAGTAGCTAAAAATGTTGACACCTCCTACTTGATCTAGGATTGTACACAACTGAGATAGATGGGATAAGAGATAGCTGATGATTTTGACTGGCCTGGGAGTATTTATGTAACATGCATATTTATCATCAAAAACGGAACTGTTTTGTTCTCTAGCACTGACTCCATCAGCTTTATTGGTACAAACATCAGTTCAAGGCTTGTGTTTATGCAGCAGTACATCAAAACTACACAGATACCAGTCCCTGTTATCTGTGTTTATTTTCTGTCTTTCAGCTTGTTCTTTTTTAAGGATTGACCTCTTTGTCTTGCACCCCTGCTGTGTGTTCTCTGTCCCTTACTCTCTCTAATTAATTGTCCCTCTCATGCAGGTTGCTTTGAATAACCCCTTTCAATATTTTTTGGTTACCATCCATTGCCGAACTATGTTTCTTCATATGGCATATCAACTCAAGTGACCCAATGGGTAGCAATCTGACCTCTCAGTTCCAGGATTTAAGTCCCACTCCTGGGTTTGAGCAGAGAAGCTTAGAGCAACACTCCTGCCCAACACTGAGGGTGTGTTGCATTCCAGAGGGAGTATCCTTTGGATGAGAGAGTAAACCGTGGGCTCCCAATTGCCTGCTGAGAAATTCCCAACACACCATTCAAGGAAATAAGCACATTCTCTCGTCACCAGCCTGGGACTGATACTTGCTCCTCAATCTGAAAACAGATAGTCCATCATTGGCACCTTTGTTGTGTGTGGGATTTTGCTGTGCGCTAGTTGCCTGCCAACTTTCCTCAAGGAGAGGCTACATATCAAAACGTACTTTGTTTGGCCCCACTTTGGGACTCTTAAGATCGTAAAATGTTATAAAGCTGCTTCTTCCCGGCTGTTATTAGATTTCTGAATGGACCTCTCACCTTTTTAAATTTAATGTTGATCTTGCCTTCTCTGCAGCCGTAACATTGTATTCCTCGCTCTGTTCCATTACCCACTTTGTATGATACGATCTGTCAGTACTGCACGCAAAACAAAATGTTTCACTGTACCTAGGTACATGACAATAATAAATCAAATCAAATTGTAGTGATTGGAACCAGCTGAATCTTGTTGATTTTGAGATCCTTGATTGGGATTGTTAACCTGGGTCAAGATCCTTGATTGGGGCTGTTAACCTGGGTCAACCAAGAAAGCTCTGACTGAAATTAGAGTTACCTCAGTTGATGACCGACTCTGAGCTGGTTGGTCACAGCCAGTGTTCTGTGCTTTAGTAAATAATGGGTAACTTGGTGATAAGATTCTGGCCTCTGTGCTGTTATTTCATTTTGCCTCCTAAGTTCAAAGGACATCAAGGAAAAGATGCAAAATATTCTTCAGGAGAAGAGGTTGTGGTACACATTGGTAGCAACAGCATAGCAATGGCAGGAATCGAGGTGTGTTGATAAGATTTAGAGAAGTTGTGGAAGAAATTTAAAAGAAAAGAAAATACTATAACCAGGAGATTAGATTCTCCTCAGTTCAGGGACTGATTCTGAGCTGGCTGGCCACAGGTAAGTTAAGCATGACTGGGGAAACTTGTTTCTCGTAGTTATTTCACAAGTCAGTCAAGTCTTGCATTTTGTTGAGATGCTGAGTTCCAGGTGATGATGCTAATCAAAATATCCTCCTTCTGTGTCGGTCTCAGGGTGCCAAAGGAGTTCGAGGAGCACCTGGAATGAGAGGGACAAAGGGCCGCAGGGTAAGCACATGATTTCCAATGCAAGTTGAAGTTAATTACACCAAGACCTCTTTTATTTCATTTAGAGAGCTGAGAAGCAGTGAGATATTAACACTCAGTATTCACAATCGATCACTGCAGGGGGGACTGCAAATCACAACTGTCCAAAAGATCAACACTCATACATACAAGCGTGATCCCAAACAGGAATATAATTTTTAAAATCCCACATGCGATCATTTCTCGTACTAATAAACAGCTACTTTATATTAAACAAAAACTCAGCAGGTCTGGCAGCATCAGTGTAGAGAAAGCAGAGTCAATGTTGAGTCCAATGACTCTTCGACAGGGTCTGTCACTGAAGAAGGATCACTAGGACCAAAATGTTAACTCTGTTTCTCTCTCCACAGCTGCTGCTGAACTTCCCCTGTTATTGTTTAGATTTCAAGCAGCGACAGTTCTTTGGTTTATTTTCAGTACTTTGCATTGTCCTGAAACGTGTTCGACTTGCACACAACTCAACCTGCAAATGGACTCCAGTCTAAAGCCTGTTTGCAACCTACAGGGACTGCCTGTACTGATAGGCCAAACTCCTACGAAAGAATATTGTGATGCAGGAGAGAAACACAGAAAACAGGAACAGGACTAGGCCATTCAGCCCATCAAGCCAGCTCCTCCTTTCAATATAGTCATGGCTAATCATCTATCTCAGTCCCCTGTTTCTGCTTTCTCCCCATTCCCTTTGATCTCTTTAACCCTAAGAACTATATCTAACTCCTTCTTTAAAACATTCAATGTTTTGGCCTCAACTACTTTCTGTGACAGAGAATTCCACAGGCTCCCCACCCTTTGGGTGAAGACATTTTTCCTCATCTCTATCCTAAATGTCCCACCTTGTCATAGAGTCATAAAGATGTACACCACAGAAACAGACTCTTCAGTCCAACTCATCCATGCCAACCAGATATCCTAACCTAATCTAGTCCCATTTTCCAGCACTTGGCCCATGTCTCTCTAATCTCGGATACTGCCTGGCCTGCTGTGTTTTTCCAGCACCACATTTTTCACTCTGGACTCCAGCATCTGCAGTCCTCACTTTCTCCTACCATATCTCTCTAAACCCTTCCTATTCATATACCCATCCAGGTGCCTTTTAAATGTTGTAATTGTACCAGCCTCCACCACTTCCTCTGGCAGCTCATTCCATACACACATCCCACCCTCTGGTGAAAAGATTGCCTCTTAGGTCCATTTTAAATCTTTCCCCGCTCAATGTAAATCTATCACCTCCAGTTCTGGACATCCCCCCTACAGTAAGAGGCTGTGTTGTGTTTATGTACATCAAAAAACAAAGAATTAATGGCGCTCGAACAATATTAAATGGTGTGGGAGTAAGATTGGCTGAGGTGGCTAATGTGAAGGATTACTGTAGTTTGAATGTCCAAGCCAAGTGTGTAGTGATGCTCAATGGTATCATTCTCATGTGTAATGTTGCTATTTGGTCATATTTTGTGTCACACAGAGTTGTTCACTTTCCCCAATGTGCACCATCTCCAGGCGGGATCAGTTTGAGATCGGAAGCTGGTAGATTTTTATGACCTCAATATTCATTCACAATAGCAGAGGAGATGGTGCTGTATTAGTGTCATGAGCGTATCCATATTAGGAATATTACTAATGACAGTATTTGGAAAGCACTGTGTATCTTGTGGATGTACTTGGATAAATGTCGGTATTCTCTCAGTATACACACATGCAGCTCTATATCTTTGACTCATTGCATTTAAAAGCTCAGGTCCAAGTGCAGTTGTTAATATTTTAAAAATGACAATTTTAGCATCTGGTCACAGTTGACAATGATGATGCAAACCACATTCTATAGTAATTTCAATATAAAATTGCTGAGTTTGACTGTTGTTATTTTCACTGGTCAAGCATCTAACCAGAGGTACAAGTGTTACCTTGCTCCAACGTCATCAGAAAGAATAATTGAGATATCGAGATATCCATTCAGACATTTGCAGTTGATAGCTTATTGGTACCTTGGGGTAATATGACGGCTCAGTGGTTAGCACTGCTGCCTCACAACACCAGGGACCCAAGTTCGATTCCACCCTAACCAATTGTCTGTGTGGAGTTTGCACATTCTCCTTGTGTCTGCGTGGGTTTCCTCGGGGTGCTCTGGTGTCCTCCCACAGTCCAAAGATGTGCAGGTTAGGTGAATTGGCCGTGCTAAATTGCCCATAGTGTTCAGGGATGTGTAGGTTAGGTGCATTAGTCAGGAGAAATGTAGACTAATAGGATAGAGAAATGGGTCTGGGTGGGTCACTCTTTGAAGGGTCGGTGTGGACTTATTGGGCCAAATGGCCAGTTTCCACACTGTAGGGATTCTATTCTATGATTAACTCAACTGCCTTCCATATTCTCTGATTTGGTATAGCTTCCTGATCATATTCCCCACTAGATTTTAAAGAAATTCATTTGTCCTTTATCTATCTTTTTAAACCTACAGTCTTCACTCACTCCCAGCCATTGGAAGTACAGTTAGTTCTCCATAGACTTCAGGGTCTTGAGGAGTCGAGCACTTAAAATCTTTATTCTATAAAGTGAAAATGTGACAAATAAATGTGGTATATTTGATTGTTTAAAGGAGGGAGAATACACTTAATTTCTGAAGCATATAAAGTGATGCTCTGTAAAGATGTAGGGTTTGCTGAAAAAAGACTTGTGCTGCACACCCCTCCCAATAGTTGATTCTCGCAGTGAACTGTCTCCATATTGTTTGATGGCAGGGAGGTTATATTGTAATAAGCAATCTGTTAAGCCAAACTGCTTGTGAGTTCCACATGGTAAATTAAATTCACAACATGTTTCACAATAAAAAAATGGAAAAATTATGGTGATGACATTTCCAATAGAAACCAATTACATCAAAATATCCAGTCCAACCAATGTGTGGGCAGGGAGGAAGGCTTTTCCAATGACTTCATTTTTTGCTTTGGAACATTGTTCAGATTATTTCTTTATTGTTACAGTAAAGCACTCACTATAACCAGAACCTTTCATAGCTCTTTCGTTGGAATAGCATTTAATGAATTAGAGAATAAAACACATTTGCAATAATCCCACTTTCTAAATGGAAACAGCTTTTTACAAGCAACTGAAGAAGAGTTGCGTCTCTGTTTGTCTCCCACACTCCCCTTCTCCCTGTCTGCGACCCCAGTCAAACCATAGGATTATCAGCACACAAATAATTAATGCATCCACCTGAATATTTTATTCCTGTTTACTCCTACCTGCTTGAAGTTATTTGTTAGCTCAGATTAATTCTTCTACTGATAAAATGAACAACCATTTAATGCGCTGCTAACGTTCCTCAAAATTGTGGGGTTTTCAGCAGTTTAGGTATTTAATATTGGATGTTTTGTTCGGTGCATTTTCACATGCCCCAAGACTCGTTTAAAACTTTCGCTGGAGTTTTCTGTCTTCCTATCACTACACAACATTGCTTGTGAATTTACATTCTTAGTTCTGAACAACTCTCTCCCTCCATCTGTAAGCCTGCCCCTCTTTGTATTTTGTCTGATGTGTATCTCAGAATAGCTTGTTTCTTTTGTTTTGCTTCATGTTTGACTTTTATAAAGACAGCAAACTGAGCCACGGTCGATCATAACATTTTAAGTCCAATGGTCCTTTGTCGGAATTTCTTCAAATGTTCAATCAATGCTGGCCTCACCAACAACATCCACATTGTACGAACAAGCAATTTAAAAAAGTGAGGGATTCAGAACTAAAAATATGAAGCGATGAAATATTGTGTTGAGAAGGTGGCTCCTAACCAATTTGTCCAGAGCAATTAGGAATAAGCTTAGCCAGTGATGTCTACATCCTTTGAATGAACAAATTTATGATTAAAATTTCCTATCAGTTTTTTTAAAGATAAATAATCCTGTGCTAAGAGTGGGTGCCACAAAGAAAAACTGCATTTGGGGAAAGAAGACATAATTTACTTGGGCATTGTCACAACTCACTGGGGTAGTGTGCAGAAAATCAAGCCCCATTATTCCGGGAGTCATTGCAAAGCATAAAGATATTAAAACAAGGATTTCCCAGTTTTCCTGATTTTTAGACCTAGGTCAATAGGAAACATTGACCAGTTTCCTTTTTATCAAGAATTATTATAATTAATGAGGTTTTAGTTACATATAAACATTTATAAACTCATTGATATGTAATATTTCTAATTAAAATGCCAACCCCTTTGTAATCTGCCCCTCAAACCTCACAGACAGACAGACAGACAGGCACAGAGAAAACAGTTATGGGCAGAGGAAAGCTGGGAATTCACATATTGCTGAGATTCTTCTGATTCTCATGCTGCTCAGAATGTTGCCTTGCATCTTTCTCCAGATGCTTCCACTGATTTGCAAGCGACATAGACTGGCTGGTTTACTTCTATAAAATCTCTGACTAATCAAATAAAATTCACAGCTTACAACAACTGTTTTGGATCTCCACCAACACACCAGCGTTCTCTGCAGTCAAAACCCATTTTAAATCAGTTCATCTGAAAGGTGAATCTAAACACGAAAGCTTCTGGTGTTGGTGGAGATTTCCCCATCTTGTCCCGAGCTCCAAGTTGTTCAATTATCTGGGATCAATTTTATAGTTGTTGGAAATAATAAGGACTTTACCATTAATACTTAGTCACTACCTCATAGAGCAGTTAACTTCTTGTTGCCACCCAGGTGCATTTGTATGCAGAATACATCATCTGTTCCAATATGTGTGTAACACTTCAATTACCACTAACTCAAACTGTGAGACAAATAGTGCTTGCCATGCTTATCATGTTACTTCTTAGAATCATAGGACCCCTACTGTGTAGACGCAGGCCATTCAGCCCATTGAGTCCACACCGACCCTCTACCCTAACCCTGCATTCCCATAGCTAATCCACCTAGCCTGCACATCCCTGGACATTATGGGGCAATTTAACTTGGTCAATCCACCTAACCTGCACATCTTTAGACTGTGGGAGGAAACCGGACACCTGGAGGAAACCCACACAGACACAGGGAGAATGTGCAAACCGCACATAGACTGTCATCTGAGGGTGGAATCAAATCTTGAGTCCCTGGCACTGAGGCAGCAGTGCTAACCACTGAGCTACCCCATAACAAAACTTGCTGTAATTGTTCAAAACACTGGTTCTTAAAACAGTTTATCTCCATTTCATTCCACAATGTTAAAATGCACAAAGATTAAAAGACATGGCCTTTACAGCATTTGCTATTGTTGTGTATCCTTTGCTTTAGACTCTGTCAGAGTGTCACAGTGTGACCGACTTTGGGTAACAATGAAACAAGCAGAAATATCATTTTACGAACAGATTTGATGAACGACAACTAATTCTAAAGTCTCAGCACAACTGGGTTCTACTCACTTCCTGTTGGCTGATGAAAGCGGAGAATTCCGAATGTTTCATCCACAAGGGACATAGGGTCAATGATACAGGCAGTAAAACAGATCCATTCAACGCTTTCAGTTGGTGATAAACACTTACCTAGAGAGGTTTTCTGAAATGACCCATCCTCAATAGATTTATAACAGGTCAAATATGAAGTACTTGGTGCAGAAATCTCATTAAAACAATAAAAAGAAAAGGCTGTTTGCCATCACACAGTGATTTAGAATTGGAATATTTGATCTGTGAGGTCCTACATTGCTTTTAAACTGTGCTGATTTTGTGCTTTATCGTCTTGTGTTTTTACTTTTGTGAGTATTTGAATTAGCACATGAATGCTTTAACTCATTGGCTTTCTTCCTTTCAACATCTTTCTAAATGCAGAGAATAATCTGCTTATGTATAATATATCTCTGTCAGATTCAGAGAAATACCAAAAAAAAACTTGAAATTTTACGGTACTTATATCATTCACAGTCATTTTCTGCCTATAATCTTTGCGCTTACAAGGGTATTTTCTGTCTGAATTGGCTAACAACCTCCCCTGTGTTACATGCAAGTCTCTGAAATCACACTGTCAGGTTCTTCCCAGATCTTGAATGCTCAAAACTCTGTTTTTTAGACCATAGGATTATAAGATATAGGAGCAGAATTAGGGCATTTGGACCATCGAGTCTGTTCCATCATTCAATCATTCTCCTGCCTTTTCCCCGTAACCCCTGATCCTTTACCAATCAAGAACCTGTCCAACTCTGTCTTAAATACTCTCAATGACTTGGCCTCCACTGCCTGCTGTGGCAATGAGTTCCACAGATTCCCCACCCTCTGGCTGAAGAAATTTCTACTCATCTCAATTCTAAAGGGTCGACCTTCACTCTGAGGCTGTGCCCTCTGGTTCTAGTCTCTCCTACTCGTGGAAACATTTTTTCCATGTCCACTCTTGCCAGATTTCTCAGTATTCTGTAATGTTCAATCGCATTCCCCCCCATCCTTCTAAACTCCACTGAGTACAGACCCAGAGTTCTCAACCGCTCCTTATTTGTCAAGCCCTTTATCCCCGGGATCATTCTTGTAAACTTCCTCTGAATCCCCTCCAACACCAGCACATCCTTCCTTAGATACAGGACCCAAAACTGCTCACAATATTCCAAACGTTGTCTGAACAGAGCTTATAAAGCCTCAGCAGTACATTCCTGCTCTTGTATTCTCATTCTCTGGAAATGAATGCTGACATGGCATTTGCCTTCCTAAATAGGAGAAGGTGAGGACTGCAGATGATGGAGAATCAGAGTCGAAAAGTGTGAAGCTGGAAAAGCACCACAGGTCAGGCAGATTCCAAGGAGCAGGAGAATCAATGTTTCAGGCATTAGGCTTTCATCATTCTTGCTTTTCCATCTCCACACTTTTTGACTTTGCCTTCCTAACTGCCAACTGAACATGCCTGTTAACCTGAAGAGAATCCTGAACTAGGACTGCTAGGTCCCTTATGCTTAAGATTTCTGAAGTCTTTCCCCATCTAGAAATTACTCTACACCCTATGATTTGTACCAAAGTACACAACTCTGCACTTCCCCACATTGTTTGTGAATGACTGGGTTTTGGGAGGCACTGGCCCGTGGTTTAGTCACTGGGTTTGAGACACTAAGGAAGCACATTGTTGTCCGGGAAATACATCTTCCACTGCTGGGACATCGCCGAGCTGAGTCTAAGTTCATTGAAGCATTTTTTAAATAAATCTCACTTAATTCATGGATAGAAAATTACTAATACACCATGAAACAGCCAACTGTATCTGTATCTGGTGCTGTATCTGTTTAAAGTCACTGAGCCCAGCATCTACGTGCTAGGTTCATGTTACCTCTACCTCTGTGTATACAGCTTCTTATCAACGGGTGGTTTAACTGCCAATTCCCACCAGGTCATCCGACAGCGTCTCTCATCTGTAGCACCTGTGCGGATCGTAGGCAATATGTCCACTTCGGTGAAGGCCAGCAAGAAGAAGGACCACAGCAGACTCCTCTGGGAATGACCCAAGAAGCATCCTGCAAAGATTCCAAGGCTGGAGCTTCTCACTCCTGAAGCTGGTCAGCATCATCATGATCATTATCTGGATGAAACTGGGATTGCCATTGATTGTCATTCCCCATCACAGAGGAGTGGCCAATGGAGCAGGCGGAAGTTTAAGTGGAGATTCAATAGTGGGGTTAGACATCATGAGGCATGTGGAAGGTGTCTTCCGTGTGTCTTTGCCTGTGGTTCCTTGGACTGAGAAAGACGTCCAGCCTGGAATTGTGGGTCCTCCGGGAACTGAGCATTCCGATGCTGGGTCTAACACCCTAGCACACAGCTGTGTTTGATAGGGCAGGCTGGAGGATGCTTGCATTGTCTCCTGGTCTGCATCCATTGCTGCTCCTGCATCTCTCCGCCTCCCCCCCCCCAAAACCTGATGGATGGGTCACAAATGAGGTGACACCACCAAGCCAGAGGTGCATTGAGGAAATCCTATTCTCTGAAAAAGGCTGGGCTACAGGCAAAGGGCAGGTGAGTGGGACTGGCAGAGCTGCCATTACAGAGAACTGGAACCAAACTGATGGACCTAGTGCCCAAAAAAAGTAACCTTTGAGTCAAAATATTCCACAAAAGCAGGAAAGGGTCAGCTCCCTTTATTCATCGCACTCTCTTCAAACCACATTCGCAGCAAGAAGTTCTGTACCACCCTCTGGACCTGTACTTCCCCTAATCCTCTTCCTACAATCTAACATCCTCAATACCACAACACTTAATTCTGCCAATGCTATCGTTTCAGCTGCTGGAGAGATCCTCCTGAATCCATCCTCCAATTGTATTTGCAGTGAACAGTGAGGACAGGGTCTAATTTAGACCAGGCACCATGGGTCAATGTTGTCAAAGTGGTAAAGTCACTGAGCTTAGGAACTTAGCAACCTCAGGCCCACGTGTTTAGTAAGCAATCCCACCCAGGCCAGCAATGAAATTTGAATTCAGTAAAGATCTGGGATGAAAAACTAGTCTAATGTCAGCCATTGTCATAAAAACCAATCTAGTGTCCCCTCTAGGGAAGGAAATTGTCCTTTTTATCTACTCTGGTCTACATGTGATTCCAGACCCACAGCAATGTGCCTGACTCCCAATTCCATGAGGGATGGACAACAAAAACTGGCCTAGTCAGAGAGGAGATCATCCCACAGATGGACCAAACAAAAACATAAAAGCTGGATATCTGGAATTTCTGCTCACGTCAAAATAGTGCAGATTCTGGAGATCTGCAATAAAAAAAACAAAAATGTTCGGCACTTCTGAGAAAGAGTCAAAGAGAACATCAGGTCAAGGATCTTTGTTCAGGTCTCAGGCATCAGCAAATTCACAGCAACATCAACATTGTTTCCCAGGGAATAAACTTTGAAAAATGAAATGTCACTTCATGTGACTATCTTTTTTAAAAGGAAATGTCATTTTCTGACATTTGCATCAGTGATTTTTAAGGAGCTGGGGAGCGAATGGAAGTTTTTCAAAAAACTTGAACCTTCTGACAAAGGTGGTTGAGATGCAATAAATTCAGCATGGGGTTTATGGAACTTTTCTGATGTTGCAGTCCAATTCAATGTAATTATCAGCTGTGATTTCACAGTGAGTTGTTGGTTATCAAAGTGAGTTATCAAACTAGCAGAACTTCCCCTTTCTGGTGATGTAAAGTGTTTGCTTATCAGTGTATCAAATCTTATTGAATGCTGGTTTTGGCTTAATGATACACTTGAGAAGGCACCTATGTGGAAAGCTGAGGGATTTTTCGGGCAGGAGATTATTTATTATTCCTGCTGAACGTTATTGTGTTTGTCCCACTCTCATTTCACATTTTTGGTTCCCAAACCAATTCCATAAGCATTTTTAAATATCTTAAGGTAATTGTCGATCATGTCTTTTTTTGGAAACTTCATATTATTTTTGCATCGTTTTACCATTCAGAGTAGCACGTTCCACATTCTAATAGCTTGTGTTTCTGTGAATATCTGCTTTATGCGCCTGGTGCTTGTTTAGAGACCAATGACTCTGAGTCACTGATCAATTTACACTTGGCTTAACTCTATCAAAAGCCCCTTCACTTGCGATTAACTGTCAGATGTAGGCCATTCAGCACATCGGGTCTCTCTGCCACTCAGTGACTGATCTGATCGTCCTCAATTTCACTTTCCAGCCTTTTCCCACAACCCTCGATTCCCTGGAGAAACTCAGCAGGTCCAGCAACATCTGTGGAGAGAAAGCACAGTCAACGTTTCAGGGTCCAGTGACCCTTCAGGATTCTGGACATGAAATGCTAACTCTGCTTTCTGTCTCAGACCAACTGAGATTTTCCAGCAATTTTTGTTTTTGTTTCAGATTTCCAGCATTTGCTTTATTGTTGATTCCCTTCCTGATTAAAAGTCTCTCTGCCTCAGTCTTAAATACACTGCATGACCCAGCTCAGACAGCCCTCTGCAGTAAAGAAATGCACAGATTCAATCCCCTCTGAAAGAAGAAATTACTCCTCATCTCTGTCTTCAATGAGTGATCCTTCATTTTGAGGTGATGCCCTCTGGATGGAGACTCTCCCAAAACTTTTCGTGGCAAGTCCCCTCAGAATTTTATGTGCATCAATAAAGTCACCTCTCATTCTTCTAAATTACAGCGAGTAAACTCATAAGTCTATGTGCCTGGGATCAACTTAGTCATTTTTCTCTGGACTGTCTCCAGTGCCAGCATATCTTGGACAAGGGGACTAAAACTATTCCAGCTGTGGTCTGACTAGTTCCCTGTAAAGTTTTCACAAAACCTCCCTCCTTTTATATTCCAGTCCTTTTGAAATAAAGCCAGCGTTCCATTTCCCCACTGAACTGATATACTTGACAAAGGGGCAGTGTTCCAAAAGCTTGTGATTTCAGATGAACCTGTTGGACTATAACCTGGTGCCATGTGACTTCTGACTTTGTTCACCCCAGTCCAACAGTGGCACCTCCACATCTTTTCCACATTGCAGCTGTGACTGCACACCAGATGCACCACAAAGGCTGCAAAGTGCCTGGTGGTCATGAACGGGCACTTATGTAAATGCAAGCCTTTCAGGGTTTTTGTTTGCTTTTAAAGGTATGAAATACAACGGAACTGAACTTGAATCCATACATCTGCCAGAATTACACTCCATTCCGAGGCTACCAATTCCAACAGGGACAGTGGGGGGTTGGGGGGAATTTTCTTGAGATAATTGGTCTGTGGAGCGAGAGTTGGGGAAAGGTGCCGTTCCAAAGAAAGTGTGAACCAGTCACTAACTTCTGAGCGAAGTAACCTCGATTTTTGCCAGATTTCAGCTCCGCTGCTGCCTCCCTCAGGTCTGGAAGCTCCTTGCTGTTCATAGTGAGCTACAATCAGTCAGCATCTATTTATGGGACCATTACAGAGCTCTCCATAGATCCAAAACCTTCACATTTGGAGTTTGGGGATAAACAATGAACATCCCCACTGAAATGATATCATAAACTCATATATTTTACTGAAGTTCTTCCCAATAAACATTGTTCAAACTGCTGCAACTCCTGTCATAAAGAAGAAAGGGAGAGAGTTATCCACAGTATTTTCACCATTAACCCATGCCCTGCTGTTTAAACCCCTTATATTTATCATTCTTATATCCATTGTCAAGAACAGTACAATGTTTATTCATTGACTAAACATAGGTATTGCTGGCTGGGCCCAGTATTTATGGCTCATCCCTAGTTGCCCCTTGAGAAGTGGGAGTGAGCTCCTTTCTTGAACTGCTGCAGTCCATGTGCTGTAGATAGAACCACAATGCCCTTAGAGAGGGAATTCCAGGATTCTGATCTAGTGACATTGAAGGAACGGCGATATATTTTCAAGTCAGGATGATGAGTGGCCTGGAACGGAAGAGTGGAGAGTGCTGTCCCCATGTATCTGCTGCCCTTGTCCTTCTAAATGGAAGTGGTCAAGGGTTTAGAAGGTGCTGCGGGTTTGGAAGGTTCTGTCTGAGGACCTTTGGTGAATTTCGGCAGGGCATCTTCTAGAAAGTACACACTGCTGCTACTGAGCATTGGTGGTGGAGGGAGTGGATGTTTGTGACTGTGGTGCCAATCAAGTGGGCTCCTTCATCCTGGATAGTGCCAAGTCTTATTGGAGCTGCATCCATCCAGACAAGTGGGGAGTATTCCATCACACTTGTGCAGTGTAGATGGTGGACAGGCTTTGGGGAGTCAGGAGGTGAGTTACTCACAGCAGTATTCCCTGCCTCTGAGCTACAGTTGTAGCCACTGTATTTATATAGTGAGTCCAGTTAAGTTTCTGGTCAACAGTAATCCCCAGGATGTTGTTGGTGGTGGATTCAGTGATGGTAATAACATTGAATGCCGATGGACGATGAATAGATTCTCTCTAGCTGGAGATCATAGTCTGGCAGTTGACTGGCATGAATATTACTTGCTACTTGTCAGACCTAGCCTGGATATTATCCAGATCTTGTTGCAGTTGAACATGGACTGCTTCAGTATCTCAGCAATCGCAAATGTGCAATCATCAGGGAACATCCCCACTTCAGCTGGAAGGAAGGTCATTGATGAAGCAGCTGAAGATGGTTGGGCATCTCATCTGCAAGAAACAGTTCAGTCCAGATTATGCACTGCCCCTCCCTCCCATTGGGACTGCACTGCAGTATTGACCCACCTGCCCACCGCCCCCTCCCCCACAAAAAGCAGGGAGCGGCTTGAACCTCCAATCTCAAAGCGTGTCGGGGAAGAGTGCTACCAAGTGGGCCATAGCTAACACATGAAACTAGCTTTTCTTATTGTCTTTTCTTGAGAGTCAGGGATTCAGGGGCCAGACTTCCTGAGGAGGGGCAGTCACACACACAGAGAGCCACCCTGCTCCTTTCTGACAGTAAGAGAGAGCTCCCCATCTCCGACAGGAGATTCTCATCAGGCCTCCTCTGGAATTGTGGAGTTATCCTTCCAGTCTGTGTAGAAAAGTCAGGGGAATCTCCCCACCTTTTTTTCACAGCGACCGGTTGCTGCTAATGTAAAGTTGCAGCATCACAGACAAGTACTCAAGACAGCTGCTCTGAAAGGTTATGTCCACCAGACCAGTGGGAGTCATAGTGCTGCAAAGGAGTCAAATGAATAGGGTGCCAAGTGGGGTCAGGTTCCACACTAGACAAGTAAGTTGGCTAGGTGTGAGATGTTGAAAAATTTGATGCTGCAAAAACACAGCAGGCCAGACAGCATCCGAGGAACAGGAGAATCCACTTTCGGGCATAAGCCCTTCTTTAGGAATGAGGCTGGTGTGTCAGGCGGGCTGAAATAAAAGGTTGGCGGAGGGGATTTGGGGGAGGGGCGCTGGGAATACGATAGGTGGAAGGAGGTGAAGGTGATAGGCCGGAGAGGTGGTGGGGGCGGAGAGGTCAGGAAGAAGATTGCAGGTCAAGAAGGCGGTGCTGAATCCGGGGGTTGGGACTGAGAAAAGGTGGGGAGAGGGGAAATGAGGAAGCTGGAGAGATCTACATTCATCCCTTGTGGTTGGAGGGTTCTTAGGCGGAAGATGAGGCACTCTTCCTCCAGGCGTCGTGTGGTCAGGGTCTGGCGATGGAGGAGGCCAAGGACCTGCATGACCTTGGCAGAGTGGGAGGGGGAGTTCAGCCACGGGACAGTTGGTTGGTGCGGGTGTCCCAGAGGTGTTCCCTGAAACGTTCCGCAAGTAGGCGGCCTGTCTCCCCAATGTAGAGGAGACCACATTGGGTGCCGCGGATGCAGTAAATGATGTGTGTGGAGGTGCAGGTGAATTTGCGACAGATATGGAAGGATCCATTGGGGCCTTGGAGGGAAGTAAGGGGGGAGGTGTGGGTGCAAGTTTTGCACTTCTTGCGGTTGCTGGGGAAGGTGCAGGGAGTGGAGGTTGGGTTGGTGGGGGGTGTGGACCTGACGAGGGAGTCACGGAGGGAGTGGTCTTTCTGGAACGCTGATAGGGGTGGGGAGGGGAATATATCCCTGGTGGTGGGGTCTGTTTGGAGGTGGCGGAATGACGGAGGATGATACGATGTATGTAGAGGTTGGTGGGGTGGAAGGTGAGGACCAGAAGGTTCTATCCTGGTGGCGATTGGAGGGGCGGGGTTCAAGGGCGAAGGTATGGGAAGTGGAAGAGATGCGGTGGAGAGTATCGTCGACCATGTCGGAGGGGAAATTGCAGTCTTTGAAGAAGGAAGCCATTTGGGTTGTTCGGTAGTGGAATTGGTTCTTCTGGGAGCAGATGCGGCAAAGGCGAAGGAATTGGGAATATGGGATGGCGTTTTTACAGGGGGCAGGGTGGGAGGAGGTGTAATCTAGGTAGCTGTGGGAGTCGGTCGGTTTGTAGTAAATGTCTGTGTTGAGTCGGTCGCCCGAGATAGAAATGGAGAGGTCTAGGAAGGGGAGGGAGGAGTCTGAGACAATACAGGTAAATTTGAGGTCAGGGTGGAAGGTGTTAGTAGGTGGAGGATTGCAGGGTGTGGTTGGGGGATCGAATTCAGAGCAGATTTAGGTTCAGGCTGGGGTTGTGACCAGCAGCAAAAAAAAGGGAAGGTATGCATGTTTGTAAATAGGTGTGTTCATGTGTGTGCATCTGTGTGTACATGTGCATACATGTTTGTGTCTGGTCCCCAGGGGGTGGGAAAGTTGTCGACTCCATAACGGGATGGTGGGATACCAAGGAGAGGGGGAGAGGAGGTTATCAGGTCTAGGGAATGTTCAGGGTCTGGGGGCTGTTTGGGATCTAGGGGAGGTGTAGTTGGGGTTGTGTGAATTGAATGGTCCCTCAGATGTTAGCCTGGGTCTTTAATAGTGTAGCCTGTCCTGATTATAGAGTTAGTTATGTGTAGCAGAACCCTCTGACTGCTCCAAGTTAAATTAATGTAGAGGGTTCGCACAGTGGAATCTTTAATTTCCTGGGAAATTCACTAGGAATCTGCTCTGAACTGGATTCATCAGGGTCCGTGTGTACCACCCCCACCAACGCTGTAAAAACAATTGTCCAACCACGGGCCATAGCGTCTGGCAAGAATTGAGTTGGAATTTGCCTCCTCAATCTTGGAGTGAAGGAACTGTGTAGATACACAATATTAATCCTCAGGATTGAGCCAAGCAATTTCCATGGACTCTTAACTTTCAAGTACATGGGAAAGACAGTAAAAGATAACAATGGGCATAACATGCAAATAATTGAGTGAAATAATTTTCTGATTCTTGTGACAAACCCTTTTGAGAGGCCAGAAATGATTTGGCAATCTTTCTAGCAGGCTGGCCAACACCAACACAGCTGTTTAATATAGAAAAACCATTTCCTCTGGTGACCAGCGTTCTACAGTTATCTGTAAACCTGCATTCAGACAAAGCTTTCACTTTCAACACTCAAACAAGGCTGCTCTCAGTAACACACAGACAGACACCACACCCACACCCACACACACACACACACACACACACACACACAGACACCAACAGACCCACACAGGGACACAGACATGCACTGAAATACACAGACACACATGCATACACAGTAACACACATGGATACACGTAACACACAGACACACACACACGTAGACATTAACAGGCACAGGCCCATACAGAGACACAGGCATATGCACTCACACACACATATGCTCACAGACACACACATACTCACAGAGGCTATCTCTTTCTCTCTCTCTTTCTCTCTGTGTCTACCCCTTTCTCTCTCTCTCTCTCTCTATCTCTGTTTCTGTGGGTGGAAAGTCCAGTAACTTCCATTTGTACCACATTCCAAACATGATGAACCTCTATTTAAGACTCAGATGAACCTTACAAATTACAGTCATCCATAAACTTGGGGCTTCATAGAGTCCTACAGCATGGAACCAGGCCCTTCAGTCCAACCAGTCCATGCTGACCCTAATCCCAAACTAAACTAGTCCCACCAGCCTGCTCCTGGCCCATATCCCTCCAGAACTTTCCTATTCATGTCCTTACCTAAGTGTATTTTAAACATTGCAATTGTACCCACAGCCACCATTTCCTCTAGAAGTACATTCCACACATAAACTACCTCTATGTAAAAAAAAGTGTCCTTCATATCTTTTTAAAATCTTTCTCCTCTCACCTTAAAAATATGCCCCCGGTCTAGAAATCCCCCACCCTAAGGAAAAGACACTCACCGTTAACCCTGCCTATGCCCCTCATAATATTACAAACTGTTTAAGGTCACTTCTTAACCTCCTGCATTCCGCGAAAAACGTCCAGTCTTTCCAGCCTTTCTTTATAACTCAAATCTTCCATAACCAGCAACATCCTGGTAAATCTCTTCTGAACTCTCTCCAATTCAATAATATCTTTCCTAGCAGTTGCACCAGTCTCTCACGCCGTGCTGAGTAATTAGATGGGGCTAAGAATGCAGGGACAGCTCCTTGGAGAATGTGAAATGTAACTATCACTGGAACAGCAACTTCTGCTTTGTCTCTGTTTGTTCATGCTCCATCAGCATGTGGCGTTTCTGCCCTGATTAACAATCCGTGCTGCAAAGCTTTGAGGATCATTTCTAAGAGCTTTAACATGTCGCAGTTTAGTGAGCTGCAGTGCTGCTAACGACAAAGGATTTTCAATGTCTGCAACACTATTCAAGAGAGAGAGAATTGAGAAGGTGGCGACTGAGTGAATAGAAGCATTGGAATGCGCAGAATGAGCTCCGTCAGCCCATCGAGTTTGTGCTGGCTCTCTGCAAGAGCAACTCACTGGGCCCCACACTCCTGCCTTTTCGTCATAGTCCCACAAATCTCTGCTCAGGTGATTATCCCATTCCTCTTTGTAGGCCACAGTTGTATCTACTTCCGTCCAACCTTCCATGCCCGGGCCACTTGGTGCACACAAATGTTTTTTCTCTCCTTGTTGCCTTGCTTTAATCACCTTAAAGCTGGGCCCATGCTTCCCATTCCTTATTTTCATGAAAACAGCTTCCTTATCTGTCCTGACCAGGCTTCCTCAACCAAATCTCTGCTCAGGCTTCTTGTCTTTAGAGAAAACAACCTTGGCTGCTCCAGTGAATCAGCATCACTGATGTCCTCTTGTACCAGGGACCCCGCTCATAAACCTCTTCTGCACTGTCTCCAAGGTATTCATGTCCTTCCGAAGTGCTGTGCCTGGGCTTGGATGCAACGCTCCAGTTAAAGCAAATAGGTGGCAAATTAGGGTGGCCCAATGGTTATCACTACTGCCTCACAGCGCCAGGGATCCAGGTTCGATTCCCCCCTCAGGTGACTGTCTGTATGGAATTTATGCGTTCTCCCCTTGTCTGTGTACGTCCTCTCTGGGTACTCCTGTTTCCTCCTACAGTCCAAAGATGTGCAGGTTAAGCTGGATTGGCCACGCTAAATTGCCCATGGTGTCTACAGAAGTGCAGGTCAGGGTGAATTGGAAATACAAGGTTATAGGGGAAGGGGGGTGGTGGGGGTAAGGCTGGGTGGGATGATGTTGAGTGTGGATGTGATGAGTCAAATGGCCTGCTTCTACACTGTTGCAATTCTATGATTCTAAGCTAAGAGATACAAGACTTGGGAATGTTCCTTGGGGATAGAAGGTCATTTCTGCAATTGGTAGAATTGGTTGGTTATTGAGGGAAAGTTGCAGCATGATTGTACTGCCCTGTAAGAAAAGGGAATTCTGCACACTGTATGCAGCAAACAGCGAGGTATGTTGTGTGATACAACAGCATCTCAGCAAATATATAATCCCTTCAGGCCTAAGGGTCTCATAAAGAGCCATGAATTGCCAGCAGCAGAAATTACCTGACGAGAGTTACTCAGTGACTGTTCAGATTGTACTGGGAATGCTGCCTGGACCATCCAGGAGAAGAAGCCAGGACTTCCAACCCCATCAGAAAGGGGAACAGTCACGAAAATGAAACACCCCCGCCCCCCAAACAGTCCAACCGCCAGCCCCCCAGCAAATCTGTTAAGATGGATTTGTACATTGAAGAGAATAAAACCGACAAACCCACATAAGGGGAGGTAATGTCCGAGTGGTATTATCACTGGACTGTTAATCCAGAAATTCAGGTAATGTTCTGGGCACCTAGATTCAAATCCTGCCACGGCAGATTGTGGAATTTGAATTTAATTTTAAAAATCTGTAATTAAAAGTCTAATGATGACCATGAATCCGTTGTCAATTGTTGGGAAACCAATAAAGGCCACTAGTGTCCTTTAGGGGAGAAAACTGCTGTCCTTACCTGGTCTGGTCTACATGTGACTCCAGACCCACAGCAATATGTTTGACTCTTAACTGCCCTCCAAGTAATTAGGGATGGGCAATAAATGCTGACCTTCAGCCAGCGATGCCCTCATCCTGTAAATGAATTTTAAAAACCACGGAAGGGAGGGATGAGCACAGGGGCTCCAGTTCTTAAGAGGTTTTGATCCACATTCCATCTCAAATCCTGAACGTTCACTGGGGTTGAGAACTTCATGGGTGTACACATGGGATTCACTGTTTCAACTGTGTGCGTACTGAGTTTCCTGAGAAAGCCTGACCCCAGCCAAGTGCAGGTGACAATCTCGAACACACCCGATGCTACCCTTAGATTCCAAAGTACAGGTAGTTCTTCTCTCGCGTGATGGTTGCATTCTTGTGTAACCCCACATTATAGAAAAATCATGTTTCAGAAACAGCGCTTAAAGTATAGGCTGTGTCATCACATTATGACCAACACATGTTTTAAAAGTTTGTGCTGTAGAAACAGTGTCCCAAATTCATCAATCGTGTTACAGCAGATTTGCGTGAACAAAAAGCACCTTATATCAGAATGACTAAAATCTTTTGGAGCAAATTACTGGAAATGCTGAAATTTGAACCAAAAACAACAAATGCTGGAGCTCACAGTGCGTCAGACACCATCCATGGAGAGAGAGCAAGTTAACATTTCAGGTCTAAATGACTCTTCAACAGAGCCTCCAGTCCTCTGCCCTGCATCTTTAAATGTCGCTGTATTGTGCTGCTTTGTCACCTAGATGTTTTCAGACTGGAAAAATTCAGTGTAGGTTGGTGATTAAATTTTTTCAAGGTTAGCTGAGTTGGATGTTTTTCCTGGACAAACGAGGATAGAGTTACTGAGGGGCAGTATCGTCAGAAAGTAAGTTTAAGGTTTTGCTTATAGTTTCTTTTTAAGAAAGCAGTTGGAAAATAGATTTCTGAAAGGATGCAAGGGATATTCTGCTGCTTTTCCACCTGTTTTCCATGGAGTTATTGGGGTGGTAGTGGAGATTGCATCTGACGTGAGGTGATGACCTGGTGGTATTATCACCGGACTCCACCGGACTGTTAATCCAGAGACCCCAAGAATGTTCTGGGGACTTGGGTCAAATCTGACCAATGCAGTTGGTGGAATGTGAATCTAATAAAATTCTGGAATTAAGAATCTAATGATAACCATGAATCCATTGTCGATTGTTGGAAAAACCCATCTGGGTCACTAACGTCCTTTGGGGAAGGATACTACCATCCTTACCTTGTCGAGACTCCAGATCCACAGCAATGGCCACATAAGCCACTCAGTTCAAGGGCAATTAGGGCTGGGAAACAAATGCTGTTCTTTCCAGTGACACCCATGAAACAAACCAAATAAAATGATGTCTTAGTTATGAAGACTTTGTGTTTCACACCATCCAGGACAAAGCAGCCCGCTTGATTGACACCCCATCCACTCCCTCCACCACCGACGCTCAGTAGCAGCAGTGTGTACTATCTACAAGATGCATTACAGAAATTCACCAAACATCCTCAGACAGCACCTTCCAAATCCAAGACCACTTTCATCTAGAAGGACAAGGGCAGCAGATACATGGGAACACCACCACCTTCAAGTTACCCTCCAAGCCCCTCACCATCCTGACTTGTAAATATATCGCCGTTCCTTCAGTGTCTCTGGGTCAAGTCCTGGAATTCCCTCCCTAAGGGCATTGTGGGTCAACCCACAGCACACAGACTGCAGCAGTTCAAGAAGGCAGCACAAAGGGCAACTGGAGGGGGGCAGCAATGCCCACATCGCATGAATTCATTTTTAAAATGTTAGCAGTCACTTTGATCCCTCTTTTGTGATCCAGCAAAGAAGTGGATTATATCAGATACATGATATGCATCTTTGTAATCTAACTGGGCAGACACAGCAGGAGTCTGCTCATTAGCTGGAAATGAAATCTGTTAAATTTACTAACTCTGACATGCTTTATTAAAGATTAGTGGAGGAAGTAACAGTTTGCTGAATTGTTCTCAGTAACGTAACACATTAGCGCCTCACTGTGTCACTCACAACTTGGCAAAGAAATCAGGTTTGAAAATATATAACTTAATCCAACTGTTCAAAGGCTGTCTCCATCCAGTGAAACATTTTCAAACAAAGATTACTCAAATGTTTTTGCAATTAGATATTTAGCTGAGAGCTTACTGCTTTAGCAGATTTGTGATCAAGTTATTTTGAATGGTCTTGATTTGTTTTTGAAATGCATGTTACTTATTTGCGTCCTCTCTGCAGACAGCGGATGTGTTATCTACTGTAGGGAGCATAGCCTTCAATCTTTGAATGAAATATCCTTCACATAATGTGGATAAGTGAATTCATTGGATGAGAGAAAAGGAAAAGAGGAAACAAGAGCCAAAAAGGATGGATGTGAAGATGACATTGGTAGAATGTTTGATCTGATTGTTCCTTCTGCTTGCACCAGTTCAAAGAGGTCTGACCCCCTTGAGAGAATTTTGCAAACATTCACAAAAACTGGAAATTGAATCATAAAGTCATACAATGTGGAAACAGACCCTTCAGCCTAACCAATCAGTGTTGGCCAGGTTTGACAAACTGAACTAGTCCCATTCGTCTACTTACATTTGGCCCATATCCCTTAAACCTTTCCTAGTAATGTACCTGTCTGAATGGCTTTTAAATGCTGTAATTGTACCACCACTTTCTCTGGCAGTTTATTCCATACGTGCACTGCCCTCTGTGTGACAAAGTTGTCTCTGGGGTCAATTTTAAATCTTTCCCCCTCACCTTCCCAATTGCAGTCTTGATGAAGAATTTATCACGAAATCAAACTTGCACGGAATCGCAAAGCTGTGAACGTAATCAAAAGGTGATCATTTTAATGCTGGAGCTTATGTAGCACAGTGAAGCCAAGTGATCTTGATTCATGTCCCAGCTCCTTATGGACACCAAGTTTGCTTTCGGTCAGGTCCATTGTGGAAGGAAACATGAGTCTTTAAGAAATAGGAGCTGGATTGGACCATTTGGCACATCAAGTCTACCTGGCCATTCAGTGACGGCTTGCCCCCCACTTCAGCTTCCTGCATTATCCCCAATCCTTCATTCCCTTAAAGCCCGGAAATCTGTTGATCTGTGTCATGTTGTCCTGACACAGTCAACCTTCCCCGATATTGTTAACGGTTCAGCCAGCTGCTTGAGTTGATGAAACAAGGCAGGTATTTATGTGGAGCTCAGTGTCTGAGGGTTATTTTTGCAAGTTCTTCAGCAACTCGTACTTTCTTGCACATCCAACTTGGTCCTGCCTCATTACAAAGAATCAGTCTTCTTACTCATGTTCTCCCCATGTTCTTCAATAAATCTTTTCTTTCATGTCCAGAAACTTCCTGTGCTGCTCCTTCACAGGAATATTCTTGCAGTATTCTTACCCTCCTCTTCAAATCCTCTCAGAACTCTCGCCATCTGTTACAATTACTTGGCAACTGTCCTTCCTGTGTCTGGAGGGTTATCTTCCAGCAATACAAAACCTGCTCCTTTTCACGAATATTTCACTTCGAGTATGTGTAGGTCACTCAATCTAAACTGGTCTTTTACCTACAGGTGCCACTTTGCTTGAAAATGCTGCAAAGCCTATTTCTCTGGCACCTTCTAGGATCTCAAGACATGAGTGTCATAGGAGTTAAGGAGCACATTTGGAGTGCAGCCATTTTGATACAATGTGAGATTTGACTCCCTAATGACTGATGCTCTTTAAGGAAGGAAATCTGCCACTCCTACCCTGTCTGGCTACTCCAGACCTACAACAATGTGGTTGACTCTTTACTGCTATCTGGGCAATTAGGGATGGGCAATAAATGTCCCAGCCAGCAACAGCTATATCTTACGATTTAACTTTTAAATATTCCTCATAGAAAGATTCTACAAATACAGGTAATCTGTTTGTTATAGAATCTGTATAGCGCAGATAGAGGCCACTTGGCCCACTTGTATTCTAGGATGCTAAACTGCACTGTCCACCTATCTGCATTTCCCATGTCTATCCCACTCAACCCTGGACACGACAGGGCAATTTAACATGGTTGATCCTCCTAAGCTGCACATCTTTGGACTGTGGGAGGAAACCCACAGAGACACAGAGAGAATGTCAGTGTGGAGCTTGCACAGCTCGCTCAAGGGTGGAATCGAATCTGGATCCCTGGTGCTGTAAGGCAGCAGTGCTGACCACTGAGTCACAGTGCCACCCTCAATACATGCTTGTAACTATTGACCAGGATCCCAGGGAGGACTCCCCATGCTCTTTATAAACGCAACGGCCACAGAAGCCTCTGAATGGGCACTAGGGTCACACTTCATTGTTACATCCAAAGGTAGCACTTCCGATAGCGCTGCACTCATTCAGCACTGCACTGGAGAGGCAGCCCAGACATTTCTCTTCTACAGTGCAGTTAAACCCCACAGCCTTCTCATTCAGGTGATGAACAAATGCTCCTGCATTTATCCTTCTTCACAGGACCCGAAACGTTACATCTCTCTATACAGAGGATGCCAGACCTGCTGAGTCCCTCTAGCCTTCTCTGTGTTACTTTCAGATTTCCAGTGTCCACAGTTCTCAGATTGATATTCCTACAGTTGCGCTGTTTGAGTGACTCAGCAGTTGATGAGGCCATGATGAGGGATCTATAGTGTGAACACACTGTGAAAAGAAAGCGCCAACTGTGTTCATGCTGCTGTGATGTTTGGTTAGCTCAGTTGGCTGGATGGCTGGTTAGTGATGCCAACAATGTGGACTCAATTCTCACAAGCTGAGGTTACCGTGAAGAACTCTCCTCCTCAACCTCTCCCCTCACCTGAGGCATAGAGACCCTCAGGTTAAACTCCTACTAGTTGTCTCTGTCTAATGAGAGAGCAGCTCTATGGCCTGGTAAGGTTGTGGCGACTTTTATTTTTATTACAGGAGAAAATGGGCATTTTGGAAAAGTCACAAAATGACCACTGGAATTCTGTACGGTCTTCCCTCCTTCCCACTCACATCTACCCCATTGTTCATTTGACACAATAACAAAAGCCCAGGGTCAATGTGAGTAACAAATGTAGAAAACTTCCAGGTGAAAATGTCACTAAAGGCAGTGATTTGCATGTGGTTTGCAGTTTTGATTGTTATCTTATTGTAAATTAATCTGTGCACATAAAATGTCAAGTACTGGTGGTGTGAGGGGGAAAGTTTAAAGGAAGTGAGCAAGGGAGGTTTTTACACGGAGGGTGGTAGGTGCCTGGAACACGTTGCCAATGGGAGATGATAGCAGCAGAGTCTATAGCAACGTTTAATGGGCATTCAGACAGACACATAGTCAGGCAGGGCATAGAGGGTCACAGACCAAGAGCAGGCCAATGGGATTAGTTCAGAGTGGCATCATGGTTAGTACAGACATGGTGGGCCAAAGGGCCTATTCCTATGCCTGCAATGCTCTATATAATTGGGAGCAGGGGTAAACTGAAATAATTCCAGAGAGGCCAATATTCTGTCACCAAGTCGGTCTTTATTTACACATGAATCATCCTTGACTGTATAGCACCTAGTGCAGAGTTAAGTACAGTCAACCTGTTTCTATTTGTCAGCCAAGGCTCCCTGATTGGCTCCAATCAGGGAACTCAGATTCTGTGAGGCCCACCTGGCTGACCTCATTACTTTCACTCCGCAATTCATTAAAATTCCAGCTGCTCTGATTAATCATATCATCCCTGATAACCTTTCACCTATCCCCACCCTCGCTAACCAAGAATTGATTGGCCTCTGTCTTGAAAATACAAAGATTCTAGTTCCTTCATCTATCGAGGAAGAGTTCCAAAGACTCTCAACCCTGTGTGGGAACAAATGTTTTCTCATCTCTCTCTGATATGTGATGCAGTTGTGTTTAGCATTTGGTACACAGCTGCTGCACGCCATCCAGTGTGTGAATCCTCCAGCTATGATTGTTTTCCACAGGCTAATGGATATTCTTTAATCCATTATTGAAATGGTCTTTCCGATACGATTATCTGAGCTCAGCTCGTCTTAGCCAAACTAGTTATTTGCAAATGGACAGCCTAGAACTGTTGTAATGAGATGCTGATTGATCCCAGTGAAACTGTCAGGCTGGACTGATTACACTGCTGGGAAACAAAAAATAGACCCCTGTGCTTGACTAGCTAAGGCACTGTGGCCTTATTCACAAAGTTTGCATTTCGGGAGCTTTTTTTTTGTTGGTGGTTATAACATTTCTCTGCAGGAGAGTGTATAATCGGTCCATCAGAGATCGAGAGAGACAGAGAAGTGGGGTGCAGAAAGCTGACTTGCTGCCCAATCAGATCAATGTCCATTTTCCAGGATGTTTGTCACAATTGTGGCCTGGAACACACATCATGGGGCCAGGTGCTGCTCACATCTAGGAGCCTGACCCTTGACACAAGCACTCTGACCCTGACCAGAGCACAGTGACCCTGACCCCTTACCTAAGCTTGAGAAGGGGTTGAGTATGAATAATCTAATCAATTAAAGAGCCAGCCCTTACAGGATAGTCAACTTTTAGACAGCATTTTGAATCAGCCTGTTTGGAAAAGACTCTCAAGCGGGGTGGCTTGTACGCAGAGCCTTTGGTCTAGGAATACAGATAGTAACAGTGTACTGCAAGACCATGAGTATTTCCTTGATATAAAAATATTTCTAATGAACCAATTGGCCAGGCTGTAACATAGTTCCAGGGTGGGTGGGCCCAAAACCAGGATGCTGTCTGTCAGAGATCAGCACATGACCACAAGACCCTGAGTCCCTCTTGCTATGCACTCAGGATATTTCCTAGCCAACCTGTTCAGGGATATTAGTACAAATCTCTGGAGCAGGTGGGACTTGAACCCAAGCCTCCTGCTTCAGATTAACCAAAGAACAGAAATCACTGGAGAAACTCAGCAGGTCTGGCAGCATCTGCAGAGAGAGAAACAGAGTTAACATTTCGCTTCCAGTTCTGAAGACAAATCACTGGACTTGAAAAGTTAGCTCTGTTTTCTCTTCACAGTTGCTGCCTGACCTGCTGAGTTGTCCTCCTCATTCAGAGGTATGAGCACTACCACAGCACCATGAGAACCTTCTGCATGTGTGCAGAATTCTTCATTAACTAATGCCCTCCAGTTATTTATCCTCAAACTTAATACAGCCGTCGTACTATTGACACATTCAAGTGTCATTGGAGGACAGAACAGGTTCAAGGGGCAGAATGGCTTAATCCTGTTCCCATGTTTATTGGTAGGACTTTACAAATGTCCACTGTTAATGGGGGAGTTTGCCCCATCAGCATATGAGTCAAGAGTGTAATGCTGGAAAAGCACAGCAGGTCAGGCAGCATCTGAGGAGCTGGGGAATCGATGTTTCGGGCATAAGCCCTTCATCAGGAAAGTCGTCACTTTCTCCCATCAAGATATGACATGGCTGCAGAAGGGTAATGTCCATGAAATGGAAACTTGGGTCTCGCACTCCCCAACTGCCAATGGTGCAGCTTTAGCTCAAGTTTTGTGTTAGAACATGTTGCTTTGATAACTGGAAAACTTATGAATTGGTTCAGTAGAAATTCCTTGCAGTGATTTTGGGAAAAATAGCATTTCAACAAAAATCTGTTCGCAGCAGGACCCTGATAATTACTACTGTATGACAGTAACAATTTGTATTGAATTTTTTAATTCATTTGTGGGATGGGATGGGATGTGGTGTCACTGGCTGGGCCTGGCATTTATTACCTGTCCCTACTTGCCTATTGAGAAGATGGGGATGAGCTGTCTTCTTGAACTGCTGCAGCTCATGTGCTATGGTTTGACCCACAATGTCCTTATGGAGGGAATTCCATGATTTTGAACCAGCGACAGTGAAGGAATGGTGATATATTTCCAAGTCAGATGATGAGTGTCTTGGAGGGGAACTTGCAGGTTGTGGTATTCCTGTGTATTTGCTGCCCTTGTCCTTCTAGATGGAAGTGGTCGTGGGTTTGGAAGGTGCTGTCTGAGGATCTTTGATGAATATCTGCAGTGCATCTTGTGGATAGTACACACTGCTGCTACTGAGCGTCGGTGGTGGAGGGAGTGAATGTTGTGCCAATTAAGCGAGCTGCTTTGTCCTGGATAGTGTCAAGCTTCTTGAGTATTGTTGGAGCTGAACCCATTCAGACAAGTGTCTTTAATATAATGGGATGTGGCATTTCGCACAAACATCACAAGAAGAAGAGAAACCAGGAGAACCAAACCTTGATTGGAGGTATTTTTAAGAAGCGGCCTAAAGGAGGAAAGCGAGGCCAAGGTATGTAAAGGTTTATGGAGAGGATTCCAGAGGTTGGGGCCCAGGGGTTGAAGGCGGACTCACTAATCGTGCAAGTACAGGAGCAGTGATGTCTTGCTGCAGTTACACAGGGGGCTTGGTGAGAGCACACCTGAAGTATTGTATGTAGTTCTGGTCTCCGGAGGAAGGGTGTTCTGGTTATAGCAGGAGTAAATTGAAGATTTACAGACTGGTTCCTACTCTCTGCTGCCTTTTCCTTCCCACCTGCCATTTATGATCAGTAGTTAGTGCTTACTGATTTAAAAGAGATAGTTTGTTACTGAGTTAGTCTGGATTTATCAGTCTGACATGCCCTCTGTGTTGTTTCTGGCAGTAATCACTTGGTCACTCTTTCCAAGAATTCCATTTCCCTCAGTAAATCTGGCACTTTCCTTTCCACTGAGTTCGTCTATTTGATAATTTCCATATGAATCCAGCTAGAGAGCCTCTATTAATTAAGACACATGGAACCATTTGGACTCTAGCACTTACCTAAGGGTTGACATAGTGGTGTCTAATGATCTCAGTCTGCAGCTCCAGGCCACACACAAACCACTGTCTTGTTAAAACAAAGGTCCCTCATCCATTTTAAAATCTTTCTCCTCTCCCCTTAAAAATATGCCCCTAATCATGAATCCCTCAACCTCGGGAAAACATACCTGCCATTCACCTTATCTATATCCATCATGATTTTATAAACCTCTGAAAGGACATCCCTCATCCTCCTTCGGTCCAGTGAAAGAATCCCAACCTATTCAGCCTCTCCTTACAACTCAAACCTTCCATTCCCAGCAACATCCTGGTAAGTCTTTTCTGAACCCTCTTCAGCTTAATAATATCCTTCCTGTAAAAGGGCGACCAGAACTGGACATCAGAGTCCAGAAGAGGCCTCAGCATTGACTATCAGGAAGGAAAACCCATCTGGTTCCGTACTAAGGGAAGGAAACCCACTGTCCCCATGTGGTCCGGCCTACCCACAGTGATGTGGTTAACTCATTGCTGCCCTCTGAAGCAGCCTAGCAAAGCTGCTCAGAAGTGAATGGGCAACAAATGCTGGCCTTGCCAGGGATGCCTATACCCCATGGAAGAATAAATTGAAGAAGAATGGAGGTGGTAGGAGTGATGACCACTGTAACAGTGAAGTCTGTGTACAAGCCATGCTGTTTGCTCCATTTAAGTCTCCTCTTTTTTTTAAATTGCCCCTTTCATTCTGCGACTCTCCATGTCATGTCCTCTGTTCACACTGCTACATTTAACTGATCAAGCAGCCCCATAATGTTTAAGTTTTGGAAGTGAGCGGGTAATCTTCCCTACAGAGTCAGTCATGTCCAGTACATCTTTGCCGGTTCATCTTGCCCAGAATGAAAATAGCATTCCTCTAGGACAAAACCAGCCTGATTATGTTATCCAGAAATATGCAAATAAAATCCCATGAGCAATCTCAAACAATTTGTTTCTTATAAAATCAACTGGTTATGATTTTATCTCAATATCTTAGGCATTTGAAGAATTTGTCTTACCTCCTTTAACATCTGCTTTTGATGGTCAAAGTGCCTGTTTACACAGCTGACTATTCCATCATTATCCTTTATTATCTTGGAGCTTACCTTGGACTTGAAGCTGCTTCTATCAAGAGCAACAATATAATATTTACCTGTGAACTAGCCACCAGTTACTTAATATGCCAGGTATACTCACATTTAAACTGCTCTTTTGTCATTCCATCCTGTGATGACATTTTATATTTTTTAGCATATTTTCATGGAATGTGGGCAAGGTCAGCAATTGTTACTCATTCACAGAACCCCTACAGTGTAGAAGCAAGCCATTCAGCCCATCGAGCCCATATTCGTCTCTGATCAGCATCCCACCCAGACCCATCCCTCTTCCCTATACCCCTGCATTTCCCATGGCTAACCCACCTAGCTTGCTCACCCCTTGACACTGTGGGGCAATTTAGCATGGTCAGTCCACCTAACCTGCACATCTTTGGACTGTGGGAGGAAACTAGAACAGCCAGAAGAAACTCATGCAGACAGGGGGAGAATGTGCAAACTCCACACAGACAGTTGCCCCAATGCTGGAATTAAACCCGGGTCCCTGGTGCTGTGAGGCAGCAGTGCTAACCACTGAGCTACTGTGTTGTTCCAGATTACCTTCAACTGACTTATTCCTTTATTTTCCTAGTTTATATTAAGACAGACTTTAATGTTAACTACTTACTTTATTTCTTTATTTTTCTACTTATTCTGTGACGGTTACCTTTTTAAACTTTGGTTTTTTTTCTACTTTGTAGGATTTTTGTAGTTGGGTACTGTGTGTGGTGACATTAAAGACTTGTCACTGTACTCCTGGACTTAAATACACATGACAATAAAATCTAAATCTAACTGAGTGACTTACTGAGCACATTTGAGAGGGTAGTTAGGAATCAACCACATTTCTGTGGGTCACATGTAGACCAGAGTGGGTAAGAATTACAGATTTCCTTCTCTAAAGTACATTAGTGACCCAGATGGGTTCTTACAATAGTTAATAATAGTTCTGTGGTTGCCATCACTTTCAATTCCAAGTTTATAAATGGAATTGAAGTTTCGGTGCTGCAGTGATGGGGTTTAAACTGCTATCCCCAGCACATTCATCAAGGCACCTGGTCTTCCAGCTCAGTGACGGTGCCATGATAAAATCCCACCTTGTCATTAAGTAGTGGAATGAGCTTCTTAGCTCTGCACCTCCTCTAGTTCCACAAAGCACTGAGATTTCTGCTCCCCTTGGATTCTAGCCTCTAAAGTATCCCCTGGTTTTAATTGCTCTGTCATTGGTGGTTGTGCTTGAGTTTCCTTGCTGTGTAATCTCCACTCTGCAACTGTGCCATTGCAAAAACACCACCAGCAACTGGTATTTTGATGTCACTTGTAACAAAACAAAATGTCCCAGAGTGTTTCACAGGAGCATTACGACACAAAATATGACATCCAGCAACTGGAGGAGACAGTGGGTGAGCTGATTGAAAGCTTGCTCAGAGAGAAAGGTCTGAGGGAATGTGTCGAAGGAGTTACAGAGAGGAAGGATACTCCAGAGTTTGTGTTACTGGCAGCACACACAGTCACAAAAGATGGAGCACTCAAAGTTAGGGGCATTCCAGAGACCATAATTAAAGAGGAGAGGTTGGAGAGATTAAAGTGATGGGTGAGGGGGGATAGTAACAGGGCGAGCATCAAGTTAACCACTAGTGTAACCAGGAATTAGCGTGGGTTGGTGGGCACAGAGGAAACAGAGGAATGGGACTTGGTGCAGGTTAGGATGCAGATAGCCTTCATGGCCTGAAGTTTACAAAAAGGGTAGAACGTGCGAAACCAGCCAGGAGTTTGTTAGAATTGTTGCGGCAATAATGAACGATTCAGCAGTATGTAAATTTGTGTGAAGATGTGGTGAACCATTTTGAAGAAACTTGTATTTCTCTCCTTCCAATGAACTGGTGACTATCCTTACATCTTTTTGAGCCCCACTGCCCAGTTGCCCATACTTTGGATGCTTGCAGTGGAATGTATTTGTTTCTTAAACAAATTGTGATTGGTGCATTCTTTTTCTACTTAACTTACATAATGACAAGTAAAAGATTTGGATCAGCAAAATATGTGATGCTTATCATCTATCAGAAAAATGCTGTTATCTGGTAAACTCCCACCCCCTTCCCTGTAAGATGATTGAAAGGTTTTCTGTAAGTAACTGGTGTTTGGGAATATGTTCGTCTCTGTCTGTCCTGCCTTCACATCCAGCTCTCCTGCAATTTAATTGCAATAAAGATGAAGTTCAAACAGTGCAGCAAACTTTCATTTCACCTCAGCATCTCTGCACAAATGTTCTTGCTATTCACATTGTGGTTCATTTAGGAAGTGTTGGTTTTAATGCCCCACATTGTGGTATTAGGCAATGTCAGGGAGTGACAATGCAGTGATCTGAGCTAGGTGACTGGGGAAGTGAGGTCAGATCTGAGCAATATACCACTAATCAATCTGAACCTGAAACTAGGACTCAGTGATGATGAACACGAAGCAACGATCAATACTTGTAAGAACCCCATTGGGTTCACTGATGTTCTTCAGGGAAGGAAATCTGTTGTCCTTACCTGGGATGCCCTATATGTGACTCCAGACCCACAGCAATGGAGTTGTCATTTAGCTGTGCTGTGAAATGGTCAAGTAAACCAGGATGGAAGGGGTGTGTAGGCATATAGGAGGAAAAGACAGGAGATTAGCTGGAGATGATAGAACTGTTACAGGCATGATTGGTCAAAAGGCCTCTTTCTACATCATAATGATTCTGTGACGGGTAATTAGGGATAGTGGGGGCTCCATCCTATGATTATTCCATAGGTTTGGTTGTGACAGAAAATGCAACTGCAGCTGCCTTTCATTTCATAGTGAGGAAACAAAGTGTGTGCATGTGGGGTGTGGGCACGGTGTCTAAATGGGTCTAGACATGGGGTGTGGATGTGGCGTCTAGACGAGTTTAGACATGGGGTGTAAACATGATGTTTAGATGGCTTTAGACGAGGGGGTCAAGATGTGTCTACACGTGGGTGTGGACATGGCATCTAGATGGGTCTGCAAATGGGGTGCAGAGTTGGTATCTAGATGGGTCTAGACGTGGGATGTGGATGTGGTGTCTAGATGGGTCTAGACGTGGGGTGTGGACATGGCATTTGGACAGGTCTAGACACGAGGTGTGGATGTGGCACCTGGACGGGTCTAGACGAGTCTATACGTGGGGTGTGGACATGGCATCCAGATGGGTTTAGACTTGGGTTGTTGTGGGGAAAATCATCAGCTTTGGAGTCAGATTCGGAGTTCAATGACAGAGTTTATTGTACAAAGAAATATTGGAGCCCCAAGAAAAAAAAACAACAGCACAACGGTCAGCTGTGATTCTTCTTTCAACCCAGACCACATGTCAAGTTACTTTTATACATTTTGTAATTTTAGGTCAGTGATGGTTTGTTTATGGTAATCGTTGCAGAATCGTTAATAGTTTCGGTGCAGTCATTGTCAGTTCCAGCGCAGCCTTTGTTAATTTCAGTATGGTCGTTATCAGTTTCAGCGCAGACATAGGAGAAAGTGAGGACTGCAGATGCTGGAGACCAGAGTCGAAAAATGTGGTGCTGGAACCCCACTGGTCCTCACCTTCCGTCCCACCAACCTCCGGATACATCGCATCATCCTCCGTCATTTCCGTCACCTCCAAACCGACCCTACCACCAGGGATATATTTCCCTCCCCTCCCCTATCAGCGTTCCAGAAAGACCATTCTCTCCACGACTCCCTAATCAGGTCCACATCCCCCACCAACCCAATCTCCGCTCCCTGCACCTTCCCCTGCAACCGCAAGAAGTGCAAAACTTGCGCCCACACCTCCCCTCTCACCTCCCCCCAAAGTACCAATGGATCCTTCCGTATCTGTCGCAAATTCACCTGCACCTCCACACACATCATTTACTGCATTCGCTGCACCCGATGTTGCCTCCTCTACATTGGGGAGACAGGCCGCCTATTTGCGGAACGTTTCAGGGAACACCTCTGGGACACCTGCACCAACCAACCCAACCGCTCCGTGGCTGAACACTTTAACTCCCCCTCCCACTCCGCCAAGGATATGCAGGTCCTTGGCCTCCTCCATCGCCAGACCCTGACCACACGACACCTGGAGGAAGAGTGCCTCATCTTCCACCTAGGAACCCTCCAACCACAAGGGATGAATGTAGATTTCTCCAGCTTCCTCATTTCCCCTCCCCCCACCTTATCTCAGTCCCAACCCCGGATTCAGCACCGCCCTCTTGACCTGCAATCTTCTTCCTGATCTCTCCGCCCCCACCCCCTCTCCGGCCTATCACCCTCACCCTCACCTCCTTCCCAGCGCCCCTCCCCCAAATTCCCTCCCCCCTATCTTTTATTTCAGCCCACCTGGCACACCAGCCTCATTCCTGAAGGGCTTATGCCCGAAACGTCGATTCTCCTGCTCCTCGGATGCTGCCTAGCCTGCTGTGTTTTTCCAGCACCACATTTTTCAACTCAGCGCAGACATAGTCAGTTTCAATATCTGCTTGGAAGTCCATTGCTGTAATAATGGGCGCTAATTGCTCTTCCTGAGAAGGACGATTACTGCAGCCCTGGCTGTTATCACTCTGTATTGAGTCCATATCAAACTGTTAACATTTCTATCAAAGGTGTTGGCTAGACCCAGACACTTCAGCGGGCAGTGTACGACACTCATGTATTCTCCCCCCCCCCCAACCTGCCTTAAACTAATCAACTCAGCTTTAAGTGCATTGTGCTAGCATTCTGGTGACCCCGGGCAGTGTCTGTGTTTGTTCTGCTGTCCCTCTCCATATTGTGGTCTGGTGGCCATCTTGTGTGTCAAGTGGCCAACTGATGGCTCAGTGGCCAAAGTGTGTGTCCGTGTACCTAGTGTCACCCTGCCTCATGCCATCTTCCCCTTCAGGGTGTAGACATGACATTTAGACGGGTCTAGACATGGGTTGTAGACGTGGCGTTTAGATGGGTCGAGCCATGGCATTTAGATGTGTTAGAACATGATGGAGAATCCTTCTGCTAATTAAGCCAAACACTCAAACGCTCGCCTCACCCCATAATCTGTTGAAGTATGAGTGACAGAGAACTCAACTTTTTAAAGAAAAAACAAAGTTATTATTTAACTCTAAAAATAAACATTAAACAACAACTATGGACAACTCTAAGCCTCGTTTCTCTTAAATGTTTGTTATCTGCCTCCAACTCTGCAACAATATACTGTTCCAATAAAAGCCCATGTTAAAACTACATCAACATAATTTCAAAACCATACAGTGGCTGTCAACGGTATTTATCTTCCTCTGGCTGAAGATTTCCCTGGGTCATCTTCGGTCTTTTGCTGCAAAGATGTTTCACACGAATAAAGTACCTTTGTTAGACAGTGTTTTGCTGCTGTGTCATACTCTGTCAGTGACAGTTGGTCTCCCTGTCTAACTGTCAAAATGTCTGTTTATACCCCCAGCATTGGATCATCTCATTGGTTCGATACTGTCAAAACAATAAATTCAAAATCAGGTTTTTAGTATCCTGCAGCGTAATTTAAACTGATAGGTGCAACTTGAGTCATTGTCAAAACAGCAACCCAAAACCCAGGTATTTGTTTTACAGCCAAATGTTAGATATTTTTCATTTTCCAGTACACTCTGAGACTGCTAGTCAGTCACATGACAGGTCCCTGCACACTCTCATCGCAAAACAGCTTTCACTCGCTCTTAAAGGCACAGTGCACACCTTCAACTTCATAAAAGATGTGTCTAGACATGGGCTGTAGATGTGGAGGTTAGACGTGGGGTCTGGACATGGTGTGTATATGCGGTGTATAGACATGAGCTCTAGATGTAACATGTAGATATGGCTTTTCAACATGATGTGTAGACATTAGGCCAGATTTTTAGGTCCCCGTAGCCTACTTGCCTTTTCCTGAGTCCCTTCCATGTGCTCCTCTCCACTGACCCCTGCCAACAGGCCACACCTTGGCAGACAGTGGGTGGGGCTGACCATAGGGCTAGCTGGTTACCAGGTTGCAGTCCTGGTGATAACCTGTTGAAGGGAGGAAGGTTTGGATTGTCTGGTTGCCCTCCAGGTTCAGAAAGGTGGCAGTGAGACCACCATCTGAATGCAGCCTCCCTGAGGCAGAAGTGGGGGAGATGTCAGGGCACAGCACAGCTCTCCCTTTCTCTGTAAGAACATCAGCAACAATGTAGAGACCCCCTTGGACAATGCAGTAGTCCACACGGTGGTCTTGCAGCAAAAACCATTGTAATTGAAGTGCAGCTGAGGTGTTGATGGAGCAGTTATATTGTCACTGGCCTAGGCATTTAAAAACCTAGGCTGATGTTCTGAGGGCATGGTTTCAAATCCCACCGCAGTTAATGGAATTTGAATGTGACTCAAAATCTGGAATTGAAAGCTAGCCTTGCTGATAGTGGCCATGACAACAACCATGTTAATAGACAATAGGTGCAGGAGTAGGCCATTCTGCCCTTCGAGCCTGCACCACCATTCATTATGATCATGGCTGATCATCCTCAATCAGTATCCTCTTCCTGCCTTATGTCCATAACCCTTGATTCCACTATCCTTGAGAGCTCTATCCAACTCTTTCTTAAACAAATCCAGAGACTGGGCCTTCTGGGGCAGAGCATTCCACACACCCACGACTCTCTAGGTGAAAAAGTTTCTCCTCATCTCTGTCCTAAATGGCCTACTTATTATTTTTAAGCTGTGTCCTCTAGTTCGGGACTCACCCATCAGCGGAAACATGTTTCCTGCCTCCAGAGTGTCCAATGTTGTAGAAACCTGTCTTGTTTACTCATGTCCCTTTAGGGTGTCTCATGCTTACCTTGTCTAGCTGACACATGACTCCAGACCCACAGCAAGTAACTGCCCTCTGAAATGACTGAGGAGGTGCTGAGTTCCAACCCTGTACAAATGGGTAGCAAATGCTTTCCAGTAACACCATATAGCAATAAAAATGGATGATGGTAGGCCTGGAGCCAGGAGCTCCCGGTTGTGATCCTGGTAGGCCTGCAGCCAGGGATGCCCGGTTGTGGTCATAGTCAGCCCAGTGCCAGAGATTCCTGGTTGTGATTATGGCAGGTCCGGAGACATGGATTCCTGATTGTGGTCACAGTCAGCCTGGAGTCAGGGACTCCTGGTTCTGGTCACTGTAGGCCTGGAGCCAGGGACTCCTAGTTGTGGTCATGGTAGGCCCAGAGCCAGAAATTCCTTGTTGTGGTGACAGTATGCCCGAAGCCAGTGACTCCTGGTTATTGACAGCGGTAGCAGTGGAGGCAGGGACTCCAGGTTGTGGGGTGAATGTAGGTTTGGCACAGGAGCCTGCATCGGTGATGAATTGGGCCCATCCATGAAGAGATAGCGCCTGAAGAGTGCAGACTCCTACAGCGAGGCAGTGGAGGAGGAGTGAGGGGCAGGTGTCGACTCAAGACTCATGGCCAAGGTAGCAGAATGAAGTTGGATGTTTTTGGTTCTACTTCTTTATTCTTAAACTGTTCAAAATGCCGCTGGATTGCGGCCCATTTGAAGCTTTCCTCTGTAACTGACTATTATTAACAGTAAGATGTAAGTGACAATAAATCATCCTGTTCAATTCAAACAAAAATACTTAATTACCCAGGAGCCCGCATTTCTCCATGGCTTTCACATTGGCCAGACACTGATCAATCGAAGTCGAAAATCCCTCTTATCCTGTGGCAACATCAACTGTTGTAATCGTTTGAAGTTTGCCATTTGTGCATCTGTCCTGATGAGTGCAAGACAAAAAAATGTTTCCCTTTTCAGGAACATTCAAGAAATGAAATTGGACTTTTCTTTCTTTGTAACCTAAACATTTGCTAGTAAGAGGAACTGAAGATGATGATGTGGTTGTTTAGTTGAAGTATGTGAATTTGTTTCAACTTTCCTGTACACTGAATGTAAAATTATCAAAACCATTTGCAACTAACAGCCCTGAATATTGGAATATGTACCATCTGATCTTAGCAAACCACAGAGAGCTCCTTCGCACTTTTTTTCAGCGGGCACGTCAATGTTTATAAAACTTAATTTGAAGCAAATCTTTGAAAGATGTCTTTGAAAGGCTGCATCATTCAGATAGCCAACAAAGATTTATATTCGAGTATTAAAGGAACAGGAGGATCCTAGAAAGCAAAGCCCTAAATTACACTATAAGTAAACCAGAACATTTCAGAAGTAAGGACACAGGAAGGAGTAAAGGGAGGAATTACAGTTCAACACTGACTCTGTGCTGAAGCTGAAATTTGGAAGAAGTACAAGGGAGAGGCGCTGCTGTTCAAATGGTCTGCTCTGTGTTTCAGGGTGCACGAGGTTCTGATGGTCTGACAGGGGAGCCAGGTCCGAAAGGTATCAAGGTATGTAAACCCCGGGGGAAATCAGGAGCCTAGCTCAGAGGCAATCCCCTTACATTTCACGATTGCAAGAAGTTTCCCATTTCATCATTTAACCTTAGAGCAGAGTTAATAAGAGGTCACGTATTTGCTCAATTGGTTTTTAACACATCAACTTAAGAGTCAAGTTTTCCAAGAATTTTTTCAGTACAGCAGTTCAGAGGCTGAGATCTAGTTCGAAAGGATCTGCCACTAATATTAAGTGATTCCGTATGAAGCAAAGGGGTATTTGTTCATTGATTTTTTTTGCTATCTTAGCAACATCTGCAAAAGATGATGTACATCACTGACCAGCATTACAGTCTCAGCTTTACTCAAAGTTTTTAAAATAACTGGTAACATTTATTGAAATGAACATTTAAGTTCCACATGTAGTTGAGTGTACACTAATGGTGGTCACACTGCTAGTGAGGGTTAATCTCAATAAAGAGAATGAATATTCAGTCCAGCATTTCCTGCCTTTGGGTTTGTGCATAAATATTCCACTAAGTCCAAAGTGACTGAGCTCTTTATGTTCTTGTTGCTTCAAGTAATTATTTTAACTCTTTTTAATATTAGGGATCTGTAGGGAAACCAGGCCGGACTGGACCAGGTGGACAGAGGGTATGTGAAAGCAAAATAAAGACAACTCAGTATTATTTTTGTTTCATTATTTATTGAAAATATGTAATTTTATTTCTGGTAAGCACTTTAATGTATGAGGCACATCATTAAACATTTGCCTGTATTTACAGGGTAAAAGAGGGGAACCAGGAGAAACAGGAGCAACAGGTTTTCCAGTAAGTCATGAAGCAATCACCAGACGCCATTCTGCCCATATGTCATTGCTGGCTTTTCATGAAATGCTTTTGAATGACATGTTTTGAACCAGTAACCTGGAGCTAATCAGCAATAACAATGTAATTTAACATAATGGTAATATAATGTGATGTGTAATATGTAACAATATTACACAACTGCAATATAACATACATGAGAACAGTCACAATATAACAGCAATGTAATACAATGTATACTATAAGACTGCATGGTGGCTCAGTGGTTAGCACTGCTGCCTCACAGTGCCTGAGACCCAAGTTCAATTCCGCCCTCAGGTGACTCTGTGTGGAGTTTGCACATCCTTCCTGTGTCCGTGTGGATTTTCTCCGGGTACTCTGGTTTCATCCCACAGTCCAAAGGTGTGCAGGGTATGGTGAAGATTGGCCATGGGAAATTACCATAGTGTCCAGGGATGATGCAGGCTAGGTGGGTTAGCCATGGGAAATGCAGAGTTACAAGGGTAGGGCAAGGGTCTGGGTGGGATGCTCTCTGAAGGGTCAGTGTGGACTCGCTGAACCAAACTGCCTGCTTCCATGTTGTGGGGATTCTACATTAATATGCAGGAGCCCCTGAAACAGAGGTTGAAACCTGTCCCTTCAATCCAAGCAAAACCACTCTTAAGTTCCAAAATCATAAACTACTAGAGAAGTTCAGCAGGTCTGAAAGCATCTGTGGAGATGGAAGCATAGTTAACATTTTGAGACCAGCAACCCTTCTCCAGAACTGAAGTTTCTCCAGCAATTTCTGTTTTCGTTTTGGATTTCTAATATACTCAGTCCTTTGTTTTATTTGGCTGAATAAGCTGTTAAAAGAGCAGTTTCTGAGCATTGAAAAAGTGCCAGTTTGATTCTGCACACAAATGACGTGTTGTTTTGTATTTGGATAAAATTGGCTTCAGTCTGGATCAAATTGACTTAGAGATGGCAGAGGAAGTGTGAGAGTGATGATGATGCTCATTACATTTTGAGTAGAATTTGAATTAGATTTTATTGTCACTTGTACTGAAGTACAGAGATACCAGAGTACAGTAAAAAGTTTACAACATCATCTCTCATGATGCCATTTTAGGTACAAAGTACCTAGGTACAAATCTTAGATACAGAATAGAGAAATGAAGAAAAATAAGTTAGATTACCATAGTATTAGTTCAAAAATAAGAAATAAAGTTAAAAGGATAAACATTGTAGTCAGTTAAACAGTCTTTGTTCCCCCAATTCTACAATTACCAGACATTTTGCTCAAGGTGTTTGACAGTGCAATGTCTCAATGAGTTTGCTTCCATCTGGGTGTTTTAACCGACGTGCAAAGCTTATATTGACCCCTGTAACATGAGGAACTGGGCTGGGATGCCATGGTATTCAAGAATCCAATGGACATTTGTTCCATTAACTCATTATGTACAAATACTGCATTCCTTAGGCACTTAAGTGGCTGGACTATTGTTAAGCTATTAGTTTACCACAGAACAGCATGTTTCCTGTGGAGTGTCATGCTTCAAGTGCTCCTGCGATAAGGTGGAGTCTGAGATCATAATACCCTCAGTTCATATGCCGAGGTGCAGCGATGTCTCTTAAGCGATGTCTCTTAAAGGTATGTTAACATATTGACCTTGAGATGTAACCTGTCAAGTCAGAGACAGATGTGAAAGAGCCTGAGGTGGTCTTTGTGCATCAGAAGAAATGTGTGCTACCTGTGATAGAGATTTGAGCAGTCTGATAGCTTTAGGTTCATTTCCTTTGCAAACTTGATTTAATGTGATTTGATTTATTATTGTCACATGTACCTAGGTACAGGAGAAAGTTTTGTTTTGTGTGTAGTACAGACGGATCATACCATACAAAGTGCTTTAGGGTAGTAGAACAGAGTGAGGAATATAATGTTATGGTCGCAGAGAAGGTGCACAGAGAGCGAAATCAACATTGAATTAAAAATGTGAGAAATCCATTCAGAAATCTAACAACAGCGGGAAAGAAACTGTTGGTCTGAAATTAGGGCTAAATGCCTTTCCACCAAATTAGGTCATGCTTTCCACTTTTAATTCAGTTTTCCCCAAGGGCAGAGCTGGGTAAAAAAAAAGGGTTTCTTTTAATAGAGACCACTGAAGAGTGTCAACCAATCAGGTAACTCAGAGTTTAATGTTTTCCTGACCATGGAGAGCCCAGTGGTGTAATGGTGTACTTCGATGCAAGCTGTAGCTCAGAGTAGTGCTGTCTCCTCTGAGACAGAAGGTCATGCATTCCAGTCTCTGAGCTAACTCCAGTGCAGTCGTGAGGGAGTGCGGCACTGTCAGTAAGGTCAGTGTGGTAAGGTTCCATGTAAAAATCTTGATAAAAAGCAAAGGGTTGACCTGATCAGTGTTTCTCCCTGATGACGCTGGAATAGATTATCAGGTTGCTATCACATCATTGATCATGAGAGTTTACTGTGCACAAAATGATTGCTGTGTTTCCTCTCCCCCTTCAAAATAAAGTATTTAACTGGCTGCAAAGCATATGGGAAGCCTTGAGGTTGTGCAAAAAAACACAAGTTTTATTTTGTTTCCTGGCACTAGCTTGGAACAGTGATCTGCCAATGACACTCTCTCCTTTCATGGCTGCCAAGAGAGCAAAGTTTCCAATTGGTCAATCTCACAGCCCCTAGCGACATACCAAAAGCTCTCAGTTTGCGACTGCTAATCTCAGCTCATCACCAGTGAGCAGTAGATTGATTCGGCCTAGTTACCTCCCCAGCCTGATTCAGCAATGATCCAGTTTCCAGGCTTTAGTCTCTTTGCTGCAGGTTAGAATGTGCATCTTCACTTCCTGAAGAACTTGTCTTTGGAATTTCATCCTTTTAAGGCAAGAAATTCTGATTGGCCGATGAGAAGCAAATGGACAGAGGAAGTGAGAATAAGGTCAGGCCAGTCCTCGTTCAGTAGTCAGCCATCACCCAGTGGTCAGCCCAGACCAGTCCTGGTCCATTGGTCAATCCTCAATGTGCAGTCAGTCCAGGCCAATCCTGGCCTAGTGGTCAGCCCTCACCCAGTGGTCAGCCCAGGCCAGTCCTGGCCCAGTGGTCAGCCCTTGTACAGTGGTCAGCCCAGGCCAGTCCTGGCCCAGTAGTCAGCCCTCACCCAGTGGTCAGCCCAGACCAGTCTTGGTCCATTGGTCAGTCATCAACATGTGGTCAGTCCAGGTCAATCCTGTCCCAGTGGTCAGCCCTTGTCCAGTAGTCAGCCCACGCCACTCCTGTCCCAGAGGTCAGCCCTCGCCCAGTGGTCAGCCCAGACGAGTCCTGGCCCAGTGGTCAGACCTCGCATAGTGGTCAGCCCAGACCAGTCCTGGCCTAGTGGTCATCTGTCACCCAGTGGTCAGCCTTCAGTGTGTGGTCAGCCCAGACCAGTCCTGACCCAGTGGTCAGCCCTCGCACAGTGGTCAACCCATTCCAGTCCTGGCCCAGTGGTCAGCCCTCATCCAGTGGTCAGCCCTCTCACAGTGATCATTCAAGCTTGTGATTTCAAATAAATCTGTTTCACTATAACCTGATGTCAGTGACCTCTGACCTTGTTAATTTAGTTAGTGACACAGGTGATTTAGTGTTTTTTTTAAAAGATTGCATTCGAAAGATGGGCACCACATGGGCTGGAGTGCATGATCTTCCCCTCCAACTCCACTTCAGTTTAACCCTCCCTCTTTCCCTATGCTTCCTTTATTTGGTGATTCAGTAGTAGGTCTTCAATAAACCAGAGCTATGTTCTTCCCTGGGTTATTGACTTCTAGACAGGGAAGAAAATGTGCAAACTGATATTAGCCCTAAACTATTTATTGATTTCCTATAAAGCACTTGTAAATCTCTTGAGAGTCTGTTGTTACTTAATTCATCATCTGTATATTGTACTGTGAATTTATAGTGCAGGGTGAGGCCATTCAGCCGATCAAATCTGCACTGACCCTCCAAAGAGTATTGCACCTGCCCCAGGGCTCTTCTTAACCACGGCTAACCCGCTTCACTTGGACAGTGCTGACCAATCCCCCTAATCTGTGCATCTGCGGGCTGTGAAAGGAAACAAGAGCACCTGGAGGAAATCCACACAGACTCAGGGAGAATATGTAAACTTCACAATAGTCCCCCAAGGGTGAAATCAAACCCAGCTCCCTGGCGCAGTGAGGCAGCAGTGCTAAACATTGAGCCACCGTGGTGCACAGCTTGTACAAGATGCATTAGAACATGAAGTTCTGTAACATCAAATACCAAAGCTCCTTCAACAGCACTTTCCAAATGTATGACCTCCACTAACAAGAAGGACAAAGGATTAATAACAATATAATGGGAACCAGCCTGATGGCAGAGGGGCAAAATAACCTACTCCTGTTCCTAACTCCTGTCTTCACATCAGTGTACCACTCCCTGAAAGTTCCCCTCTAAGCCACTCACCAGCCTGCATTGGAAATATATCGCCATTCATTCAGTATCACTGGGTAAAAATCCTTGCAACTCCGTCACTAACAGTGTGGCCCATCTACCTACACCCCAAATGATACAGGAATTCATGAAGAAAGCTCCCTTGCACATTCTCAAGGGCAATGGGTAACAAATGCTGATACTGCCAGCAACACCCACATCTCGGGGATTAATACAGAAATTGGCTGGATGAACAGAGAAACACTTTGTATTATACGTGTGACTGTTTAAAATTCAGCTGCTAGCACTTAAATATTTCAAAAAGCCCTTTGCTATTAAAAGTAGCAATCAATAATGAAAGGCTTTCCATCAAATGCATTTGAAGTTGTGAATTTGGACAGGCTGTTTAAAATAGAATTAACATATCTTTATAATTGATATACATAGAGTATAATTTGTTAATTTGTTCATTCTGAATGCATTTCATCATTCAGTCCAAACTAAACAAAATGGTCATATGTTTTATGCAGAAGTTGTTATAGGGTCTAAAATATTCTGTTGTCCCTAGTTCAAAAACCACAAATCAATTGAATGTGTCTCAAATCTTGATAACAAAATCCAATTACTCAGATGTATTCTGGGTTCCAATCAGGAATCTACTTTAAGATGTTGTGTTTGGATTTGATATTCTGTCCAAGAAGAGTGAATTGGAAGTGGTTTGGCGCGTTGGAATGTTATTCGTTCATCACCATTTTGATTTTAAATATTTTGCTTGGACCATTGAACTGCGTACAGTCGGAATCGATAGGAAGTGGTTTAGACCTTGGAACCTGGTGCGTCAAGCAAGGCTACACATTTAAATGTCCTGCTTGTTTAGTGGTTCCATACAGAGGGAGTTAACATGATAATATTTTAATGCATAGCAATCCTTGATTCAATCAAGATTATTCTTACAGCAAAATGAATTAATCTGTTGTCGTCTATAGTGTGATTACAACAAACTACTGTTCGTTTACCTACAGAAAGAGTTTTGTTTCTCTTCCAATTATTTTCTTTTACACATTAAACAAATTCTGTCTGAATCTTCCAAGTGAAAGATTCTACGGTGATATTCCAGGGCAGGGAAACCTTTAGTATCCGGTTAATATACTTCACTCAACTGAATCCAACCAGTTTACACAAAATCATTGAATTGTTGCACTGCAGCAAGAGACCAATCAGTTCATCATGTCTATATGTTACTCTACATGCTGATGTACTGTACACCATAGCAGCCCAACTCCTGCCTTCTCTGTATAATCCCGCATGTTACACATTATAATCCAATTCCCACTTGAATACCTTAATTCACTCTGCCTCCGCCACACTCTCAGACAGTGCATTCCAGATCCTAACCACTCGCTGAATGATGATCTCTCTTCTCATGTCTCCTTTGCTTTTTTGTGCCATTTATGTTAAATGTGTCCCCTTCTTCTCAATGCTTCCACCAAAGGGAAAAGCAGCGAGAGAGGAAGTAGCTCCAAGAGAGGGAGGAACAGATTAACATAAACAAAGCCAATTCAAATTATTGACAGATTTTATTCAAAAGTATAATTCTCTGTTTCTTTTAAAGAGATTTTTGATTTTAATGCTTTGTGAGGATGGACGTCCAGTTGTGTAGTCTTTTTACACACCACCTGACCCTCCCAAAGCCTGTCCACCATGAAGTCAGGAGTGTGATGGAATACTCCCCACTTGCCTGGGTGGGTGCAGGTCCAACAGCATTCAAAAAGCTCAACAGCATTCAGGACAAAACAGCCCGCTTGATTGGACCACACTCAACATCTTAAACCCTCCCTTTACCACTGACCTACAGTGGCAGCGGTGCATGCTACATACAAATTGCATTTAGCAACACACTAATCCTATGCCAACACTTTCCAAAAGTATAATTTCTATCAACTAGAAGGACAAGGGCAGCAGATACGTGAAAGCATCATAATCTGCATATTCCCTCCAAGCCGATCACCATCCCAACTTGGAAATATATCACCATTCCTTTACTGTCACTGGGTCAAGATCCTGAAATTCCCTCCCTAAGGGCATTGTGGGTCAACCTACAGCATATGGACTGCAGCAGTTCAAGAAGGCAGCTCATCTCCACCTTCTCAAGGGCAATTTGGTATGGTCCATAATTGCTGGCTTTGCTGTTAAGAACAGAGAAAAATGATCTCATTTTAGTGTTACAAAGTTAAGCCAGAAGTCTAAAATGCAGCAGAGATCCTTAACATGCCAATAACCCAACTGTCAAACAATTCATTGGGGCTAATGGTCTAGGCTGCATGTTCTTTTTGTCTGTTTCCTGACATTAGAAAAGTTGTGCCAGTACATATTTTTCTCCTTTTATGTTTTAATAATAAACATTGTTTAGTCTAGCCCCTGGAAGGCAAGTATTCTGTCCTTAGTGCATGATGATCCTTTTCTTTTCTTCAAGTTACCAATGCGTTCATCATTAGTTCTCGAGTTTGCAAAGTCTTGCATTTTTAAACAGCCTCTGTCCTGTTCCTCACAGAGCACGTGAATGGGACTTTGTACAGATTGCTACTGAGAATAATCTTGTGGCTGGCACAGTAATAATGCATAAGAGTATACCAGGAATGGAAAATCCAGTCAGTTTTCAAAACAGAAATTAAGTTAGAGAGGAAACTGGAACGGCTTCATTGAAACCAAACAACATTTTAATATAACTTTGTTCAAGGCTGTCGTGGTTTCATTGTTTTAGTTTGTTTACCCAACCTTTGACCGTTGAGAATGAACTGTTCTGTTGTTGCAGGGTATTCCTGGACCTTCTGGTGCTCCAGGAGCTAAAGGAATCCCAGGAGAGCCAGTAAGTACAAGATGCCAACTGCATGAAAGCATGATCTGATCAGGAGAAGAAAGTTACATATTGAATTCTAAACTTTGATTTGATTTATTGGTGTCACATGTACCTAGGTACAGTGAAAAGTTTTATTTTGCGTGCAGTGCAGGCAGATCATACCATACAAAGTGCATTAGAGTAATAGAACAGAGTAATAGAATAGAATAGAACAAGGAATACAATGTTACAGTCCATTCAAAAATCTAATAACTAGCAGGGAAGATGCTGTTTTTGAATCTGTTGGTTCAAGCTTCTGAAACATAACAGTATGATGTGTGGAGTAGGAGTAGGCCCTTCAGCCCCATGAGCCTGTTCCGCCATTCAGTATGATCTGATTATAACCTCGCTCCATGTTCCTTCCTACTCCTGATAAACCCCTCAGCTCGCCACTCCCCTTTCTTATCGAAAAAATCTATCCACATTTGCACCAAAAACTTTCAAGGAGTCAGCTTTCTCTGTCTTTTCAAGAAGGGAGTACCAAAAACTGGCGGTCCAAAACCTGAGAGCTAAGCCTGTGTCTGATCTCCGTTGCAAACAAGGTGTGTACAGTAATACAGGTTTCCCCAGCCAAATGCATAAGCCAGACTGAGCACTGAGAATGCTGGAGAAACACAGCAAGCCTGGCAGCATCCGTGCAGAGAGAAACAGAGGTAATGTTTTGGGTCTAGTAATACTGGAATACTAGACTGGACCAGACCGGACCCGAAACGTTAATTCTGTTTCTGTCTGCATGGATGCCGCCGGACCTGCTGAGTTTCTCCAGTATTCTCTGTATTTGGTTCAGATTTCCAGCCATTTTGCCTTTATTCCACAAATCCTAAACAATATCAAATTCTTCATTTGGACGTATTGATTCAAAGGGTTAACCATCAAACAACAGGGAAAGGTTAAAGTATCGTCAACAGAAGTGACTTGGGAAGCAGCCCTGTTGAAGAGTCATCTAGACTCGAAACATTTGCTTGCTTTCTACAGTTGCTCCCTGACCCATTGGGATCTCCAATATTTGTTGTTTTCATGGAAAGCTGCACCATGTGCAGACTTTTGAGATCATTAGTTGGGGTCTGACAGAACAGACCTCCTTATCATGAAACCTAGAATTTAGATTTAGGAGTTGCCTGTTTGTAGTTTTGGAATTTTTTTTAAACTTATGCACGTCTGGCCAGTCTCCTTTGTGCCATGGGATGTGGATTTTGGCCACAGGGTTTCGGATCATTTCCACTGATGACCGCACTATTGAGTCTCTCTCTCTCTAGCCCCTTCTTATAATTGGCGGGCTCCTCTCCACTGACACCTCATCCTTGTTAGTCAGGCTTTCCACTACATTAGCCCTGCATTCTGGAACTCCGTGCCTGTCACACTCTGTCCCTTGAATTCAATCACTCTCCATTTTTAAAACCCATGCCTGTCTTTTCTCAGCTATATGTGTTTCCTCCAGTCCCTGATTCCTCACCTCAATGCCATCCTTGGCTAGTGTCATATATATTCCGTAGACTCCCAGCTCTACCTCTCTCAACTCCATAGACCATGAATCATTGTGTAACTTCCTCCGAACTAAACCTGGGAGTACTGATGCTGCCATCTCCATCCTTGACTGTGGCCACAGTCTGAGAGGAAACCAAACAGCCAGCAAGCTTTTCCTTCTATTTGACTTTGTATCCTCTCCACCGACTGGCACCTCCAAGGTATCACTGCCTCCACTCCTACCTCAGTCCATTGACCACAGAATCCCTCACATGTGGCCTTGTTGTGTTGAGTCTTTATTACCTTCACACATTCCCTTATTTGTTCCAGTCTTTAGTACTGTAGTTCTCTCTAGGCCAGCTTCCCATTCCATTGATAACCCATGTCCTAAATGTTGCTGTCCATTTACATTGTACACCATTTTACATCCTGCCCATTTTATCCATCCTCGCTTTTGATAATATCTCTTGTCTTGCACATCCACAGATGTGAAATTCTAGTCCTTTTGTTCTCATCCCTCCATACCGTCATCCCTCTGCAACCTTACGGAGTTCATTGTTGAACTCTGATTGACTGAGGTGTTGCCATGGAGACACCAACAATGAACCATGGGCCCCACAAGTCTCAATAATGGAGCAAGGCTTAAATATGTTCCACGTTTACAGAGAACAGATCTGTGTATGTGAATATACTCCCTGCTAAAGACGTACATGAGCCATGGTATGAGCGTGATTGATAGTCTTAAATTGGATATTTTATAGAGCTATTGACCCTCCCTGGATTGTTAGACCACAAGGCATAGGAGCAAAAATTAGGCCATTCAGCCAATCGAGTCTGCTTCGCCATTCAGTCATGGCTGATAAATTTCTCAACGCCATTCTCCCACTTTCTCCCCATAACCCTTGATTCCCTTAATCCTCAAGAACCTATCTATCTCAGTCTTAAATATACCCAATGACCTGGCCTCCACAGCCATCTGTGGCAATGAATCCTGTTCAGCCTGTGTTGCTCAGTCACTAAATCATATGGGTAGATGGGGTCGGTCTGGGTGGTATAGTCTTCGGAGAGTTGATGTGGACTTGATGGGCTGAATGGGCTGGATTCTATTCTGTGATCTCCTTCAGTTCAGCCAACCTCTCACTGAGCAGATATGCAGCTCCCTTTAGCTGGGCAGCGAACACACAGAGAATGCAAGCCTTCAACTTAGAATAAGCCCTGAACAATCTCAGTGGAAGAGTGTTCTTGTGCCTTATTGACAGAAAAATAGGGTTTATGACGCAATGTCTGAGAGCTAAAAAAGCAGAACTGGAATACTTCAACAGTGGTGTCATTCAGGGAAGTGTGTCCTCTCTCAATACTTAGCAAACTGGGCAATATGACCACTGCAGCCAAATGTACAGTACACAGGGCAATATGTATAACCACATGAGCTTGCTTTGGTATTTAATGCTGTTGCCCCCGGTCTGTGATTTGTAGCTCAGCATTTACCATCATTAAATATTCTTCCGTTACAAGTTCTTTGTAAGCTGACCTAAGCTCAAATTGTGAAAATCGTTTAAATCTTGATTTTACTTTTCCAGGGACCACCAGGGCCTGAGGGGATGATTGGGTTGCTGGGGGAGATGGGACCAAAGGTAAGGTGAAAACTCATCTTTTATTTAAAAAAACATTCAACTGATTGAAATCTATTCTGAGTGGGAAAAAAAGACTATTATTGTTTAGAGAAAGAAAACGTCAGGTTCACTAATGTCCTTTAGAGAAGAAAAATCTGCCATCCATACCCAGTCTGGCCTACACATGACTCCAGACCCACCGCAATGTGGTTGATTCTTAACTGCCCTCTGGGCATTTAGGGATGGGCAATAAATGCTGACCCAGCAAGAGATGCCTTCATTCCATGAATGAATTTTTAAAAAATTGTTAACCATCGTAGTCTATATATGACTCCAGACCCATTGCAATGTGGTTGACTCTTAACTGCCCTCTGAAATGGCCCAACATGTTGATGAGTTTGAGGACAATTAGAAATGGGCAACATCAGCTGATTTTGTCAGTGATGCCCACGCTCATGATAGAATAAGAAACATTCAACTGAAAGAAACAATCTGGGAAAGGCTTTTCACCAGCTCCTTTATAGACTCCCGGGTAGAGGCAGGAATAGTTGTCACCAGCAGCAGCTTTTCCTGTTTCTCTTTGAAGGTTGGAATCAGAACCCTCCAGGCACAAGGAGAAACCTTCTCGGGCAATGAGTATTTAGGATCTAGAACACCCTGCTGGAGTACAGTCAAATTGGGACTTTCAATAAGGGAATTGGCTTATTATGTAACAAGGATATGCTGTGGGATCTTGAGGTGCAAGTGTATAGCTCCCTGAAAGTGGCAAGCCAAGTGGATAAGGTGGTAAAGAAGGTGTCTTACACGCTTGTCTTTATTGGTCAGGGCATTGAGTAAAAAGTTGGCAAGTCATGTTGCAGCTTTGTGAAACTTTAGAGAGACCACATCTGGGTATTGTGTATAGTTCTGGTCCCCACGCTGTAGGAAGGATGTGGACTCTTTGGAGAGGGTGCAGTAGAGTCTTACCAGGATGTTGCCTGGATTGGAGTGTATTAGCTATAAGAAGAGGTTGGACAGACTTCACTTGTTTTCACTAGAGCATCGTAAGCTGAGGGGCAACCTGATAGAAATATATAAAATTATATGAGGCATAAATATGGCAGATTTGTTTTCCCAGGGTGGAAACATCAAATATCCAGGGGAAGAGGCTTGAGGTTGAGAGGAGGAAAGTTTAAAGGAGATGTGTGAGGCAAATGTTTTACATAGAGAGTGGTAGATGCCTGGAACACGTTGTCAGGGGAGGAGGTAGAAGCAGATACAATAGCAACATTTAAGAGGAACAGAGACGGGAATAGAGGGATATGGACCATGGGCAAGCTGATGGGATTAGTTTAGAGTAGCATCATAATCAGTACAGACATGATGGGCCAAAGGGTCTGTTCCTGTGCTGAACTGTTCTATGATCTACATGTAGAGCTAAGCAGAGAAGGCAGAGGAATGATCAAAGCAGACACAATGACGTAAATGTCCTCCTTCCATAATGTAATACCTCTTTAATTCTGTCAGGAGCTGGTATACCCAAGGCCCCCTCTGCATCATGCAGGACCAAGCTGAGCAGAAGAGAGTGTGTTTCAATGTGTTGTACTGACAGGCTCCAACCCTGGTCCAGCATCTTCCTTTGTCGGTCCTTCCCACCAAACAGAGTCCAATTGCCACAGATTTCATTTACATTCAGACCAAGTTGTGGGAGTTTTTCACTAAAGGCTCTTCCTAATTCTCTTTCCCTCTATATTTCAGGGGCTTCCTGGCCCAACTGGAGAACCTGGACTCCCAGGTGAACCTGGAGAGAAGGTACAACTTTCTAATCATTACATAACGGGATTTTCTGAGGATAATAGTGGCTTTTGTTTCGCTGCCTGGCTTCCTGATTACAACCCAGTCCAACTGGGCAAGCAGACAGAATAAGCCAGTGCTGGGCCCATTCTTTCTGAAGAAGAGTTGGTGGCAGAATCTCTCTCACAGTAACTGCGTGTGTGTATGCTTGTGAGAATATGTGTGTTTGTGAGAAGTGTTTGTGTATGAGTCAGTGTTTATCTGTGTGTGTGTGAGTGAGTGTTTGTATGTCTGTGTATGAGTCAGTGTTTATCTGTGTGTGTGTGTGTGTGTGTGTGTGTGTGAGTGAGAGTGTGTGTGTGTATGTGTGTGCGCGCACACGCGTGCCTGCTTCTTCATCAGGGATAGGCTGTAAGCAGCAGTAATGAGGCAGCTCCAAGTTTCCAGCTACACAATTTCTGTTTCCACAGTCTGTTTACTGGCTGCCAGCAAAATTTACATCAGACCAGATGTGAATCTCCGGCATCAGGAGTTTCTGCATAACTATTTTCAAATCTGCCCTTAATATATGCTTGTATCAGATTCATTCATGATTGCTGTGGCAAGTAGTACAAGTCCTCACATGGAAGGGAGCATGCTGCTTCAAACTCTGCAAAGGCTTGGTATGTTCAATATGCTGCCTTGGATCCACACAGACCATTCAGCCCTTTGATACTGTACTGTTGTTCATTTAGATTATCATTCATCTCTATTTCACTCATACCATGCACCCACCCTGTGGTCCATGTGATTCTCTTCATAAAATACTTTTCATTATATTTGGAAAATTCCACCTAACTCGCTTCTTTTGAAAAAGGGATTCCTGACTTTGTAATGAAGTGATTTCTAATTTCACTCCTGAACGGGGGGAAGTGGTGGTGTAGTGGTAATGTTATTGGTAACCCACATTCCTAGACTGAACTTCTCATGGTGGCATGGTGACTCCGTGGTTAGCACAGCTACCTCGCAGCACCAGGAACCTGGGTTTAATTCCACCCTCAGCTGACTGTCTATATGAAGCTTACACAATCTCCCTGTGTCTGTATGGGTTTCCTCCCACAGTCCAACAATGTGCTCCTTAGGTGGATTGGTCATGTTAAATTGTCCATAGTGGCCAGGCTGGGTGGGTTCACCATAGGATTACAGGAGTAGGTCTGGGTGCAACATTGTTTGGAGGATTGGGGTGTAGACTTGATGGGCTGCTTCTGCACTGTAGGGATTCAATGAACAGAGTAGCCCTAATTTTACAAATAGTGCATCCTCTTGCACTGGATCTTCCCAAGAGAGGAGGCAGCCTGAGTTAACTTTTAATCATTATAAACACCTTGATGTCCACTTGCTGAAGGGAATACTGGACAATTTTAATTTGAGTTCATGTTAATAAAGCTTCCACAATCTTACCAGACTGTAGCGCCACTCTCTCATTAGAGAGACACAGCTGGTGGTGCTTGAACCTGAAGATCACCACACTTGAGGTGAGGGGGGATGAGGTTGAGAGTAATCTCAACCTGTGTGAGAATTGAACCCACATTGTTAGTGTCATTCTGCATCGCAAACCAGCCACCCATCGAACTGAGCTAGCCCCACAGTACAATATCCCAGCAATGCTCCCTATTCACCGAGCTGGTAAACCTGTTTTCATTCAGAATAATGAAGAGAGTCTAAATTTTAACCAGATTGTGGTTTGTTTTCTGTGAAATTCAAGGAGATTATATGACCGATTTGGGAAAATTAATTTTCGTTGCTTGGTTCTGAAAGTGCCAAGTCGTATCATTGTTGTTGTTATATATCATACAAAGTGGATCCTGTTTGACTGATGGCAAAGCGTGTTGTTTACTGCCACGCAAAACACAAACCCTTTTACAAAATTTATGAGGCTGTTGATATTCCTTTAAGGCACTCCACTTCCAAAAATAAATACAGTTATCCTGCCAGTAAACCAAAGTTATTTTGGAAGAGACCCTAGCTGCTATTTACTTAAACTTGTTGAAAACTATGGGGACACATGAGAGTAATCCCGTTCAAGAGTGAGTACATTATAACTGTACTTATGTTTGCAATATTTATGGATTGGAACTTAGACAATGTTGCATTAAGAACAAAATTGAAGTTGAACTGTAAATCCTGCAACAGATTATAATTGTTTTGGTGTTAATTAGGTCAGGGTGTAAACCTTAGAGTGCTGACTTTCTTAACTAAGCTGCTCTGAATGGTTGGGTTAACTGACCTGACCATTCCTTAGCTTCAGTTTTAAATGCTTGTATATACATATAAAATGTTAAATGCATTCTTGTTTTCAGTCATAATATTAGTGTTCATCCTGGGGCAAATTCTCAAATACTTGATTATTCTTTAAAACTCCCAAATTTAAATGCATCCCAACGGACAGGCTTGAAGGAAAGCACATGGTTAAGAATAGCCAAAAGAAGCATTTCCAGCTTTTCCTGTTTTTATTGAAGTCACCTTTTCTGATATCACTCATAGAATGATCGAATCCCAACAGTGCGGAAGGAGGCCATTCAGCCCATCAAGTCTGCACCAACCCTCCAAATGACATCCCATTCAGACCCAACTGTAACCCTGCATTTCCCATCAGTAACCCACCTACCTGCACATCCCTGGACTCTATGGTGGCCAATCCACCCTAACCTAGCAGCAAGATCACCTCAGGTGTGTGGATTGGGAGGACATTATGAGGTACCATGAATAGCCAAGGAAAGGGACCCACAAGAAATTAGCAGCAAGTTGCTTTGTGACAAACACCCAGCCGTCAAAGCGCAGAAAGCGCAGGTTAGCCTTATCCAACCTTCAGGGTTGGATAAGGCTAACCTGCACATCTTTGCTTGCTGGTGACCCAAATCACAAAAGGCACACTTTTAAAATGATTCCCATGTCCACCAGATGAGAAATTTTGGTGAAATCTCCCCAAATCTTCACCACAAGGTGTCGAGGGGGAACCCTTTCACAGACTTAAATCCTGGCCGATGATCTTCAATCCACATTGGAGTGGCGATTGACTGGAGATTCTAGTGCAGTGTCCAATCAAGTTCCTTCATGCTTTTGATTTGACTCGGAGTGGGAAATTTGTTTTGCCACAGTTCCTGAGGAGTGCCCAATTTGAACATTAAAAACAGAAGTAGGAGCATTTGGCTCCTTGGGCCTGTCTATTTGCTGAGCTGAAGGTGATTAATCCATCACTCAGTGTATGGTGTGAACATTCCTCGGTAATGTGCAGCATTATCTGTGTTTCCCTCCAAGTGCATAAGGAATTTGGACTGGGACCTGACGATGGTGCTTGAATGTGGAGGCGCCTTATCCAACCCTGAAGCTGTTCTACCCTCTCTGTAGTAGTTCAAAGAATCATAGAACCCCTACAATGCGGAAACAGGCCATTTAGCCCAACAAGTCCACACTGACCTTCATAAGATTTCCCAACCAGACCCAATCCCCTACTACTCTACATTTCTCCTGACTAATACACCTAGCATACACATCTCTGAACACTATGGGCAATCCACCTAGCCTTGGGCAATCCTCCAGGTGCTCTAGTTTCCTCCCACAATCTTTGGATTGTGGGAGGAAACTAGAGCACCTGGAGGAAACCCACTCAGACGTGGGGAAAATGCGCAAACTCCATACAGGCAGTCGCCCAGGGATGGAATCAAACCCGGGTCCCTGGTGCTGTGAAGTAGCAGTGCTAACCACTGAGCCGCCATGTCGTCCTCAAAGCCTGCACCTTGACGGCTGGGAGTTTGTCATAAAGCAACTTACTGCTGATTTCTTCTGAGTCCCTTTCCTCGGCTACTCGGAATGACACCCTCCCATTCAACAGGCCTGCTGTGATCTTTCTGCCTCTATTACACTTCCCTATCTGCTTTCTGTAATCCTTAATTCAATAACAGATGAAAAATCTATCTACTCCCCCCAGTCACAAAGCATTTCAATGATAGAAAAGTCTGCAGGACTCCAAGGTAGAAAACTAAACCCACAGAATAAAGAAATTTTTTCTCCCCTTATTCTGGAATGATTGACTGCACATTTGATTTGATTTGATTTGATTTATTGTAGTCACATGTACCAGAGTGAAAAATTTTGTTTTGTGAGCAGTACAGGCAGATCATCGCAAACAAGGGCATAAGGTGCTTAGACAGGGTGAGGCATACTGATTACAACTGCACAGGAGCTGCACAAAGCAAGATCAACATTATTTGAAGTTAGAGAGGTCCATTCATCAATCTGATAATGGCAGGGAGAAGCTGTTCTTGAACCTGTTGGTGTGTGTGTTCAAGCTTCTGTTTCTCCTGCCTGACGGAAGAGGTTGTAGGAGAGCATTACTGGGATAGGAGGCATCTTTGATAATGTTGGAAAGCTTACCGCAGCAAGAAGAAATGTAAATGAAGCTCCCCAATGAAAGTGGCCACTTTGTCCTTCCCCAAAGACTATTATAGATACCATGCAATCTATGGGTCAGCCATGTTACCCTCTGGAGTAGGCCTTCTAGCCCAGAGGTAAGGACATGACCACTGCACCATAGGATCAGTCCCCCCTCCTGTGGGTTGTATCTGTCTCAGTGAGCTGATCCCTCACTGTACTATAGAATGACATTATTGCCAATCATCGAGACATTGTCACTGTGGAGTTTGAAAGAAGAGGTAATAAATAATACAGTCAATTTATTTTTCTCTGTGAAGAAAATAACTTTATATGACCCCGATGATCTCCAAGATTTTATTTATTTTCAGATTTGGCATAAGATGCCGCAGTCTTGCATGTCCAGAAAATGCCTGTTAGCAAATGCTACAGAGTCCTATATTGCAGCTCAACATTGTTCCATGATTGCACTCTTTAAAACAACTAAAATGTAAATTTACCGGATGACATCCCAAGGAGTTTGTTTCTCTTTTTCTCGAGGATGTGGTTCTTTCTGAGATTCCTTGGTGGTCTTAGCTGGGCCGGTGCAATCTGAAACCAGCTAGCGGGAGCTTCACTGTTCTCTCTATGGTGTTGCCACTCTCCCTGTGCAAAAGCAGTCAGTCTCAGACAGGAGTACAGAGTTACACTTACACAAATTGGGATCTGTCACTTTCAAATCAACACAATAGACGTTTGAACAATTTCGGATTTGGGCAATTTACTGGATTGAAACTTTATACACTGCCTCTGAGGCTCCAGGATTTATTCACATGGACAAAGCATTTTCATCCTTCCCCAGCTCCATGCTGCAGCTTGTCAGGGTAATATTCATGTATTTCGAAACTGGACACTTACCAGAACTTGAGTTGAACTTTTCATTGGAAAATACAAAATGATGTGGATGTTTTCCTTTGCTGTAAAGAGAGATTTCAGAGAATACTTAGCTTAGAACTTGTTGGGTGCTACCATTTGCTCAGTGCAGCCTTGAATGACCCAGCAAATATAATCATACAGTCAGTGAATAGTTACATCACAAGAGTAGGCCATTCAGACTCGATGAGAGCAGACCAAGAAATCCCATTTTGTCCTCCAAGAAGATTTTGGAAATGATGCCATTTCTGTCTATTCCTTGGGGTACCAGCCAAATATGCCTAAGATTAATGTACACTGTTGGTATTAGTATACAGTGTATGAATACAGGGCATTAATATACACAGTGAGTGTATTGTTGAGAACACTGTCAGATACATTCCATTTTGTTGTCAGTGACACCCATGCACCAGAAGTAATTAATGAAAGTGGCTGAGTCATGATTTGTCCTGAGTTGAATGTTGCTCAAAGTATTTGAAATTTAGATTTCACATGTTAAGATTTTCACTTTGTAATTCTCACCTTTGGTGTGATCTGCAGGGTGCAATCGGACTGCCCGGAGCCAGAGGTGAGCCAGGGCTCATGGGCCAAAGGGTAAGTGGTTGATTACGCTGCATCTCTGTCCTCCCTTGTGGCGTGAAAGAATGTTCCAGAGAGAAAGCTCTCCCCTGTAGTGTAATGATCAATACTCTCCCCTCAGTCAACATCACAAAAGTAGGTAATCTGGTCATCACCACCTGGCACTTTGTGGCTTCTTGCTGTGCGCAGATAGGCCGATTTCTCCATTGTGTTTCAGAAAGTACACTGCTGGCTGTAAAGCAGCTTTGAGCTGACCAGGGTTGGGGGGAGGGGGTGGGGTGCAACCAGTTTGTAATAACGTTTGCTAGTACTTTAGCAGTCACCATTACACAGACAAGCTTTCAAAGGCAGAATTTGAATTCATTTACTGCTCAGGAGGGATTGAAACCCAGAGCCTGACAGGGGACCTCTGGTTTATTAACCTGGTGATCTTACCACTGCCTCAGTGAGTGAGTGCACTAATACCATATTGATTGGAAACTTAGTAATATGTTGTAGTTCTGTTCACCGAGCTGGGAATTTGTGTTGCAGACATTTCGTCCCCTGTCTAGGTGACATCCTCAGTGCTTGGGAGCCTCCTGTGAAGCACTTCCGTGATCTTTTCTCCGGCATTTATAGTGGTTTGTCTCTGCAGCTTCCAGTTATCAGTTCCAGCTATCCATTGCAGTGGTCGGTATATTGGGTCCAGGTCGATGTGTTTGTTGATTGAATCAGTGGATGAGTGCCATGCCTCTAGGAATTCCCTGACTGTTCTCTGTTCGGCTTGTCCTATAATAGTAGTGTTGACCCGATACCCAGCATAAGCAAAACCAATGTAGTGTACAAAATCCCATGCAAGGACTGCACAAAACACTACATAGGACAAACAGGAAGACAGCTAACGATCCACATCCATGAACACCAACTAGCCACGAAACGACATGACCAGCTATCCTTAGTAGCCACACACTCAGATGACAAGCAACATGAATTTGACTGGGACAACACCACTATTATAGGGCAAACCAAACAAAGAACAGCCAGGGAATTCCTAGAGGCATGGCACTCATCCACAGATTCAATCAATAAACACATCGACCTGGACCCAATATACCAGCCACTGCAACGGACAGCTGGAACTGACAACCGGAAGCGGCAGAGACAAATCACTATAAATGCCGGAGAAAAAATCACAGAAGCGCTTCACAGGAGGTTCCCAAGCACTGAGGATGTCACCTAGACAGGGGACGAAACGTCTGCAACACAAATTCCCAGCTCGGCGAACAGAACCACGACAACGAGCACCCGAGCTACAAATCTTCGCACAAATTTTGAACTTAGTAATCTATCCTTTTCCCCTTCATCAGCCTGTTCAGAGGTGTCCTTACACAACTTTGAAGCCTAACTGGAATCCTACCCCTAACATAAGTAGGATATGAACATAGGGCTCCATGCCCTCTCTGCCATGACAGTCCCCTATTAGTTTGCCATTACATGCAAAGCTACTTCTAAACCTACTCATTGGCATCTGATGACCAGATGCAACTGACTCCCTCAAAACATAGAATCCCTACAGTGTGGAAGCAGACTATTCAGCCCATCAAGTATACACTGACCCTCTGGACAACATCTAGAACCAGCCCCCAATGCTGTCCCTGTAACCCTGAATTTCCCATCTACATATCATTGGACTGTGGGAGGAAACCCACACAGACTTGGGGAGAACGTGCAAACTCCACATAAACAGTCACCGAGGCAGGAATTGATCCTAGGTCCGTGGTGCTGTGAGGTAACAGCGCTAACCACTGAGCCACCAGTGAACAAGCTGAACTTAAGATCACTGAATACTTCTCCTTCTTTTTTAGGGAGAACCTGGTCTGGTGGGAGATGATGGACCAGTTGGAATCGATGGACTCAAGGTCAGAATTTTCTTGATGAGCCTGCTTAGGAAGTAACATGGAATCTGTGGATACTAGAATTCTGAATATCCGTGTGAATATCTGTTGAAAGAACATGCAGCCATTGATTTGACGAAAGTGTAATGTTGTATTCAAACAGATGAGATTCCTTAAAAACAAATCCAAAATTTGTGATTTGTGAAGGCTTGGGTGCAGGAATTGCTATATTTCATTCATAGAATCCCAACAGTGCGGAAAGAGGCCATGTAGCCTATTGCATTTAGACTGACCCTCCAAAACACATCCCACCCAGACCCACTCCCACCACCCTGTCCCTGTAACCCTGCATTTCCCACGGTTGACCCTCCTAGCCTGCACATTCCTGGACACTAGAAGGCAAGTTTAGCATGGCCAATCCACCTAACCTACACATCTTTGGATATTCTTGGAGTTAAGTTAAGGCCCACAATCTAGCCGACAGTCTGGTGAAGTACTGAGGGAATGCAGTAATGTCGAAGGTAATTCCTTTCAAGTTAAACTTTAAACTGAGACCCCGTCTGCACTCTCTGGTGGGCATGAAAAGATGCCACAGTGTGATTCAGGAAAAGGTCAAAGAAAAGCTATCCACAGCATCTGATAATTATCCTTAAACCAAGACCACGGCAGGTTATTCAATTGTTTTTCTCAGTCTGTGTGTGTGTGACAGCACAAAATGGTTGCTGCATTACGCACAATTCAAAATTGACAACATGTCTCACATATTTCATTATCAAAAAGTGTGGCGCTTGGAAAGCGCAGTTGGTCAGGCAGCATCCAAGGAGCAGGAGAGTTGACGTTTTAAGCATAAATTTTTCATCAGGAACATTTTGGTGGGGGCCAAGAGGGCTGAGAGATTAAATGGGAGGGGGTGGGACTGGAGGGGAAGGGCTAGCCATGGTCTCTAGCTTTGCCTGCCTCTTCGTCGGCTATGTGGAACAGCATCTTCCACCGGCACCATTCCCCAGATTTTCCTCCATTACGTTGATGAATGTATCAATGCCAGCTCATGTTCCCATGAGGATGTTCAACAATTCATTAATTTAATGAACACCTTCCACCCTGACCTCAAATTTGCCTGGACCATCTCGGACACCTCCCTCCCCTTCCTGGACCTCTCCATCTCCATTTCAGCGACCAACTCAACACAGACATCTACTTCAAACCCACTGACTCCCACAGCTACCTAGACTACATTGCCTCTCACACCCCCTCGTGTAAAAATGCTATCCCTTACTCTCAATTCCGCTGCCTCTGCCACATCTGTTCCCAGGAAGACCATTTCCACTCCAGATGGCCTCCTTTTTCAAGGACTGCAATTTCCCGTTCATGTGGTCAACAGTGCCCTTCAGTGCATCTCCACCATTTCCTGCACTCCACCCTTGAATCCCACCCCTCTAATTGCAACAAGGACAGAACTCGCCCCTCCGCCCCGGTCCTCACCTTCCACCCCACCAACCTCTGCATACAATACATCATCGTCCACCATTTCTGCCACTTGCAGTCAGACCCCACCACCAGAAATATATTTCCCTTCCCACCCCTTTCAGCATTCTGCAAAGACTGTTCCTCCACAATTCCCTTATTAGGTCCATGCTGCCCACCAACCCATTCTCCACTCCTGGCACCTGCACCCACACCACCTTCCTCACCTCCATCCCAAGGCCCCAAAGGATCCTTCCACATCTGGCAGAGACTTTCCTGCAGCTCGAAACACCTCACGTACTATCTCTCAATGTGGTCTCCTCTACATTGGGAAGTTAGGACACCAACTTGCAGAATGTTTCAGAGAACACCTCCAGGACACAAGCACCAATCAACCCCACCGCTCTGTGGCCAAACACCTCAACTCTGCATCCCACTCTGCCAAGGACGTACAAGTCCTGGGCCTTCTCCACTGCCAAATTCTAGCCACACGACACCTGGAGGAAGAACAACTCATCCTCCGACTTGGGACCTTCCAACCACACAGGATCAAAGTCGATTTCAACAGTTTCCTGATCTCCTCACCACCACCTTATCCCAGACCCAACCCTCCAACTCTGCCCCATTTTCTTGAACTGTCCCACCTGTCCATCTTTACACCCATCTGCTTCACCCATCACATCGAGCTCTCACCATCGCCCCCCCACCTTCATCTACCTATTGCATTCCCAGCTACCTTCCCCCAGCCCCAACCCCCTCCATTTATCTGTCAGCCCCCTTGCTGGCCCATCCCAATTTCTGATGAAGAGCTTATGCTCAAAACATCGACTGTCCTGCTCCTCAGATGCTGCCTGACCGGCTGTGCTTTTCCAGCACCACACTTTTTGACTTTGATTCTCCAGCATCTGTAGTCCTCCCTTTTCAGATACGTTAGCGGTGTTAAAGGGACACTGGAAGTATGGATGCAAAGTTGGATAAGAGATAGAAATCAGATAGAAGTGATGAAGCAGTCTTTCGGGCTGGAGAGAAGTGTGGCGGTCGTGATATCTAATAATTAAGATCAACACTAATGGGCTAGATTTGGTTGCATAAACTGCAGGCTCCAACCTGAAAGTATAGCTGAAAACGAGGACCAGATTTGGCAGTGCTGTGGAACAACCGAAGTGCACTGCATATCACAATTCCCCACTCACTGTCAGAGTTTATATACAGTTTGCCTCCTCCAGGACTCTAAACAATTTACTTAATCTCTCAGTAAGAGGCAAATCCATCAATGAGAATTTAGCAGCACTGCCAGCAGCCTTGACTGGTTCCCAATTAGCGCTGAAACCAGGTAAATGCCAAAGAGCATTTGCTAGATGTTATGGTGCAACATGGTTCACCTGTCAAAGGTTCTTGCTCAGTTAATTCAATTGCATTCAATTTATGACCCACCCAGTGTTGAGTGCTTCTATCTAGCCTGCTAAGAGAGTAGAACAGACCATTGTTCTGCAGTCACTCCGCAACTAATGACCTGAAACTTTTCAAATGTTTGTCCCCGGCCACCCCCCTTTCACCCTCCACCCTGAGACAGATACTTGTAAATTAGACAGTCTCAATATGGTTCTCCATGGTCTTCAGAGAATCAAACTTCACTGATACTCCAGGAAACCATGAAGATTCGGTTTTCTGAATGCTACAATATGGCACAGTAACTTTTTCCAAACATAGCTGGTGTCATCCAGTAGTCTGAACCAGTTGATGTGCACTGCACATTACAATGCCCCACCCACCATCAGTGATTGTGTTCATGTTGCCTCTTCCAGAACTCTGAGCAATTTATTTCATCTCATGCAGAACGAGGACTAAATCTTAGACCATAAGAACTACAAGATGACGAACATTGAGTATAGGAGTTGGGAGGTCATGTTGCAGCTGTACAGAACATTGGTTAGGCCACTTCTGGAATATTGTGTGCAATTCTGGTCTCCCTCCTATAGGAAGGATGTTGTGAAACTTGAAAAGGTTCAGAAAAGACTTACAAGGATGCTGCCAGGGTTGGAGGGCTCAAGGGAGAGGGCTGTTTTCCCTGGAGTGTCGGAGGCTGGGGGGTGACCTTATAGAGGTTTATAAAATCTTGAGGGACATGAATAAGGTAAATAGACCAGGTCTTTTCCTTGGGTGGGGGAGACCAAAACTAGAGGGTATAGCTTTAAGGTGAGCGTGGAAAGATTTAAAAGGGACCGAAGGGGCAACCTTTTCATGCACAGGGTGATGCATGTATGGAATGAGCTGCCAGAGGAAGTGGTAGAGGCTAGTACAATGACAGCATTTAAAAAGCATCTGGATGGGTACACGAATAGGAAGGACTTAGAGGGATATGGGCCAAGTCCTGGCATATGGGACTAGATTAGGTTAGGATATCTGATCAGCATGGACAAGTTGAACCAAAGGGTCTGTTTCCATGCTGTACATCTCTATGACAATGACTCTATATTCTTCCCACAAGGTAATCATGAAAAATGTCGGAACCTGTATAACATGGACACTTGGACTGATCGATCTCCCATAGAATTGCATAAAGAATGAAAACCAAGTGTCATCTTCAATTGAAGCATGGTTAGAAAGCAGGGTGTAACTTAACCAGGGCACACATAATAAATATGTTTCCATTTTGAATGCACAATTTACATTAATCACACCCTCCTTTCTGTGATAGTGGAGCAGTGTTCCTCACTGGGCTGGGGGGATTGGAGGACGGACTGAAGAGTCTACTGTGTCCCATGTTAAATTAGATAACATAACTGTGAATGTAGGAACTTCTCTTGGGGAAGAAAAAGTGACAGTTCCATGCAGATGAGAATTTGTCTACATTGTTTATTGTTAAACTGCAAACCGGCTGCACATGAAAGCAGAGGATCTGTGGTTGGACCATTGCTGTTCTTTAAGCTGGGAGATACAAAATGCAGAGTTTGGAACTTGGGAACAGGAGGAGGCCATTTGGCCCTTCAGTGCTGTTCTGCTAGTCAATGAGATCATGATTGACCAGCTCCCATTTATCCAATTCTTCAACACCTCATTGTGTCCTGAAATTTAACCATAGCAAGAAACATCCATGAAAGCTCTTTCCATGATAAACATGGACATGAAAACTTGTAGATTTTCGTCAACCGCAATTCAATGTCTTGCACTGTGATGCAGGGAGAGTGTAGACAAGTGTAGCCTTCAGGTGATGTGAGGTTAGAGAGTGAGGTATAATTCGACCAAGGCATTCAGCTAAAGTTCTGTCCTGTTTTTAAGTCTTACATTAAGCCCTTATTTTTATGTTTCCTTTATAAATTCCAATATCCACATTTATAATGGAAGCTGGGGGAGGTTTAATTATGATGTGACGAGCTTACACAGGCAGTTTCTATAGCAAAGGAATTTATAATGGAAAAAGTTTCTGGGAAACACATGAATACAGCATTTTTAATGTATTATATCAACATAGATAACCAACCAGTTTCATTCTACCTTTCCACTCTCTCTTGTAGACTCGTGATGTGTTCTCTTCTCAGCTTATCCCTGCATACATTTCTCTATCTGTTTTCAAAAGTGCAGTCTCCCAGGTGGCTTGTTAAAACATACTTGTGCCCTGTAGTTCCATGGTTACAGCTGAAGTCTAATAAACCAGCTGAAATCTACATTGCCCAGTGCTCTCTGCAGTATTTCAGAGATCTGGAATATATTCAGTCTCAGTATAAGAAAACTCCATTCCCCTAAACTTTGCTTTTGATAATGGTAAGCTCCCAAACCATCCAGGTCAATCCTCCTTCCATTGTCTTGAATCAATATGGAAAGCAGAATGCAATTTATCTCTAGCTTTCTACATCTCATTGCCAAAGTCTGTCCAATAGAAATAATTTGAAGTCTGTGTCAATTCCCGAGACAAGCTAAGGAATTACTCTCCTTTCTTGAGGTGTGGGCATCATTGGCAAAGCCAGCAGTTATTGCTCATCCCTGTTTGTCCTTAATCTGAGTTGCTTGTCAGGCCATTTATGAACCTTCAAACGTGGAACCATGTGAGTGAGGATGGCCAGGCATCTTTCCCTGAAGGAGTCAGGTTCTTAACAACAATCTCTGGTAGTTTCATGGCCTCCATTTAATTTTAATTCATTTTGGACATCGGTGTCACACAGTTTAGCATTTAACACCCAAAGGGCAGGATGGTGTTAACCATGTTGCACTGGGTATCGAGTCGCTTGTCAGACTAGACTGTTCCTCTCCCCCCCCACGCCCCAGAGGGGCGTTAGTGAACCAGATGGATTCCTTCTCCTCTACACTGATACTATTAGAGATTTAATTCCAGTTTTTTTGTAAATTGGATTCAAACCTGTTTTGATGGGATTTGAACTCATGTCCCTCAAACATTATCTGGGTCTCTGGGTTAATAGTTCAGCGATAATACCACTAGGGCATCACCACTCTGACCTTTAACTCCAGCTCTTTTATTTATTGAATTTAAATTCCATAAGGTGCCAGACTGTTAGCCTGGTCCACTGGATGGCATTACCGCCATGCCACCACCTCTCCATTGCGGAGACAATATCCAAGCTAGCTTGACAGCATTGCAAATGCCTATAATCTCAGAGCTTCCTTTTTTTATGCCTTCCACACATAAATAATGCTTGAAACACAAAACTTATAGGTCACTCTTGCCTTGAGCAGCACCCAGTCTGGCCCATCAATAGGATCTGGAGGTGCCTTTGGAACTGGGCATTGAGCAGGTCTCTGTCAACTCACAACCACCCCGATTGCTGCTGTTGTCCCAGGGAAATAAATAGCATGGAGATCGCCAGATCCAGTGACATTCCAGATCCCCTTGTAAAATCCCAACAGAAGAGTAACGTCTTGAACAGTGAAGAAATCCTACAGTGGGCTCTCAATGTGTCCCAGGCTGCAATTAGACCCCTCAGGAAATAACCAGTGAAGTCAGAGCCAGGGGGTCACAGTTTGAGGATAAGGGGAGAGCCATTTCAGACAGAGATGAAGAGAAATGTCTTCACCCAGAGAATGGAGACCCTGTGGAATTCTCTGCCACAGAAAGTGGTTGAGACCAAAACATTGAATGTTTTCAGGAAGGAGTTAGACCTGAAACAAATAGAGAAATTGCTGGAGAAGCTCAGCAGGTCTAGTGGCTTCTGGGAAGAGAGAAACAGAACTGATGGTTCAAGCCCAGTGACCCTTCCTCTCTCCGTGGAGGCTGCTTCACCTGCCGAGTTTCTCCAACATCTTCTGTTATTGTTTCAGGATCTTCAGCATCCACAACTCTTCGATTTAGTTTAGAGTTCAGGTTCTGAGGGGTAAAAGGATCAGAGGGTATGGGGAGAAAGAAGGAATGGGATGCGGAGTTGGGCGATCAGCCATGGTCATGTGGAAAGGTGGAGCATGCTAGAAGGGCAAAATGGCCTACTCGTGCCTCGGTTTCCAATGTATCTATGACTCAGTTCACTCCACCAAGAAATGGGAATATCCCAATGTTTCCTGGTGTTATCAAAAATATATTGTGTAATTCCAATTCACAAGCTAAAACGCAGATTTAAGGAAAAGAAATTCAGAGATATTCCCAATTGAATGCTTTGTTGGTCTCATTGATCAAGACCAGAAGTCACATAACCCTAGATTAAAGTCCAATGGATTTATTCAAAATCACAAGTTTTCGAAGCACCGCTCCTTCATCAGGTGACATGACAAAATCAGGTCACCTGATGAAGGAGCAGCGCTCTGAAAGCTTGTGATTTCACTTAAACCTGTTGGACTATAACCTGGTGTTGTGTGACTTCTGACTTTGCCCCGGCACCTCCACATCATGTTGATCAAGATAAATACAAGTGAAGAACAACCAGTTCTGAGGAAGAGTCATACTGGCCCTGAAACTTTTGTTTTTCTCTCTCTCTCTCTCTCTCTCTCTCTATCTCTCTCTCTCCCCCCCCCCCCCCCCCCACCACAGATGCTGTCAGACCTGTTGAGTTTCTCCAGCACTTACAGTTTTTATTTCTTCTCTCCAGCATTCGTGGTGTTTTGCTTTTATTTGCAGGATGACAGGCTAATTCACCAGGACAGCTACAATGTCCATCTCGCAGGACACGTTCCATCTCCCTCCTCATTCCTTATCTCACTAATCGAGTTTCTGGTTTCCTTTTAATAATTGGACCACCATGCTGCTCCTCACATGTCAGCTTTTACAAGAAAGAATGATTTCCATTCCTGTAGTGCCTTTCACGTTCTTGGGAAGTCTCAAAACGCTGTACAGGTAATGACAACAACTTGCATCTGTATGATGCCATTTACCTTATAAAGCATCTGGAGGTGCATCACACCAGCGATAATCTGGGTTTTACATTGGCCCAAGTGTGGAGATATTAGAACAATAGAAACATACAGCACAGAAATAGGCCCTTCAGTCCAACCAATCCATGCCGACCATAATCCCAACTGAAACTAGTCCCATCTGCCTGCACTTAGCCCATATCCCTCCAAATCTTTCCTATTCATGAACTTATCATTATAACTGTAACCACATCCACCACTTCCTGTGGAAGTTCATTCCACACATGAACCACTCTCTGTGTAAAAGGTTGCCCCTCATGTCTTTTTTTCAAACCTTTCTCCTCTCTCCTTAAAAATATGCCCCCTAGCCTTGAAGATGGTAAGGTGTGTTTTTTCCACATTGCTCAAACTCAGTACAACCAAGTGGCTACCTTTGTCTAGTTGAACAATTTACTCCTCGCTCACCAACCCCTATCTCTTTTGCATGCTAGGGTGACAAGGGAGACCGAGGGGAAGAAGGAGATAAAGGAGACAAGGGGCCAGAGGGACTGAAAGGAAAAGAAGGGCCACCAGGAGTACCAGGAATGACCGGAGTTCAAGTAAGTGCCATTTCAGTATTTCTCAAAAAAAAATCATGAGTGTGGAACATTCCAAAATAATCCAGAAAATAAAGACATTAAGAAATGCATCAAGATTTAAAGAGTTACCCACGGGATTTCTACCTCAACGTCAGAGAAAAATAAATGAATAAAAGAGGGCAGAACTCAAGAAAGTCACCGTCATGAAGGATCTACACAGAGGCGATGAGGAGAAGTTATTCTGGTTAATTGTCAGAAAGACAAAACAAACATCTGTAGGGTTGCAGAGAAGGGTCAGGCTGTGGGACTGAATAAGTTCCTCCTGCAGAAGGCAGGCCTAGGTTTGATGGGCCAAATAGCCTCTTGTATCCGGGGGGAGGGAGTGGAGAATCTTGGGGGAGGGGAGGTTGGTGAAATGAGACACCAAGGTGGAAGTGAAACCCTGGCGGGAGTGCAGTTGGAGAACCTGGGAGGAAGTGAGGTAAGAACCTGGGTGGGGCCGGGGGGTTGGTGAAACCCCGAATGGTTGTGGTGAAGTTAGACCCCAAGTGGGGGGAGTGAAATCCAGGGAGGAAGTGGGTGAGGAACCTGATGAAGTGGGGTGAGGTGAGACTCCCAGAGATGGGGGCAGGGAGTAAGACTCTGAGGTGGGGGTAGGGAGGGTGCAGTTGGATGCGGAGAGTGTGAGAACTTGAGTGGAGAGGTGTCAGACCCCAAGAGAGGAGGAATGCCAGACCCGGGGGTGGGAGGGAAGGGGGTCGCTGGTGGTGTGGTCGAGGCAGGGATTGAGACCCTGGGGGGCACGGTGAGAGAGCTGCACTCCCGCTCTAACACACACACACACACACACACACACACACACACACACACATACCTCCTCCCAGCATTCCATTCCCACCAATATCCCGGTAAATCTCTTCTGAACGCTCTCCAGCTTAATAATATCCTTTCATATTAACCGTTCAAGAGAACTCTTAAAAATACATTCTTTTCACTGTAGTTTGATATAATGACCATTAAATGCTGCCTTTTTTCCACTCAATAAAACTCCTGGTCGCTATGTCTTTTTGAGTGGGCCATGGTAAGGTATCTGAGCACCATTTCCTAGATAATCTCCATTAAAATTCTCAGTGGGGATGAGTGTGGGAGTGTTGCCATGCTGTGATCTTTATCTGTGGTTTGAAATTGTTCAGGAACACTGTAAACCCTTTGTTGAAAAGAATGACTTGTTCAGAGGAAAATACTGTGTGTCTTTTGGAAACTATTTTAAAATGCTGAATTTAACTACAAGCAAGAGGTCCTTTCTCCCCAGTGAATCTCCACTCTGTCTAACATCTATGCATTTAGGAAGTTGTTGAGCAACTTCAAGAGCCAGGTACCCTGCATCTGCAGATTGTTTCAATCTGACATTTTATAACACTGCACAGTTAGGTTACTGAGGGCACAGATGTCAGACGGACCAGGTGACGCGAGCTACACTGTTGTGGAGCTGAAATCATTCCCAAAAGTGGTTCAAATCCAGAAACAGACACAAACTAATGCTTGCAAATGTGGGTGGTGCACATGGTGAGTTTGGGAAACTCTTTCCTCAACTTGGTACCTTTCAGTGTAAATTGTATAGATCTCAGCCGGACATACTCCCACTTAAATCAGTAACATCATTTGACCAATGCATTTCCAAGGCAGGAGAATTTAGATTTTAAAGTCTGGTTGAAGATTTGTAGCTCGGGTGTCCGTTGTTGTGGTTCTGTTCGCCGAGCTGGAAGTTTTTGCTGCAAACGTTTCGTTCCCTGGCTAGGGAACATCATCAGTGCTATTGGAGCCTCCTGTGAAGCGCTGCTTTGATGTTTCTTCCGGTATTTATAGTGGTTTGTTCTTGCCGCTTCCGGGTGTCAGTTTCAGCTGTAGTAGTTTGTATGTGGGGTCCAGGTCGATGTGTCCGTTGATGGATGTTCTTGCCGTTTCCGGGTGTCAGTTTCAGCAGTAGTGGTTTGTATATGGGGTCCAGGTCTATGTGTCTGTTAACAGACACATAGACCTGGACCCCATATACAAACCACTACAGCTGAAACTGACACCCGGAAACGGCAAGAACATCCATCAACGGACACATCGACCTGGACCCCACATACAAACTACTACAGCTGAAACTGACACCCGGAAGCGGCAAGAACAAACCACTATAAATACCGGAAGAAACATCAAAGCAGCGCTTCACAGGAGGCTCCAATAGCACTGATGATGTTCCCTAGCCAGGGAACGAAATGTTTGCAGCAAAAACTTCCAGCTCGGCGAACAGAACTACAACAGTTTAGATTTTTTTTCTTTTGCTTGTCTGTAATTGGCACCTCAAAGGATCCCTTTGAGAATGCAAGTTGGGACTGCATTGTAACGTTACAATCAAACAAACCTGCTGCAAAAACTTAAAAACCTCACAATCTTTTAATAACAACCTAAATCTGAAACTCTACATTTCACTTCTGTGAGATAAATAAAGCTAATTCTTTTATGAGTCGTTTCACTTACGAACCCTCACTAAAGCTTGGGACCACAAGGCGTGTTCAGCGCTGGAGTTTCCCTCTGTACAGGCACTAACATAGAATCAGCTCATCATGTTGGGAGTGAGGATCACTTGGTAAAATGGTGCGTATTTACAGGAGATGGGCCTGAGCACCAAGAACATGTCATTAGTTGTGCTGCTGGATTCTCTCATTTTGAATGTCAGGTTTCTCCACATGTCGGCCTATCCCACGTACTCCTACTCTTCAAGCAAGTACCATTGCCTAGGATCCACCTCTTGCTTTGTCCCGCTTCCATACATGATATTTCCGATGCCCCAAGTGACTGCTTCCGTTGAACTTGCCCCCGTCACATTTCCAGGCCATGTACTCTAGACCCTAACTACTCGCTGTGTGAAAAAGATTTTTCACCCTTGCTTCTTATGCACATCACTTTAAATCTATCACCTCTAGTTGTTATTCCTTTTACAAGAGGGAACTCTTTCTCCTTGTCTACTCTGTCTAGTGCTCTCGTGATGTTGAAAACCTCTATTTTCAGTCCTAGCTTCTTCAATCTATCCTCTTCACTGAAGTTTCTCATCCCATGGAATCATTCTTGTAAACCGCTTCTGCAGTCCCTCTCTCCAATCATTCACATCTTTTCTCCCGTGCGGCACTACTGCAGCTAAGGGCTTAAAACAAAAGTTGCCATAGTCCCCCTTGGATTATGGGGCTTCTCTCTTATTAGAGATAAAGAGATGACTGATGGTGGTTTAACTTGAAGGTCACCACATCTCAGGTGAGGTTGAGAAGGAAAGTCCTTCATGGTGACCTTAGCCAATGCAGAAACTGAACCCACGCCCTTGGCATCACATAGACATACCAGCCTTCTAACAAATTCCCATTTGCTAAATGCTAACAAGTGATAGGATACACTTTAAAAAGATTATTTTGTCCTTGGTTTCTGAAGAGAGGTGGTAAAGGCAGAGTTGCTGAACAATCTGGTTTAAGTTTTCCAATAGTTGTTATTCTAAATTCCATTTTCTTTTGTCCATGTTTCAACTGTTGTGTTTAAATAAATTCTGTTTTGCTTAAACCCAAGTGGTTTGACCAGCTGCATCACTCATAGAATACCCACTTCACATCTATCTTTAACATCAGAACAAGTTAGGCCCTAGGCTACCTTTTTAAAATACTTTGAGGGGATCGGGTCTCGTCCATAATACAAGTGTCTTGTATAATATACAATGGGGAAGAGAATTCCTATGTGTCAGTCACTTTACACCTGGAGGAGAAAAAACAGTTAAAAATCAGTAACACAGATAATACTGGATCCCCATTTTGAGGCACTCGAGATGAGTCTGACTAGTTAATAGAGTGTGTCATTCACTGGTTTAATTAGTTTCTCCTACAGAGTACAGCCCACAATGACAGTCACTCACAATGCCCTTTCTCATTGCATTGTTTGAAAGCCTGTGAATTTGAACCAAGTTGGCAGCCAATTATTGTCAGAGGTGACAATTGGTTTGAGAGACTTGCAGTTGCCCTCATTTAGAACAAATTAATGCACGTGAGAGCTTGCGGAAAATCAATTGATCACAAAACTGTCATGGTGCAGAAGGGGACCATAGTATCTACACTGGTTCTATTACCCAGGCCAGTCTCATGCCTTTCCCTCCCTATCCCTACTGACAATTTCTGTCCTAACAATCATCCAATACCCCTCTTGACCGTCTCCATTGAACCTGTCTCCCTCACATTTCCAGGTAGTGCATTCCTGACCCGAATTATTCACTGAGAGAGAAAGGTTTCTCTTACATCATCCTTGTTTCATTTGCACATCACTTTAAATGGAGAGGAGAAAGGGTTAAATTTTCTCAACTACTGAAAGGCTTGCTTGAACGCCCCACTGTTTTGTTTCATTTCCACAGTGGAGCTTGTTCAGTCTTGATGGACCCTGTTAGATTAACTGTTTCCGTTAAGTTTCAGAAGGTGGGATCTGGGCCAGTGCAATCTGGAATACGTTTGTTCTTAGCACGAGTTCATGTCAGCCCAGGTTTGCACAAATCAATTTGGGATTTGATGTTCGCTCTCCCCCACAGAGATGGTGAAGACCTCTTCCACGTCGCATTGTTAGTCATATACAGGGGAACTTCAATTATCCAAACGTGATGGGCAGACACTATTTCGTTCAGATAATTGATTATTCGGTTTATCGATTAAATGCCTTTCCTCTGGGGTTCGGAGTTTTTAAAGTTTGCTCCCAGTTCAGGAGACTGCAGCAGCACACGAGGTCCCGCCCCTGACACCGCCCACCGTCCTCCAACCCTGTCAAACACCTCCCCCCGCCCCAACCCCATGCAACACCTCCCCCACCCCAACCCCATGCAACAACTCCCCCTGCCCACAACCCCGTGCAACACCTCCCCCCGCCACAACCCCGTGCAACACCATCCCCCCGCCCCAACCCCGTGCAACACCTCCCCCCGCCCCAACCCCGTGCAACACCTCCCCCCGCCCCAACCCCGTGCAACACCATCCTCCGCCCCAACCACGTGCAACACCATCCCCCGCCCCAACCCCATGCAACACCATCCCCTGCCCCAACCCCGTGCAACACCATCCTCCGCCCCAACCCCGTGCAACACCATCCCCTGCCCCAACCCCGTGCAACACCATCCTCCGCCCCAACCCCGTGCAACACCATCCCCCGCCCCAACCCCGTGCAACACCATCCTCCGCCCCAACCCCGTGCAACACCTCCCCCCGCCCCAACCCCGTGCAACACCTTCCCCCGCCCCAACCCCGTGCAACACCATCCCCCGCCCCAACCCCGTGCAACACCATCCCCCGCCCCAACCCCGTGTAACACCTCCCCCCGCCCCAACCCCGTGCAACACCATCCTCCGCCACAACCCCGTGCAACACCACCCCCCGCCCCAACCCCATGCAACACCATCCTCCGCCCCAACCCCGTGCAACACCTCCCCCCGCCACAACCCCGTGCAACACCATCCTCATCCCCAACCCCGTGCAACACCTCCCCCCGCCCCAACCCCGTGCAACAGCACCCCCCGCCCCAACCCCGTGCAACACAATCCTCCACCCCAACCCCGCGCAACACCTCCCCCCGCCCCAACCCTGTGCAACACCTCCCCCCGCCCCAACCCCGTGCAACACCATCCTCCACCCCAACCCCGTGCAACACCATCCTCCGCCCCAACCCCGTGCAACACCTCCCCCCGCCCCAACCCCGTGCAACACCTCCCCCCGCCCCAACCCCGTGCAACACCTCCCCCCGCCCCAACCCCGTGCAACACCTCCCCCCGCCCCAACCCCGTGCAACACCTCCCCCCGCCCCAACCCCGTGCAACACCATCCTCCGTCCCAACCCCGTGCAACACCATCCTCCACCCCAACCCCGTGCAACACCTCCCCCCGCCCCAACCCCGTGCAACACCTCCCCCCGCCACAACCCCGTGCAACACCTCCCCCCGCCCACAACCCCGTGCAACACCTCCCCCCGCCACAACCCCGTGCAACACCTCCCCCCGCCCCAGCCCCGTGCAACACCTCCCCCCGCCACAACCCCGTGCAACACCTCCCCCCGCCCCAACCCCGTGCAACACCTCCCCCCGCCCCAACCCCGTGCAACACCTCCCCCCGCCCCAACCCCGTGCAACACCATCCTCCACCCCAACCCCGTGCAACACCATCCTCCACCCCAACCCCTTGCAACACCTCCCCCCGCCCCAAACCCCGTCGAACACCATCCCCCACCCCAAACCCATGCAACACCTCCCTCCGCCCCAACCCCGTGCAACACCTCCCACCGCCCCAAACCCCGTCCAACACCATCCTCCGCCCGCTCCCTCTCTGGGGCAGCTGGACTGGACACCAACAACAAGACTGTTGTTGCTGCTTGCAGCTGACACACACCTTTTGATTGCAATGTTTTGACAGGTTCCACCTTTGCCCTGTACAGGACAATGTTGGAGAAATTATCTGGGGAAGGGTGAGGGGGTGATTTAGGGTACACCCCTGTGTAGATCTCCAGGGAATGTGTAGGGAGAGAGAGAGGGCTGGCAGTCAGTCATTTGGAGACAGTGCCAGTTTAATCACTGTAAACAAAAGATGGGATCACTGTTGGAAATGCGTCTTTAGTGTATGTTTCCATCGGGACCTCAAGATCTCTTTCAGATATTCCGATTTTGGGATAATTGAGGTTCCTCTGTAGCAACCTGCTCCATCTTAATGTCAGAAATCTCAGCACAACATTGTTTACCAGGGAAAACTGAAAGAACTGCAAATGCTGTAAATCAGAAACAAAGAGCTCTGAGGGAGGGTCACTCGACACAAAATGTTAACTCTGGTTTCTCTTCACACAAGCTGTCAGACCAGCTTTCCAGCAAGTTCTGTTTTTGTACTGTTTTCGAGAGGTGAGGCTGAGTTTACAGTCACAGGTTTGGTACATACCCCTCTGGACATCAAGGTGTTGATAGCAATCCACCTAATCAGGGTGTGTGTTTGCTAGATCGTGCATCAAAACCAGTCTGGAGCTTTATCTCCTAATTATTACGAGTGATAATTTGATGTGTTTGAGCATACTGTTCGGCTGCCTGGCAATATTAAAATGTTAAAGCCCTCAGTAGAAACCCAGGACTTAGAAAGTGACACCCACTTCCTGCAGAGTCTCCGGGGAACAACAAGATTATAAGTGTCATAGAAGCATAGATTGTAGCTACAGGAATAGGCCATTCAGCCCTTCAAACCTGCTGTACCATTCAGTCTGCTCATCTTACTCAGTCTCCTGTTCCCACTCTCACCCCATGCCTTTTTATCCTTTTACTCCCAAGAAGTTTATCAACAGCTTTTTGAAATACTTAGTGTTTTCAATGCAACGCATCAGCTTGCGATGCCCACCACTGCCCAAAGATGGTTGGGTAAATGTCTGCTACCATCCCTTTTTCCAACTCAATCCCAGGATGATTAAGGCACATTTGGCCTGTCATGCCCATACCGGCCCTTCAAATGACCATCACTGTCTTGCGCCAATCTCCTGTATTCCGCCCACAACCCCCTGCCCCCAAGTCTACAGGAACCAGCTGGTCTGTAGTGGTGAAAGAAAACCACTTGGTGGAGGGTTCTGAGGTCAGATGGCCCTCGGTGAGATATTCATTCAGAGGGGTGGCACAGGCACAATGGGCCGAATGGCCTCCCTCTGCTCTGTGATAGATTGAGGTGGAGTATGATCTTAAGCCAGAGCTTATCCGTTCCATCTGTTTCTTTTCCTTTTTTTCCCTCTTGTGGTATTTTTCCTTTATCCTCACTTCTTTCCCTCTACTTATCTCCAGTCCTTGGAAAGCATAGATGGTGGAGAGCTGAGAGAGTGCAGACTTGGGGACTCCCAGTCTCTACGTGCAAGACAGAGCAGACTCCCAGTCTCGAGGTGAAGTGCAGTGGGGACTCCCTGTCTCGAGTTGAAGGGCAGTGGGGACTCCCTGTCTCGAGGTGAAGTGCAATGGGGATTCCCGGTCTCGAGGGGAGGTGCAGTGGGGACTCCCAATCTTGAGGTGGAGGGCAGTGGGGACTCCCTGTCTCGAGGTGAAGTGCAGTAGGGACTCCCGGTCACGAGGTGAGGTGCAGTGGGGACTCCCGGTCTCGAGGTGGAGGGCAGTGTGGACTCCCAGTCTCGAGGTGAGGTGCAGTGGGAACTCCCAGTCTCCACATGCAGGACAGTGCAGACTCCCAGTCTCGAGATGAAGGGCAGTGGGGACTCCCAGTCACGCGGAGAGGGGCAGCGCGGGCTCCCGGTCTCGAGGTAAATGGCAGCGCAGACTCCCAGTCTCGTGGTGAACGGCATTGCGGAATCCTGGTCTCGTGGTGAACGGCAGTGTGGACTCCTGGTCACGAGGTGAGGGGCAGTGTGGACACCCGGTCTCGAGGTGATGGGCAGCGTCGTCTCCTGGTCTCGAGGTGAAGAGCTGCGCAGACTCCTAGTCTCGAGGTAGAGGGCAGTGTGGACACCCGGTCTCAAAGTGAGGGACAGCACCGTCTCCTGGTCTCAAGGTGAGGGGCAGCACGGACCTCCGGTCACGAGGTGAAGGGCTGCGCTGACTCTCTGTTTTTGAAGGACTGTGATGCTGAACGTATCACTGTATTTCTTTACTTTCCTAATGTATCCCTAAGGGTTTTGTACCTAGGTACCTTTGTACCTAAGATGGCACCAGAAGTAGCAACTTTGTACACTTCTCACTGCTCTCCTGTGACCCTGTATTTGAGTATATGTGCTAATAACATCCAATTCTGATTCTAATGCCAAGTCTGTCATTGTCAGGTTATGGAGATCAGAACAGCTCCCAGCCTGAATCTGTTGCTGATCGAACTGGAACAACTTCATGAACCTGACCTCCAATTTACAAACACTTGCAGCCCTCTAAAGGAATATATTGACATGACTGAAGTTATAGTGGCAGATCCTAAATAATAAAGAACGTTTCTGGCAAGCCGGCGACTGGTGTTTAAAGCTTTGGATTTTACAGGAAACCCAGTGCCAAATTCCAGCCTCACTCCATTAACATTGGGATACACTGCTCCCAGTGGCCAATTTATTGAAGTGCAGCTGGTCCCCAGACAGGACGGATCTTGCTGTCCTCAGGAACAACATTACACGTGCCTGATGTCAAGTTGGATTAATACAGATTGCAGAGACTGAGGGGCCCAGACGATTTCTATAACATAGACAGACACAAACCTCACATTGCAAGAGAAAGAATTTGTTAAACGGGCAAATGGTGATTGATACAGAAGATTATAAAAGTGAATCGAGATTACAATTGTGAGCTTATTTGGCAAATAGCCATATAATAGACTTTCATCAGATCATCTCAGTTTACTGATAGTTTCCAAAATAACCAGTAAAACAGAATGATGTCATCTTTTCCTAAACCATTTATTTTGTTCATTTAACACTGATTAAAGCCTGATGGGACAATCACAGAACCCAGTCAGTGACGGCGGGGCAGGTGGTAGAGGAGTATTTTTAAAACAAGAAAGCATTTTTGGAAGTAGCATCCCACAAGTATTCACTAATCCCTAAATTACACTGAAAGCTTTTTCGATCTGGCTCATAATACGCCAATGGTTTGGGGATTAACCGATCACATTTACTGGCCTTGGAGTCACATCGCGACGAGTACCACTTTTAAACACTGACCCACAAAAAGATTTTATGGAATTGGTTTTTTAAGTTGGGCCTCAGTACAGCACTAAACTCGAACAACTGTGAGATTCTGCACATTGGGAGATATTTTACACTTTTTTAAATTGTTTGAAGTAATAATTTTATTTTCATAGAATGCCTACAGTGTTCATTTGGACTGAGTCCACTCTGACCCTCTAAAGCATCCCAGGCCCCTACCCTGCATTTCCCATGTTCACCCACCTAGCCTGCACATCCCTGAACACTAGGTGTAATAATACTGTACTTAAAAGGCATCTGGATAGGTACATGAATAGGAAGGGTTTAGAGATATATAGGCCAAATGCTGGAAAATAGGACTAGATTAATTTAGGATATCTAGCCAGCATGGACGAATTGGACCGAAGGATCTGTTTCCATTCTGTACAGCTCTATGACTCTGTGACTGTATCAATGCATGTTACTCTGCTTACAGTGCAGGTCTATCCAAATATCATTTACTTCAGCTAACTGCTCTCAGTAAGCTACAAACTGTTCCAACTCGTTACAAGCTGCAAATAACTCTTACAGCAAAAAAAATTTGAAATTTGAGAACCTTCCTATACTTCTGCACCATCTCCATGGTGATGTAGTCTGCTCTGGACTGTCCTCAAACTGACCTTTATGTTAACAATTTATTTTCAGTTCTGATGAAGTAAATAGTTTTAACAGCCTTTCAGGGTTGTCTGAATGCTTCTAAACCAATTTAACTCTACCTCTCAAAAGAAAAACATCCCTCAGGAATTCTATTGTTCTTGCAAGCAAAGCAGACATCCCCAGCTCTTGAACAAAGCAAACCTGTTGTTTCATAATCCCATCTCTTCTATTCTGACTTGAACATGGCTCAGCTTTTAAACTGCCATTTCTTGAGCTATTTCAGCAATTTCTAAAGCCCAAAATTTTAATACTTTAACTTCTTAATCATTGTTGACTTCCTACACTGTGGAAGCAGGCTATTTGGCCCATCACGTCCACACCAATCCTCAGAAGAGCATCCCACCCCATCCCTGTAACCCTGCATTTCCCATGACTAACCCATCCCTGGACACAATGGGCAATTTTCCATATCCATTCCACCCAAACTTGCACAAGTTGGACTGTGGGAGGAAACCAGAGTACCCAGAGGAAACCGCACACAGACATGGGGAGAATATGCAAACTCCACATGAGGCTGGAATTGAACCCAAGTCCCTGGTGCTGTGAGGCAGCAGTGCCAACCACTGAGCCACAATGCCACCTCAAGCTTCCCCTTAATTCTTAAGGCAACACAATCACAATCTCTTAACCTATTACTTGACTTAATTTAAGTAGCAGGCTCCAAGCTTGCTTTAATTTCATTTATCGCATTTCCTAGAATTAAGACTTTAATTCCCAAAACCAAAAGCTGTACTCGAACACACACGGACAAAATATTTGCAGCTATAGTTTATGCTGCCCAATCATAACTTCTCTCTGAAAGAAAAATGGTATTTTTGGGATGTGAACATCACCGCAAACACCATCAATCATTGTCTGTTTCCAACGGCACTTGAGAGGCTGATGGTGATTTTCTTTTTTGCAACACTGCAGTCCATTTGATGCAGGGACACTTTGTTAGGAAGGGAGATCCAGGATTTTGACCCAACGACACTGAAGGAATAGCGATGTCAGGATGGCGGATGTAGAAGTACTGAAAAGCAAGAAGGGTGTAGACAGAGTAGGCAGAGAGAAATTGTTTCTACTGGGAAAAAAAGGTCATGGACCAAAGGCTACAGATTGGATGTGATTGGCAAAAGAACCAAAACTAACATGGGGGGAATGTTTCTGACCTGATAGTGGGATGGAGGCAGACCCAACCATTTAGTTATCATTTTTCTTCTCTCATTTTGTATAGCCTTGGATGTAGTTTTAAAACAATAGATTGGCTAGTTGTTGGATTAGGAGGGAAATTGTACCTGAGGGAAGCTGGAACATTGAACAGTTTTGTGAAGGGAAAGGATTTGCAGGGTGAAGGGGAAAGCATGAGGGGTTTGGACCTAGTAAAGTTGGTCTTGCAGAGGCCTAGTGTGTACTCAATGGGCTGAATGGTCTTCTGTGCTACATTTTGTGAGCCTGGGGGGTTACTGGTATACCCCTGTGCCTGCTGCCTTTGTCCTTTAAGGTGGTAACGATGACAGATTTGGAAGGTGCTGTCAAAGGAGCCTTGGCAAATCACTGTGCAGTGCCCCCTTGTTGATACCACAGTGCTCATGTTAAGATCATTTCCACCAATGGATCTACTCTTAGCATAGATCCCTTGTCTGAAAATGATATAAAATGCCCACATTAAAGGAGATCAGTCTGGGAGGTCAGTGACAGTTTAGTTGTGTGTGTGTGTCCCCACCCCCCACTGTCACAAATTTTCAGACAGAAGAATTAACCCAGGGGAGTTCCTGCGATTAATTTCTTGAATTTAAATCATTTCGGAGCAAGATGACTGAATGTCACCGTTCATGATAATTTATCTCCTGGATCCGTGAAGTAAATTTTAGATATTTTTAAGATTTCTTGCTTCCCACAAGGCTGTCATGATCAACTCCGCAAGACTATTTATTGGAAATAGGAAATAACTATCTCCACCCCCTTTACTATTTCTGAAGATGTGGGTATCACTGGCAAGGTAGCAGTTTATTACCCTTCCCTTATTGCCCTGAACTGACTCAGCCATTTCAGAGGGCAGGTAAGAGACTTTGCTGTGGATCTGGAGTCACATGTAGTCCAGGTCAGATAAGGATGGCAGTTTCCTTCCTGAAGGGCGTTAGTGTGATACTAGATAGGATTCCCCTCACCCTCAACAATGGATTCATGGTCATCATTAGACTCTTCATTCCAGGTTGGTGGGGTTTGAACCCAGGTGCCCAGGTACTGCAGACTGTTAGTTCAGTAATAATACCACTTGGCCATCAACTCCCTAAGGCTAGCACTGACACAGAATAATAAACAGCAGAATAGGAGGCCATTCAGCCCAACCCCTCCTATGCTGCACATTTCCTGTGTTTCTATCACCTTAATATTTCACCTCAGTTTGTATCCATTTCCAGACTCCGAGGGTAGAATTCCTTCTCCTGTAACTTCCAGCTTCATCCCAGTTTCCCACTGCAGTGTTGACCACAGCAGTATCCCTCCCAGAAACTCTCTACTGGGTTTTCTCAATCAGCAGAGAGCACGCTCAGAGCTCTGTCCCACCCACCTCTCACATCAGTGCTGCCTTCTTCTGTTGCCATGATTACATGAACAAGTCCTCTGCACAGATTTGAGAACTTATTACAGTTTTAACAATGATTGTGAATTGGCAGCAAAAAGATGTCTCCATTGCCTATATTCAGGGAAGCTATAAAATGAATAGTTCGCTTCATGCATGGTATTTCCCTAAATTATCAAAAAGATGTTCAGGAAATGAGGAAAAGGTTCACAAGGGTGTTACCATGAATGAGAGGAAAACTTGAGCAAGGCTGTATGGAAAAGAAAGGGCTCAAAGGTGGCCGAATCGATGTTTTTAAAATCACAAAAAAATTCAAAAAAGATGGATGTGGGAAAACAGTTTCCAATCCAGGGTAAGTCCAGAAAAAAGGAGGGGTGAATATAAAATTACCATCCTGAAAGGAAAGCAAAATAAATGTGTGAGGGAAAAGAAATCAGATTGGTGAAAGGTTTCACATTAATACCAATAAGTGCTCCACAAATCTCCTTTTAGAAAACAGTGTGCCTTTTCATTCCTGAAGACAGGGAAAAAATCCTTCATTCATTTGTGTTTTGTGAAATGTAGGACCCAGATAGAATGAGGGAAGATTGACTTATTTTCACTCGGGGAGAGTGTTTTGATTCCGTTGATCAGAGTAAACATCCTAATGGGATACTTCATATGACTCCTCACCCTTTGAACACTATGTATACATTTGCTGTGATCTCTCCTCAAACATGTGTGTTTGAGGCAATCAGAATAGACCACCTCAACAGATCTGGAGAGAGAAAACAATTAATGTTTAAAATCCAATATGATTTTTTCAGCATTCTGAAGATGCTTCATCTTCTTCTGATATTTAGAGAATGTTACATACATACACGTATACATACAACACTACACTGCATACACACATGTACGACACACACACACGCTCAAACACACATGTACATATATTACACCTGCACACACACATGTACAACACACAGGTGTACACAGACACAATGTACATACAACACAACACCTGCAAACACATGGTAACACACACAGATACACATATATATACAGAACAACACTTGCATGCACACATATACAATACACACGCAGATGGACATATTCAGACACACATGCACATATAGTACAACACACATATAATACACACATGTTGTCTGTGGGGAGGCTTTGGTCTAGAGCTATTATTGCTAGACTATTAATCCAGAAACTCAGCTAATGTTCTGTGGACTTGGTGTTCAAATCCTGCTGTGGCAGAGGATGGAAATTGAATTCAATAAAGAATGTGGAATTAAGGTTCTAATGATGAACCATTGTTGATTGTCAGAAATACCTATCTGGTTCATTAATGGCCTTTAGAGAAGGGAACATAGGGATGGGCAATAAAAGCTGGCCTAGCCAGCAATACCCTCATCCTGTGAATGGGTTTTTAAAAACTGTCGAAGCAGGAGTTGAGCTTACACCTTTTCCAACTATCAAGGAGATCAGGAAGTTTCAGAATGGTGTTATGAATGTAACTCATTTATCAGAGTGAGATGGGCTGTGAATAAAGGGGAGACACACTACTTGGTTTTCTGGAAAGTATTTGACAAGAGGCCACATAAAGTTATTGTACAAAATCAGAGGTTTAGAAGGAGGTTACATAGTAACGTGGATAAACTTTAACACCTTGAGACTGTGAACCCAACCCCATTCCTTCTCTTTCTTTTAGCTTTGCTTGTTGCCATTTCTGTCACAATGACCTCTCTCCCCACCTCCACACTTCTCCAATGGGACTGTATGCTCTTTCCAGTCTCACAGTTAGACACACCATTGTTCTGCCATTCTCCCATTCCAATCACTTAATCTGCACTTTCAACATCCTCTTTCCCCCAGCACGCCAGCTTCCCCACCAACTATGGCATAAATGTTGTCCCCTCCACACAGGACGTCAGTTCTGATGAAGAGCCATTTAGACTTGAAACGTTAGCTTGCTCTCTCTCCATGGATGCTGCCTGTCCCATTGAGATCTCCAGCATCTTTGGTTCTCAGCATAGCTACAGGATTGACTGGTGAACCGAAACCAGAGAGGATCTATAAGTGGATCTTTGTCTGATTGGCAGGATTGTTCAGGGAAGCCTTGCAGGTTTACTGAGCTGTCAGTGACAAAGATGAGGGGCTCAAAGGTTTGGTGGCCAAATTTGTAGATAACATAAAGTTGGTCAGAACATGTGTTGTGAAGGGTACAATAGGAAGATGCAGATGGATATAGATTGACAGAATGGGCAAAAAATCTGGGTGAACGATGTGTCCTCTAGTTCTAGGTTTCCTGCTCCCCTCCAAACATTCTGTCAGCTCCCACACGGTCATGTTCCCTTCAGAATCACAATGGGTTCACTAAGAACATTTCTCATCCTGCCAACCTCCAAAGGGTTCAACCATTCCCCACAATTCGAGCTTCGTCTAAGAGCTAGGCTTTACAAAATGACTTAAAGGGAGAAGGAGATGTCATTGGTGAGGTGAATCCAAATATTAGGGCCCGAGCAGCTAAAGACAGATCTGCCCAGAGATTAAAAATCAGATTCAGATTCCTCAATCACATTCTGGAACTCCCTCATTTCAGCCAAGTTGACTTTCACCAAAGTATTGGAGGGAATATCATACAGTACTGAGGTACATTAGGGCAGCCTGGTTGCTCAGTGGTTAGCACTGCTGCGTCACAGCGCCAGAGACCTGTGTTTGATTCCAGCCTCGGGCGACTGTCTGTGTGGAGTTTGCACATTCTTCCCGTATCTGTGTGGATTTCCTCCGGGTGCTCCAGTTTCTTCCCACTGTGCAAAGATATGCCAGTTACATGGATTGGCCATGCTAAATTGCCCATAGTGTTCAGGGATGTGTAGGAAAGGTGAGATATGCAGGGTTATGGGGATGCTCTTTAGAGGGTCGGTATGGACTTGATGAGCTGAATGGCCTGCTTTCACATCATAGCAATTCTATGATTCAAGTGAAGGAATGATTGAGGGGATAAGGGGACCTCAAGAATTATTATCCCATAACCCATCCAGTAAATGGAGTGACAAAGCAGCTGAAACCAACATCCCCACAGATTGCCGGTTCCATCCATGATTATTCTACAAGCTGTGCAGAACATTCTTCATCAGAGTTTGTTATTTCCCGTCTAGGGACCCGAAGGAAAACCAGGGAAACCTGGAGAGAGAGGAAAACCTGGCAGAAAGGTTAGTCATGCTTGCATTTATTTTTATTGAATCATAAAAAGGTCACATCTCACATGAAGGTTTAACTTGTGGGACCAATTATTAAGGCCAGAAGCCAAGAGGGTTGACTTTCACAGGAGTGATGTTTCTGAAATGTTTGTGCTGAATTGGAACCAAAGTAAAATCCAAAAGAGACCTTCACAACAAAGTGACATTAAAAAAAGACACCCAAAAATTCACAGTAATTATCTTACATGCATTGGTTCATTTATTGCCAAATATTTACATTTGTATGGGAGTTTGAGTATTGCTGAAAGAAACAATACATTTTGTTGAAGCTTTTTGCATTGCATTCATCAGAACTTTTTGCAAGAATGCCAATGTAAAGGTGGAACAACGTTTTAGACTGCATGGGATGCAAGTGCTGATTGGTTGCAACATGCACTCTGGTAGAATCTCAGTGGCACTATCTCGACCAATCAGAGGTGCCTTTCCAACCAATCAACTTTCACTTCCTATCTAGTCTGCAATGTTGATGCCCTTTTATATGGGTATTCTTGCAAATTGTCCTGATGGGTGCAGCACAGATGCTTTGAAGAAATGCGTGTTTTGCTCAGCAGTCCAATAACATTTATGCAAGATCTAACATTTATTTATTGGTACCTATCTTTCTTAATACCTATACGTTTACAATGAAAGTGACAATTAACGTCTCCAGGACTGTACTCGGGTTCTGAAGCTGTTGAGCTTTTTGTCCCTGGAAGATGCATGTGACTTTTACACAAAGTAAATGAAAAATTAGGGTTTTTTTTAAACTCTAGGTCATGGAGTCAGCTTGTGCATGAGGTTGGCTTTTATATGGGTATTTATGTTATTAATCAGCTTTTATTCCAAGATCTCAGTCCTTCTGCAAAATCACTATACAGGTAAAGACCACGCTTGCTGTATATGTACAAGACCATAATGAGGCCATAAGAAATAGGAACAGGAGGAGGCCTTTCTGCCCTTTGAGCCTGTTCCACTATTTGATAGGATCATGAACGATCTGACACTCTACATATCCACATCCTGCCCTTTCCCTGTAACCTCATCAAGAATCTATCTATCTCAGCCTTAAATATATACAAGGAGTCTGTCCCCACAGCTCTCTGTGGCAAGGAGTTCCAAAGACTCACAACCCTCTGAGAGAAGAAATTCCTCCTTATCTCAATGTTAAACTGGTGCCCCTTTATCCTGAAACTCTGCCCTCTGTTCCTAGACTTATCGAGGTGTCATAGAATCTCTACAATGTGGAAGCAGGCCATCCAGCCCATTGCATCCACATGGACCCACACCCCTAACCTACCCCTGTAACCCTGCATTTCCCATGGCTAATCCACGTAGCCTGCACATCCTAGACACAATGGGCAATTAAGCATGGCCAATTCACCCTAACCTACACATCTTTGGACTGTGGGAGGAAACCAGAACATCCTTTGGATCAGAAGTTGGTGCACTTCCTTGCTCTGTCTTCTAAGCTGATGATGTGTTGTTCTAACATTTAAGATTTAAATCCAGTTGAAAGTACTGAATTGATTCACAACCTGCTAATATAATAGCGGCAAAGTGTTGCACAACATAATCGTTTGAGTATCCATGAACTCCTGTTGAAAGTTATATTGTGGAATTTATATGTAGTATTGTAATCTTTAGTAGTACTTATGTGTGAGATATTAAGGATGTGTAATTTCCTCTATGATCTTGGACAGGATCCAGAGACAATGTGGAAAACTATTCAGTTTCTGGAAACTAACATCACTCTACCCCTCAACTCTATACACACAGCAAATTATACTCCACAGAATCATTACGGTGCATAAGGAAGCCATTCGGCCCATCGAACCCATACCCGTTCTATCACCTAGCACCCATTTCCTGCCCTTTCTCCCTATATATCTGCACACCATTACTATCCAAACTCCTCCTGAGTGCCTCAATTGAACCTGCCCAACCACATTTCCAGGCATTGTATTCCACACCCTAACTAAATGTAAAATTGCCATACTCCCAGAGGATTGCTGTTTCATAAGAGAGAGAGACAGGTAACTGAACAGTCACCCTGTCTCAGGTGAGGTTGTGAAGAGTACCCTCAGCCAGTGCAGGAATTGAACCCACACTGTTGTATCACACTGCATTATAAACCAGCCATCCAGACAACTGAGCTGTCTGACCCCAGTCTGCTGACTACTCGCTGGTTGAAACAAAATGCATCATTTTTACATCACTTTCAATCTATGCTCTCTCTTTCCCAGATGCTATTTCTGTACAAATTATTTATGCATGCTTAAAACATCAGCTGAATAATAAGAGATGGATTAAGTCAGCTGTGGAGCGTGATTGGTTTCTTTAAATTCCTTGCAAATGGAAGTTTTGTTTTGCCATGGTCATGGAGAGTTGTCCTCTCTGTCTGAAACACAGTTTGTATCCCATTGAACATTGCTCACAACCTCTCACAGGTCACCCTCACACTCAGACTCCTCACACCAGCTCAGCTCTGATACTTCCTCTTCTGCACATGTCAAATTATTCAATAGATTCAAGACACTTTACTCTTAAATAGTCTTGTTTGTGTTTTTTTTTTGCAGTTTGCACTGTGGGCACCCAGTGTGCTGGAATTGTAATGCATTTGTTGTGTGATGAAATTTTTGTTAACCCTTCCATGTGTTATGCCCTTTAGGGTAGTAAAGGTCACTTGGGACATCTAGGAGAGACCGGACCTCCAGGAGATCCAGGACCTGAGGGGACCCAGGGACCAAAGGGATCCCGAGGCACACGAGGAGCTCTGGTAATCACTTTGTAACCTCTCTTGCTAAAGCAAACCACCTCCTCCTCCCCCCCCACTCACAGTCTGTCACAAACACACACACTCACACTCTGTCCCTCTCTCTCACACACACACACAAACATACTCTCTCTCTTTACCACTGAGACCTCAGAGCAATTCCATTGTGTGCTTGAGGAGAGACATAAATGCTGCATGTCCCCTCTCCAGAGGAAGTTCTCAACTTTGGGGAGGTGATGGCATGGTGGTATTATCACTAGCTTGTTACTCCAGAGACCAGGGAATGTTCCAGGGACCTGGGTTCAAATCCTGTCAATGGAAGATGGTGGAACATTAATTCAGTAAAGAATTTGGAATTAATGGTGACCATTGTCAATTGTTAGGAAAACTCATCTGGTTCACTAGTCTCCTTCAGAGAGGGAAATCTACCATCCTTACCTGGTCTGGCCCACACCCACAGCAGTATGGTTGACCTTCTGGATAATAAATGATGCTGTCATCCTGTAAATGAATTAATAAAGGACTAATCACCCTGAACTCAGCAAATTGCCTGGCTTCAGGATGAGTAATGGAGGCATTAGTAATGTGCACATTTAATCAAAAACTGTATACGTGCCACCTGTTTAATTACCTCTACAGTATAATGCCAGCCACAGGACAGGATATTAAATTAAAATTGGAGTTTGCCAATGTACAATATCATTGACAGCTCTGCACATTGAACATTCTGCCCACTAAATGGTACTCAGAGACAGAATGGTGTTGCATGTAGCACATTGGTGATGCCACACTTGTGTATTGGTGAAAAGAGAGGCATAATTCTTCATTTTTCTTCTCACACTAATCAGTGCAAGATTACGAAATTTCACATGACCACAACAATTTTTACCGAAGGAGAAAAGGGTAGTGGTTGGTTGACAGGTCACCTCTGATAAGAATATGGTGTCATAGAAACAAGCCTAAATCTCAACAGCAGCTGCAAAATCCATGCTCCTCTCAGTCCACCATTGTACAACATAATGTTCAAGCCTTGCACGTCTTTTGATTATCCGGGGACTAGGGCAGCCTTTAGTTACTTGTTTCTTTCTCCATGGCAACACTGCTGCCCAGTCTGAGTTGACCAATCAGCAACCTTTTCTCCTGTGGATAAAATTAGTGTAATTCTTTGAAATTTGGTATTCTTGCATTGGTCCTGAAGAATGCAGGAGGGAAGGCTTCAATCACACGTCTCTCTCTTTTCAGCGATATCCATGTGGGAAGTGAGGAATGATGAGGATGTAGCACAGAACAGGTTGCTGCCTGTAAATGATCATTTACTGAGAATGCAGGAGTTCTCCTTGTGCAGCAGCACAGTAGATACAGAAGGATAAACTGTTGTGTTGCAGCAGGCGATACTGCAAGGTGTGTTTAAAATACAGTACTTTTCCAAAAAAGAAGTGTAATATGTGCCAATTTGTATTTCTCAGAATTAATAGATTAAAATTGCACCTCAGCAACAGATTAACTCTATTCATGAGCTATTGGATTAAGTACATTGATGGAGAAAGATATGTGTGTAGCTTTTGCCTTTTGCAGTAACTGCTGGAAGTCCAGTTGAACTTACAAATTCAAATATGTAGATCCCAACTGCCACTTTAACAAGGCAAATCAAAAATGAATTGAATTTATTTTCCACTGACTGGATGAATGAAAAGATTTCAGATTTACGAGCCCTTGATTATCTGATCAGCTTTCCTTCCCTTCTCTGTCAGGGAGCTCCAGGTCGCATGGGGGCTCAGGGTGAACCAGGAATCGCAGGCTATGAGGTAAGGACACACTTGATGCTGCTTTACACCACAGTATGACCACTCACTGCACAAACAAAACCAAGGACAGCAGATGCTGGAAATCTGAAATAAAAATAGACACGGCTGGGGAAACTCAGCATTAATGGCAGCAACTTTGCAGAGAGAAACAGAGCTACTGTTTCAGGTCCAATGACCCTTCTTCAGAACTGGGAAAGGGCAGGAAAGTGGAGGCAAGCAGTGTGGGGACTTTTTATATGGTGGAGCATACCTGAGGCAGCCAACTCCTGTTCCTATTCCCTATGGGCTTTCAGCACTCCAGGTGTGGGCTCACCATGACTCTGTATAGGTGCACATCCGTCCTTCTGAACTCAAACCCTCTTTCTGAAGGCCAGTGCACCATTTGCCTTCCTATTTGCTTCCTGCACCTTCCTGTCTACTTTCAGTGACTGCTATAGAAGGAGACCCTGATCCCTTTGTACATTGACACTTGCCAATATATCACCGTTTAAATATTATTCTGTCTTTCTACTTCTCACACACACAACTTCACATTTAGTCACACCTGCCCATGTGTGCCCACTCACTCAATCTGTCTAAATCATCTCGAAGTCTCCTTGCATTCTTCTCACAACTCACAATCCTGCCAGAACCTTTGCCGTCATAGGGTCATACAGTACAGAAACAGACCCTTCGGTCCAACCAGTCCATGCTGACCATAATCTCTAACTAAACTAGTCCCACCTGCCTGCTCCTGGTCCATATCCCTCCAAATCTTTCAGATTCTTGTATATATCCAAATGTCTATTAAAAGTTGTAACTCTAATCACATCCACCATTTTTTCTGGAAGTTCATTCCACGTGCACACCACCCTCTGTGTGACAAAGTTGCCCCTCGTGTCTTTTTTAAATCTTTCTCCTCTCACCTTAAGAATATGTCACCTAGTCTTTACGTTCCCCAGCGCTAGGAAAAAGACACCTGCTATTCATGTTATCTATACCCCAGATTCTATAAACCTCCATAAGGTCTTTGAAACTGAAGCAGCAGGAGAAAACCTTGGTGTTATGGTGTTTCTCCCTCCACAGATACTGCCAGACCTACTGGTTTTCTATTGCCATTTCTGTCTTTGTTATGGGCAACTAATTTTGGTTTCTCAGCAGTCCCTGGGACACAGCCATGATAACGGCTACGAACAAAGATGAAACCATTGATGCTGGACCAGTGGAAGTAAAAAACGGTCAAAGTCTCCTGCATTCTGGAGCAGGATTCGAAATCCAACTCCAAAACTTACTGTGGGAAGTGCATAAGTACACAGGAGATAGGACCAGAGTTAAGTCATTCAGCCCATCAAGTCTGTTCTGCCATTCGATCATGGCTGATATGCTCCTCACTCCCATTTTCCTGCCTTCTCCCCATACCCCTTCAACCCATTACCAATTAAACATCAGTCAAACTCCTCCTTAAATTTACTCACTGTCCCAGCATCCACCGCACTTTGAGGTAGCAAATTCCATAGATTCACAACTCTTTGGGAGAAGTAGTCTCTCCTCAATTCTGTTTTAAATTTGCTACCCCTTGTCCTAAGATTGTGATCTCTCGTCCTAGAATGTCCTACAAGAGGAAGCATCTGCTCCATGTCTATCTTATCCATACCTTTTATCATCTTGAATGCCTCAATTTGATCTCCCCTCATTCTTCTTAATGCCAGACTGTAGGCTGAATCTCTTTAATCTCTCTTTATACAACAAACCCCACATCTCTGGAATCAATCTAGTGAACCTCCTCTGAACTGTCTCCATTTTTCCTCAAATAAGGGGACCAAAACTCTGCACAATATTCTAGGTCTGCTCTCACCTCCAAAGCTCCTTCCTGTAAATATACTTCATAACTTCCTGTTAAACCCATAACTGTGCCACATGTGCATGTCTGCGTGGGTTTCCTCCGGGTGCTCCGGTTTCCTCTCTCAGTCCAAAAATGTGAAGGTTAGGTGAATTGTCTGTGTTAAATTACCCATAGTGTTAGGTGAAGGGGTAAATGTAGGGCAATGGGTCTGGGTGGGTTGCTCTTCGGAGAGTCGGTGTGGACTTGTTCGGCCGAAGGGCCTGTTTCCACACTGTAAGTAATCTAATCTAATCTAATCTAATCAGACTGGAGTCAGGAAATGTTTCACTTGTGTTGCAGCAAGGAAAAGTGAGAATGGTGTATGCTTTCTCGTGTCAAGGGCTGAGCAGAATTAAAATAGAATAAAGCGCGGTACCAGATAAATGACGGGGAGTGAGTTTGCAGATCCTTGAGAGGATAGAGAGAAGAATTGCCAGTTCCAGAGGTCAATAAGGTAGGCCAGAGAAGCTGGGGAACTGAAGAGACACCTGATAGAGGATTATGATTGGTTTAGATGAGGTAGCAATCATGAAACATCTACTCATTAGCTGATGTTACAAGGAAGAAGGAAGGTAGATTTAAGATTTTGGGAAAGAGAGGGTGAACGTGAGGAAAAACATTTTTAACTGAGAAAATGGTAACCGTCTGGTGTACAGGATTATGGGTACAGGGTGGATGGGTGATGTTGAAGTATTCAGTTAGCCATGGTGAGATTGAATGATGGGCTGAGTGATCTTGTCCAGTTTCTATATCCTGCATTCCTAACCAGGAATTTACTGGAAGGGTGTGGAATCAAAGACAGTGAATAATTTCAAAAGGAAATTTGTTGGGGCACCTTAAAATTAACTTTCAGGGTTATAACAGATTAATGTGCTTGGTAACTCCTGGTTTACTTTACAGAGATCCAGGATGGAGTTCAAGGGCCAAGTGGTCTCTTTCTCTACCATAATGAGTTTAGTGACTGAAAAAAACCCCAAGAACTTTGACTTGTTTTAAATCTTCAAACACTTTGAGTGATCCCCAGAAACCCCCCTCTCACCACCCCCTCCCCCCCTCCCCCGGCCAGTGGACAACATTTGATACTTTGATTTAAAGCAGTAAACTTTCACACAAGAGCCCTTCCTTTCCCAATTGATGAAAAATGTTTTTTCCACCCAAATGTCTAAACATTTACGAAGGGTCATCAAATCCACCCAGTCCAGCCAACCTCCTACACCTGTACACTGCCAACCCTCTCTCCCTGGATAATGTAACCACTGGCAAGAGGCAGGGAAAGAACCACAAAAGGAAAAATCTCGTGGATATTGTGAGAAAAAATTGGAAATATTATGCAGATCCCCCATGGCAATAAATTATAGCCCAAAAGATATTGCAGTCTCTTCTGACTCACTACAATCTCAGCAAATTTACAACTTAATCCTCCCTCTTCTCAAAACCCTATTTACGTCTATCTGGTAGGAAAAGCAGACAGAGCCAGTCCAGGGTTCCCTCAGATCAATCTATCACTTTAACCATCCACTCACTGCCTTTCCACTTTCTTGTAAAAGATGAAGTCTGGTGGTGGTTTAACCCAAGGTGTCACCACACCTCATGTGAGGGGAGAGGTTGAGAAGGAGAGCCCTCTTTGTTAATCTCAGCTAGTGTGGGAATTGAGCCCATGCTGTTGATATTATTTTACATTGTAAGCCAGCAGTCCAGTCAAATGAGTTTACTGACTCCACACCCTACTGGGTTTTTACAGTGATGGGGTGAAGTCTGACTTTTTATTTTATTATTCACTCACTGGATGAGGGCGTCGCTGGCCAGGCCAGCATTTATTGCCCATCCCTAGTTACTCAGAGGGCAGTTAAGTGTAGGAGGTTGACTGGACTGGGTGGATTTGATGACCCTTCGTAAATGTTTAGACATTTGGGTGGAAAAAACATTTTACATCAATTGGGAAAGGAAGGGCTCTTGTGTGAAGGTTTACTGCTTTAAATCAAACCGTTGCTGTGGGTCTGGAGTCATATGTAGGCCAGACCAGGGAAAGATGGCAGCTTCCCTCCCTAAGGGGGATTAGTGAAACAGGAATGCAATAGTTAGATGAAGATGGGGGGTGTGATGGTGATAGGATGAGCAGAGGGTGGAATGGATAGGTGGGAAGGAAGTTGGACAGGTCCTGAGGGCGATGCCGAATTGGAGAGTTGTATCTGGGATAAGGTGGGGGAGGGGATATGAGGAAACTGGTGAAATAATGTTGATTCCGTGTCCAAGGAAGAAAATGAGGTGTCCTTCCTCCAGTCGTCAGGTGGCTAGGATTTCGCAGTACTACTGGGTCATCACCTCCCCTTAAAAGAAACATTTGAATGAAACTTCTAACTTGATGGAAGTGGCCATTGGATCATCCAGGCCTCAACAGGGAGGGATCAGAAATGAGACCCATCACTGATTTTCCATAACTCTCACACACTGTCTGCACTAATTCATTGCATGTCTGAATCGACAGAGAAATGGTATTCCAGATCAAGCTGGGTTCTGTACCAACTGCTATCAAACCCCAGCGCACCAACATTGGGATCATACTTGACATATCATTACGTGTTCGCAGTCTTACATCTCGAGGCTGGAGAAATGGGAATAGTTTTCTGTGGAGAGGGGAAGGTTGTGGGGAAATTTAACAGAGGCATTCAGAGTGATGAGGGGAATCTGGCTGCAATAGCCAGTACAAAAGTGATGGAAGGAATCGAGAAGGAGAGGGCACAGACTTCAGGTGATTGTACTGGATACCAAGAAGCTGATCAGCGCAGCGAGTGGTCAGGGTCTGGAATGCACTGCACCTCCGTGAACCAGGTGTCAATCAAGACATTCAGGAGGATGTCAGAAAGGTACGTGAAAAGGAACAAGTGTGCAGAGTTGCAGGGAAATGGCAGGAGAATGGTAATAGATGGAGAGCCAGTGTATTTCTGGCATTTCTGATGGAATTGTTATTGGCGCTTTATGCTCACCCATTCCCTTACTAAGATCGCTACAAACTGAATTAGCAGCCAGTAAGGCAACAGGTAACAAAATCCCATCTGGTTCATTAATGTCCTTTAGAGAAGGAACTCTGCCATCCTTACGTGGTCTGGCTGACACGTAACTCCAAAGCCACAGCTATGAGGTTGTTTCAGAAAGAAAAATCACAGCTATTTGGAAATTTACAACACTCGATGGACCAGAATGTATCATTCAATGGTTTCACTTACTTTTCCTTCAATAACTTAATATCCTTCGCAAAAAGGCCCACCCAGCCATTCATATCAAGGGCAATTAGAGACAGGCATAGTCAGTGACGCCTACATTGTGTGAAAGAAATAATTAATGCTTTTAGCTGTTGACTTTAATTCAGTTGTGAAATAGAATTAGAATTAGGTTTGAGTGTCACGTGTACTCAAGTACAGGAGTACAGTGAAAAGTTTATAATGTTGTCCCACACGGTGCCATCTTAGGGTACAAAGTACCTGGGTACAAATCTTAGATAGAAAATAGTGAAGTAAAAAAGGGTACATTACCTTACAGTGATTCATAGTATAAGTTCAAAAATAAGAAATAAAGTTAAAAGGATAAACATTACTGTCAGATAATCAGATTACAGATAAACATTACATTGCAGTAGAATAAGTGCATTTAAAAGTCATTTTTGTCTTTTATAGGGACATAAAGGACCACCGGGACCAAAAGGACCACCAGGCCCAAAAGGTGAAAAGGTAACAACCATCTTATGTTTGAACATAACTTTTATATTGTCAGCACTGGAAGCTCCATGGAGCTAAATTGTGCTTTGCCAGTGACAACAGGTGAAGTGGGAGAGTGAATAACCTATAACAACTGAACAGGCAGATTTTCAGCTCCACCTTTGCGCAACTCCGACACTTTAAATGTCTGCTCCTGTCGGTCACCATGGTGGCACATGCCCCACGCTCACTTTCAATGTGCCCAGGTAAATCATTGAACAGACTATTACATGAACTGGGTCAACATCTCGTTCTGTACTCACTAAACCAGAAGGCCTGCAGCCCCACACGTCTGCAAAGGGCTTTGTGCATTGGAGACTAGGCTGAATCAAAGGTGAAATGGTCTTTTTGCTCACTAGTTGGTAGCTCGTTGTTTTATGTACTCATAGAAGTCTCTTAAGATCTCCTGAACTTCACAGAATCCCTACAGTGTGGAAACAGGCCATTTGGCCCAACAAGTCCACACCGATCCTCCCAGACCCATTACCCTATCCATTTACTTTACATTTACCCATGTCTAATTCACCTAACCTACACATTCCTGAACACTATGGGCAATTCACCAAACCTTCACATCTTTGGATTGTGGGAGGAAGCTGGAGCACCCATAGGAAACCCACGCTGACATGGGGGAGAATGTGCAAATTTCACACAGACAGTAACCCGGGTCCCTAGCGCTGTGAGGCAGCAGTGCTAACCTCTGAGCCAGCATGCCACCCTTGCTTCTCCAGTGTATCGCTACTCCCATTGAGAGAAGGCAAGGAATGAGGGTCACATTCTGATCATTATTATTTGACCTCTATTTCTGAAGCGAAGTGCTGGTGGGTTAGCACTGCAACTGTGACACTGCATTTCTGAAAGGTGAAATTTAATAGCTGCGCACATCCTGGTGACCATCAAATGTGGATTTGTGAATTTCTCTCTTTTTATTTCAAAAAATTTACTTTATTCATAAAAGTATTCTGATATCTATACAATTAGTGATGCCATACATGTGAATACATTCCATTTCTTTATGTACAGAGATCAGAATTAATCATTCGTATGTACAAGTCTGTACATTGACCATCCAGGTATTCTGCTGAGGCATCAGCGGACCCCAATTACTGAGTGGGCCCCTCTGTTCTTCTTAGGCAGGCAGACCTTACACGGTGGTCTTTCCCACCATGCCTTGGCAGCAGCTGCCCCAAGCTTCAGTCCCTCAGCGCGTAGTACTGGACCTTGGAATGTGTCAGTCTGCGACACTCAGTCGGGGTCAACTCCTTCAGCTGGAAGATCAACAGGTTTTGGACTGCCCAGAGAGCGTCCTTCACCGAGTTGCTGATCCTCCAGGCACAGTTGATGTTCGTCTCGGTGTGCGTCCTGGGGAACAGACCGTGGAACACGGAGTCCCGCATCACGGAGCTGCTCGAAACGAACCTCAACAAACACCACTGCATTCCTCTCCAGACTTTCTGTGTATAGGCACATTCCAGGAGGTGGTGTGTAACAGTCTCGTCCCCTCCACAGCCGTTTCAAGGGCAGTGTGCAGTGGGGTAGATAGTCCGGGCGTGCATAAGCGATCTCACAGGCAGAGCCCTTCTCACCACCAGCCAAGCCACGTCTTGGTGCTTGTTGGACAGTTCTGGCGATGAGGCATTCTGCCAAATGACTTTGACAGTCTGCTCAGGGAACTGCTCAGTAGGATCCACCCTCTCCTTTTCCCGAAGGGTCTCAAGGACACTACGTGCTGACCACTTCCTGATGGACTTGTGGTCAAAGGTGTTTTTCTTCATAATATGCTCCACGAAGGACAGGTGATACGGAACAGTCCAACTACTTGGAGCATTCCATGGCAGCAAGACCAGGCCCATCCTTCACAACACCGGGGACTGGTAGAACCTCAGTATGTAGTGACACTTGGTGTTTGCGTACCAGGGATCCATGCACAGCTTGATGCAGCCACACACAAAGGTGGCCATCAGGGTGAGTGTGGCACTGGGCGTGTTTTTCCCTCCGTTGCCCAGATCTTTATACATGCTGTCCCTTTGGACCCAGTCCATCTTTGATCCTCCACATGAAGTGGAAGATGGCCTGAGTGACTGCAACGGCACAGGTTCTGGGAATAGGCCAGACCTGTGCCACAAATAACAACACTGACAGTATCTCACACCTGATTACCCGCGATGGAGAGCGACCTTTACTCCCACCAACCTAATTTCGGCCTCGCTTTCCTGATCCACTCCTCCCAAGACTTGACGCACGCCCCAGCCGCTCCAAACCAAATATCCAGTACCTTCAGGTGGTCAGTCCTGACGGTGAAGGGGATCGAGGATTGATCGGCCCAGTTCCCAAAGAGCATGGCCTCGCTCTTGCCTCGGTTTACCTTGGTCCCCAAGGCCCGTTCAAACATGTCACAGATGCACATGAGTGTATGCGCGGACAACAAATCCAAGCAGAAAACAGCGATGTCATCCATGTACAGGGAGGCCTTAACCTGCAGGCCCCCGCTGCCAGAAATAGTCACCCCTCTCAGGCTTGCATTCTTCCTGATGGACTCAGCAGGTGGCTCTATGCAGCACACAAACAAGGCAGGAGAAAGAATGCAGCCCTACCTGACTCCAGACCTGACTGGGAAGCTATCTGATTCCCACCCCTTGATTGAGACTGCACTGACAATATTGGTGTAGAGCAGTCTGATCCAATTGCAGATTCCCTCCCCGAAGCCCATTTTGGAGAGAACATCTCTCATATACCTGTGTGATATCCTGTCAAAGGCTTTCTTCTGGTCCAGGCTGATCAGGCAGGTGTCCAACCCTCTGCCCTGCACGTAGGCGATCGTATCCCTGAGGAGTGCGAGACTCTCAGTGATCTTCCTGCCCAGTACAACACAGGTTTGGTCAGGGTGAATCACCGATCCCAGAGCAAACCTGACCCAGTTGGCGATGACCTTTCACAAGATTTTGTAATCCGCGTTTAATAGTGAGATTGGTCTCAAATTTCTGAGTTCCTCCCTCTCCCCCTTCCGCTTGTAGATGAAGGTGATGATGCCTTTTCTCATGGATTCACTCATGGTACCTGCCCGAAGCATGCTGCCATACACCTCCAGCAGGTCCTGGCCAATCAAGTCCCATAAAGCAGAATAGAGCTCGACCGGTAAACCGTCGCTTCCGGAAGTTTTGTTTTATTCTTTTCGAAGGACTCGAGGGCCTTGGTCAGCTCATCCAGAGATAATGGCTGGTCCAGCCTCTTCCATGTTCTGTCGTCTAAGACCTCTGTGATAGAGGACGGGAACGACTGGGAGATTGTGCTGTCAGTTAGCTTCAAGTGATACAGACTGGCATAGAAGGATTTGCTGATCCTCATGATGTCAGCCTGGATTTGTGAATTTCATGTTTTTAACATTTGTTGCTGAAATAACTGCACAGAGGCCAGTACCCCATAACCAGGTCACCCTTTACTTACATGTACTGAGTCCACTGGCTGTGGTCAGCCAGCTCAGAGTCAGTCCCTAAACTGAGGAGATTCTAACTCTTCTGTTAATTTTTCTCGTTTCTTTTTTTCTCTCTTCCCTGAATTGAGGAGATTCTAAATCTCCTGGTTAATCTCCTGTTAATATTGGTCAGCCGGGGCTTTCCTGATTGGCCCAGGTTAGCAACCCTAATCAAGGACCAAGTAGTCAGTGAGGTCCACCTGCTTCCAATCACTACACTTGCATTCTGCATTGAAACATACAGATTCCTGGGCGGGGGAAGGGTCCTGACAGGATTGATGCAGAAAGGTTGTTTTTCCTTGTGAGTGAGTCTAACAGCAGAGGGCATCATCTCAGAGTCAGGGGTCATAGAAACATAGAAGATGGGAGCAAAGGGAGGCTAATCAGCTCATTGAGCCTATTTCGCCATTCATCACAATCATGGCTGACCATCCATCTCAATAGCCAAATCCTGCTTTTGCCCCATAACCTTTGATCCCATTGACCCAAGTGCTATACCTAGCCATGTCTTGAATATATTCAATGTTTTGGTGTCAACTACTTCCTGTGGTAATGCATTCCACAGGCTCACTGCAAGTTGGGTGAAGAAATGTCTCATCTCTGTCCTAAATGGTTGATCCTGAATCCTCAGACTGTGACTTCCCCTGGTTCTAGATTCACCCACCATTAGGAATATCCTCTCTGCATCTACCCTGTCTGGACATTTCCCCCTAAGAATCTTACACGTTCCAGACAGAAATGAAGAGGAATTTCTTCTCTCAGAGGGAAGTAAATCTGTGGAATTCTTTACTTCAGAGGGCTGTTGAGGCTGGGTCATTAAGTATCTTCGAGGCTGGGATAGAAAGATTTTTCATCATTAAGGGAATTGAGGGTTATGATTTGATTCTTTTAAGTCATGTGAATTTGCATTGTTTTCCCATTGGAGATATCCCCAGTTCAAGGGGAGTTGGTTTGGGTTTTATAGTGTATTGCAGTGTTGTCAGGAGACACAGGGGATTGAAGGACTGAAGATTATATTGTTGGTTATGTTTTTTGATGGTCTGTTAGAGACCAGCTGATTCTCGTGAAGCTAAAGGAAAGCACTGCATCTTGAAATTAGAATTTTTCTTCTAATAATTTTCATACGGTCAAATTAAAGTGACACGTAGAACAGTACAGTGTGGGAGTAGGCCATTTGGTACAGTGAGTCTGTGCTGGCCCTTTGAATGAACAATCCAATCAGTACGTCTCTCCAGCTCTTTCCCTGTGTCCCTGCAGTTATCTTTCCTGTGAAATATTCACTTGATTCCCCTTTGAATACTTCTGTATAATCTGTTCATCCTCACCACTTCTGGCATTAAACAGCTTTTGCTGATGACCTGCCTAGTTCTTTTACAGGTTGCTTTGAAATAAAACTGACCTCTTTGCCATAATGCATTTACTCTGCCTGTCATAAAGCCACAGGTATAAATGTTTCATTCATTACTACGACAGGTTTTCTCCCAGGCACTCAACTTCAATCACACGGAATTGATATAGATAAGGTCACTGTTTCAAATGGACTTATTGACCTTGAAACCACAACTTCTTGAACTGACCCACATCCGTCTTCGTCTGTTGAAATCTAATTCCCAAAATATATTATACATGTTTCTCACAAGAAATATAGAGTTACCAGAGTGCAGATGAGGTTAGTTGGCCCATTAATCTCATGCTCATTCTCTGGGCAACAATCCAGTCAGTCCCATTCCCCCACTCCATCCCGGCAGGTCTATTTCCTTAAAGTGTCCATCCAGTTTCCTTTGAAACCATCCACCGTTTCTACCATCAGGTTCAAGAACAGCTTCCTCCCTGCTGTTATTTGACTGATTAATGGACCTCTCTAACTTCAAATGATGTTGATCTTGCTTGTGCACCTCTTGTACAGCTGTAACCTTGTATGCCTCACTCTGTCTAAGCACCCTTTGATTTGTATGTCCTTTTTTGCTAATGATCTGCTTGTACTGCTTACAAAACAAAACTTTTCACTGTACTTTGGTACATGTGACTACAATAAATCAAATCAAAGTCAAATCAGCACCCTTCTGGGGAATGGGTTCCAGGTCTTCCTAATACAGAACAACTTCGATTATCCGAACATCAATTATCCAAATTTTAGATTATCCAAACAAGATCTCAAGATCCGTAAAAAATGGCATTCAGTTATCAGTTAAATGGCATTATAACGTGCATTGCTGGATAACTGAGGCATGTTTGATAACCGGTACTCAAATTACCGCTTGTTAACGATAGACCAGTTATTGGTTAAATGGCATTATAGCATGCATTGCCAGACAACCAAGGCATGTTCGGATAACCAGCACTCTGAAATTACCGCTTGTTCATGATAAGCTCAGTTATCCAGACAATCAATAATCTGAACAAAACACTCTGCGCCCATCTCATTCAAATAATCGAGGTTGTTCTGTATTCCCCTCTATTTCCTGCCCATAATCTGTCCCCTCATCTTTGTACCTCTCGCTGTTGCGAGCAGTTTTCTCTTTGTCTATCGTAATCAAACCCTTTATGATTTTGAATGCTTGCAAATAATTTCCACTTAGCCTTCTCTACCATAGCCCCCAATTAGGTTGACTTTTGACCTGAGTGACGATCAATTTATATAATACAAAACACCTTTGTCAGAAAGTGTTAGTAATAGGGTTACTGTCACAATTCAGGAAGAGGAGAAGATATTTAAGATAAATGCAGCGAACCACATCAGCAGTAAATTTGGGGGTTATGGTGAGGGACTCATTCATTTGGGCCTTCAGTAAAACCAAATCATATTTCAGAGTGTGACAATCACCGTCGACATATTTGAAAACAGCGACTCATTTCTGGCTTCAGAAAAGATTCATTTTCTAGATGGTTTGAATAAAATTCAACAGTGAAATTGGAGAGTGAAGCAAGCAGCTCAGGTTTCCAAATATAGCAATTGTACATTGTAAAGAAAAAAGTTATTGTGTTCACTGGAGGGGAGATGGAAAAGATCGAGCTCTTAAACCAGCTTTGAGAGTAATTACTCCCATTTTCCAGTTGTTCTGACGTTCCGGGTTTTATTTGGTTGGTTTAAAACTCAATGAGTTCTCCAGACGTTAGCGAAATGGGACAGAGTTCTGCAGTTCATTGCTGATTCACCTCTCCAGTATCTGCGATTAGAAACAGCTGTATTGGACCCACGAGAGACAAACTCCACAAGTTTCGTGAGCGGCCCTGAAGGCGGGAACAACTGCCAAATTCTGACAGTCAAAATTAACTTGCTGTCTGCACACGAGCCAGAGGGAGAGGAAGATGCCGCTTCACTGGAAGATTAGGAAAGAAAATAGTTTCATAATGTCTGCTGTTGTGACTCACATGGAGCAGAGTTTGCAGTAAAAGTTTGCAAGTTCACAACTTTGCAGTAAAATGTGGAGAGCCAATTTGTCATCAAATTTTTGGGAAAGTCCAATAGGATTATCGAATGGTGCAGCACAGAGAGAGGCCATTCGGCCCCAACTCTTTGAAAGGGCTCTCCAATTAATCCCAGTAGGCCTGCAAATTGATTTTTTTCTTCTTCCCTACTGGCATTGGGTATTGCTGGCTGGACCAGTCTTTATTGCCCATCGCTAATTGCACTTTGAGAAGATGATGTTTAGCTGCTTTCTTGAACCACTCCAGTCCATACATAGGTACACCCTTAGGGAGGGTATTCCAGGATTTTGACCCAGTGACAGTGAAGGAACAGCAGTATATTTCAAGTCAATATGGTGTGGGGTTTGGAGGGGACTTCCAGAGGGTGGTATTCCCATGTGTTTGTCCTTCTAGATGGAAATAGTCAGAAGATGCTGTCTGAAAATTTTTGGTGAATTTCTACAGTGCACCTTGTAAATAGTGTACACTGCTGCTACTGAGCATTGGCAGAGGAGGGCGTAGATGCTGCAGGTAGTGGATAGAATACAGACCAAGAAGGTTACTTTGTCCTGGATGGTCTCAAGCTTGTTGAGTGTTGTCAGAGCTGCACCCATCCAGGCAAGTGAGCAGTATTCCATCACACTCATGACCTGTGCCTTGTAGATGTTGGGCAACTCTTTGAGTGTCTGTCCTTACTAAGTTGAGATGCTGCACTGTCGGAGGATCAGTGCTGAGGGAGTGCCGCACTGTCAGAGGGTCAGTGCTGAGGGAGCGCCGCACTGTCAGAGGGTCAGTAATGAGAGAGCGGTCACTGTCGGAGGGTCAGTGTGAGGGAACGCCGCACTGTCGGAGAGTCAGTGTTGAGTGAATACTGCACTTTTGAGGAAGTGCCGCATTATCAGAGGGCCAGCACTGAGGGAGCACCGCACTGTCAGAGAATCAGTGCTGAGGGAGCGCCACACTATCGGAGAGTCAATGCTGAGGGAGTGGGCACTGCTGAAGCGTCAGTGCTGAGGGAGTGCCACACTGTCGGAGAGTCAGTGTTGAGTTGAGTGCCGCACTGTTGAAGGGTCAATGCTGAGAGGCATTGAAGGAAATTAAAATCAAGATTTTTCTCATTACAGGGTGAACATGGGGATGATGGGAAAGTGGAAGGTCCTCCTGGTCCCCCTGGAGATAGGGTAAGTCCAATTTTTTAATACAAACATTGATTATTTTACTAATAAGCCAAATCTTCCATTAATATTGTCTTCAATAACTCTCGAGGCAATGTTAATCTTTCTTTTTATAGCCCTACCTACCTTTGATGATCACTTTAGTAAATCATATATCTATATATGGACTCTGCTCCATTTTTCCATCCGACGTTAGTATTTTTATTTCCAAAAGACATTGCCTCACATTTCTCTGCATTGAATTGCATGTGGAATCATTCTGCTTTTCCTGCAAACTTCATTCAGGAAACAAAACACTGCAGAGGTTGGAAACCTAAGCTAAAAACAGAAAATATTGGAAGTAATCAGTAGGTCAGTCAGCATCCAGGGAGAGAGAAGCAGATTAATGGGTAGCATTGAGCGGAGGTGATAGAGTCATACCCCAACAGCTGTGAAACCAGTGCACTCTCCATGTCTCTTCCTTTCAGCTTGAGGTCTTGCTCCAGGATCAGAAGTCAATATGCCCTTGTTCCATCCCCCAATCATGGGCTGGAATTGCTCAGCAGTACCACTGGGAGTGGTGGCCACTGCCAGTAATGCAGCCACTGGATACTTAATGTTGCTGAAGGCCACAGGTGAGTGATAGCGATCAGGGTCACAGGGCAGGGTCAGCAGTAAGGACATCACCCCTTGTTCGGACCCCAACTATTCACATTTTACCTTAACGATGTGGATGAAGGAACTGAGGGCATTGTTGCTAAGTTTGCAGGTGACATAAAGATGGGGAAGAAGTGTTGAGGAAGTGGGGAGGCTGCAGAAGGTCTTAGAGCAAGCTAGGAGTGTGGGCAAAGAAGTGGACAGATGGAACACAGTGTGGGACAGTGTGAGGTTAGAACAGAAAGAATAGAGGTGTAGACTATTTTCTAAATGGGGAAGGGCTTCAGAAATCTGAAGCACAAGTGGACTTGGGAGGCCTAGTTCAGGATTCTCTTCATGCTAACATGCAGGTTCACTTGGCAGTTAGGAAGATAAGTGCAATGTTAGCATTCATTTCAAGAGGGTTAGAATACATGAGCAGGGATGTACTGCTGAGGCTGCATAAGGCTCTGGTCAGATTACATTTAGAATATTGCGAGCAGTTTTGGGCTCCGTATCTAAGGAGAGATGTGCTGTCTTTGGAGGGAGTCCTGAGGAGGTTTGCAACAATGATCCTGGGGACAAAGTGCTTGTCATTTGAGGAGCGGTAGAGGACTCTGAGTCTGTCCTTGATGGACTTTAGAAGGATGAGGCGGATTCTGATTGAAACTTATAGAATACTGAGAGGCCTGGATTGAATGGACATGGAGAAGACGTTTCCATGAGTAGGAGAGACTAAGACACGAGGGCATAGCCTCAGAGTGAAGGGATAACCTTTTAGAACTGAGATGAGGAGGAATTTCTTTGGCCAGAAATGGTGAATCGGTGGAACTCATTGCCACAGAAGGCTGCCATTGAGTGTACTTAAAACTGAGATAGATAGGTGGAATAACACAGCCGTTTCACATCTATTGTGTCTGACTTCCAGCATCTGCAGTCCTTATTGTCTCCAAGAGATAGATAGGATCGTGGTGTCATTAACGTCATTACCAAGGGTTCAGTACTCAGGGCTGGAGATAGTGTCATTACCGTCATTACCAAGGGTTTAGTATTTAGGGCTGGAGATGGTGTCATTACCATCATTACCAAGGGTTCAGTACTCGGGGCTGGAGATGGTGTCATTACCATCATTACCAAGGGTTCAATATTCGGAGCTAGAGATGGTATCATTACCATCATTACCAAGGGTTCAGTACTCGGGGCTGGAGATGGTGTCATTACCATCATTACCAAGGGTTCAGTACTCGGGGCTGGAGATGGTGTCATTACCATCATTACCAAGGGTTCAATACTCGGAGCTAGAGATGGTGTCTTTACCATCATTACCAAGGGTTTAGTACTCGGTACTGGGGATGGTGTCATTGCCATCATTACCAAGGGTTTAGTACTCAGGGCTGGAGATGGTGTCATTACCATCATTACCAAGGGTTCAGTACTCGGAGCTAGAGATGGTGTCATTACTGTCATTACCAAGGGTTCAGTAATCGGTACTGGAGATGGTGTCATTACCATCATTACCAAGGGTTCAGTACTCAGGACTGGAGATGGTGTCATTACCATCATTACCAAGGGTTCAGTACTCAGGGCTGGAGATGGTGTCTTTACCATCATTACCAAGGGTTCAGTACTCGGTACTGGGGATGGTGTCATTGCCATCATTACCAAGGGTTCAGTACTCAGGACTGGAGATGGTGTCATTACCATCATTACCAAGGGTTCAGTACTCAGGGCTGGAGATGGTGTCATTACCATCATTACCAAGGGTTCAATACTCGGAGCTAGAGATGGTGTCATTACTGTCATTACCAAGGGTTCAGTAATCGGTACTGGAGATGGTGTCATTACCATCATTACCAAGGGTTCAGTACTCAGGACTGGAGATGGTGTCATTACCATCATTACCAAGGGTTCAGTACTCAGGGCTGGAGATGGTGTCATTACCATCATTACCAAGGGTTCAGTATTTGGGGCTGGAGATGGTGTCATTACCGTTATTACCAAGGGTCCAGTACTCGGGACTGGAGGTGGTGTTATTACCATCTTCTCATCTCTTTCTTGTCGATAAAGTGCAATGGCCGTTTCTGGTCTGTATTCTTTGCATGGGCTTTTGTAAATTACTGCACTAGGTATCCCGTATAGGCCAGGAGCACAGCTCCTATCCTTTGGAGCAGCCCCAGAGAATCTTGGATGTTTGAGGCTCAGTAGGACAAACATCAACTGCACCCAGAGGACCAACAAGTTGGTGAAAAGCACTCAGCCTGAAATGTGATGGCATTTCATTGCAAACTGTTGTCCTTGACCAACAGTTGCAGACTGCCACATTCTAAGCTTCAGGTTCACATCACTGTAGTTTGGGGCAGCTGTCGGACAGGCATAGTGGGAACAGTCCCTGTCTGATCAAAAACAGAAGTTGTTGGAAAAGCTCAGCAGGTCTGGCAGTGACCCTTCCCTCAATTCGGACCCAAAATATTAACTTTATTTCTCTTCACAGACGCTGCCAGACCTGCCTAGCTTTTCCAGCAACTTCTGTTTTTGTTTCGGATTTACCGCATCCGAAGTTCTTCTGAATTTTATTTAGTCACTGTCTAATGCCCCTCAGTAGTACGTTGAGGGGCAGCAAACTGTCGATCCCTCTGGGCTGTGTGCCTTACCAAGGCCGTGTGTGTGTGAATAGCGAGAGGGTCAAAAAAAAATTGTGGCACCTCAGCATGGACTGTGGTGTTTGAAGAAAAGCATTGTTTCGCTGCCTCTTTTAGAATGCTTCCTGTAAATACTAACACTGCAATCATGCTGAGCAAAACATGGAGACAAGTGGATTTTTATTGCAGGTTCTGGAATATTTATTCAAAACATTTTTAAATGTAATATGCTCCAAGGCCAGATGATTGGCTCTGGGGGAATCACAGTGGAGCTGAGTCAAAGATTTTCCAGGCTAGTGTTCAGAGAGTGCACCGTGTAGTTGCATACTTAGCCAGTATTGATTGTGAAGGATTTGCTATCCCTTATCTAGTGTGTTGCTGGCTGTTCTCCACATTTGGAGTTTTGTGTGCAGTTTTGGGCCCTATATCTCAGAAAGGGTGTACTGACTTTACTCAATGGGTTGTGAGTTCATGGAATGCCCTGCCAGTATCAGTGGTGGACTCTCCCTCTTTATGGTCATTCAAGCGGGCATTGGATAAGCATATGGAGGTTATTGGGCTAGTGTAGGTTAGGTAGGCTTCGGTCAGCGCAACATCGAGGGCCGAAGGGCCTGTACTGCGCTGTATTTTTCTATGTTCTAGACAGTGGAGCGTGTACAGAGGAGATTCAGGAGAATGGTCCCAGGAATGAACAGCTCAGCACATAAGGAAAGCTTGAAGACTCTGCTTCTATACTCGATGGAGTTAGAAGAATGAGGGGGGATCTAATTGAAACTTACAGAATACTGAATGACCTGGACAGAGTGGATGCTGGAAAGATGTTTCCATTGGCGAGAGGGACAAGGACCCAAGGGCACAGCCTTAGAGTAAAAGGAAGACCTTTTAGAATGGAGATAAGGAGAAACGTCTTCAGCCAGAGAGTGGGAAATCTGTGGGATTCATTGCCACAGAAGGCTGTGGAGGTCAGGTCATTGACTATATTTAAGACAGAGATAGGAAAGTTCTTGATTATGAAGCGGATCAAGGGTTATGGGGAGAAAGCAGGAGAATGGGGTTGAGAAACTTATTATGGGTTAGTGGTGCTGGACGAAACATATTAGCCATGATTGAATGGCAGAGCAGATTCGATGGGCTGAATGGCCTAATTTCTGTTTCTATGTCATGGCCTGGGTGGAACACAGCTCATAGTTGGATATGCATGAATCTTCCTGCTAGTGATGTAGAGGGTGCGTCCTGTAGCAACAACTGGTTTGGTAGTGTGCTATTTATCTCGTTCAACATGGGGCAAATTCCATCAGTAGCCTAATCCCCACAGTAAATCTCCTTCTTCTGGGAGCAAGAACAGTTCAGTGAGAGTCTAAAAGACTGAAATCACGGTTAACTGACTGAGGGGTGACCTCAAAGAGGTCTATAAAATCACGAGGGCATGGATAGGGTGAATAGCCAAGGCCTTTTCCCCAGAGTGGGGGAGTCCAGAATTAGAGGGCATAGGTTTAAGGTGAGAGGGGAAAGATTTAAAATGGACCTAAGGAGCAATTTCACACAGGGTGGTGCATGTATGGAATGAACTGCCAGAGGAAGTAGTGGAGGCTGGTACAATTGCAACATTTAAAAGGCATCTGGATGGGTGTATGAAGAGGAAGGGTTTAGAGGGATATGGGGCAAGTGCTGGCAAATGGGACTAGATTAGGTTAGGATATCTGGTTTGCATGGACGAGTTGAACTGAAGGGACTGTTTCCATGCTGTACATCTCTATGACTCTATCGCTGCCACTAAAATGAAGAGAAATGAAATCGAGGAATTATAGACACCTCTGCCAGCTCTCCGTACACTCTCATTCTGAGCACAATGTCAAAGGCTGCAAGCAGTGCGCTGATGTAACCTAATTAGAGCAGTAGTCAGCATGACAATTACAATACGTCTGCACTGAATAACAAAGACTATTCAGTTTCCGATTGCTAAATTGTTCCCAGAACACTTGGGGTTAGTGCGCATTGAAGTCCCAACAGATGCTCTTGAGATAACTTCTAGCCAAGGCTCACAATTTCAAACTCCAAATAATTTACTTAACTCTTGCTGCCTCACCCCAACTTTGGCAATGATCCAAGTGCTAAGGAGTTTCTCCTCTACTTGCTCTGGCATATTGTCCCCAGCTGGTTTGTGAAGAAATAGCTCCCGGACTTTCAGGAAAATGTTAGCTATCCAAAGCAAAGCATAGGCTAAGAAGCAGGGGCTTGGTTAGCTCAACTGGCTGGATGGCTGGCTTGCAATGCATGAGTGACACTGACAGTAAGGATTCAAGTGCCACACTGGCTGATGTTACTATGAAGGATGGCATGGTGGCTCAGTGGTTAGCACTGCTGCCTCACAGCAGCAGGGACCCAGGTTTGATTCCACCCTCAGATGATGGTCTGTGTGGAGAGTTTGTATGTTCTCCCCATGTCTGTGTGGGTTTCCTCCCAAGGTTAGGTGGATTGGTCATGCTAAATTGTGAAGCTAGGTGGGTCAGCCATGGGGGATGCAGGGTTAGGAGGGTGGGATGCTCTTCTGTGAGTTGGTGCAGGCTGAATGGCCTAATTCCACACTGTAGAGATTTTATGATTCTCAATTATCTCCTATCAGGTCAAACCATCAGCAGTTATCTTTCGCTCTCATGAGAGAGCAGGGGGCTGTGGTAATTTTTACCTTAGTTAGGACATGAAGGTCCCTTTTACAGGGAGATCGAAGAATTATATTTATGTATATCCTTTCACAACCACTGGATATGGTAAAGCCCTCAATAGCCAGTGGAAAACAATCACTGTTGTAATCAGCAAACTCAATAGCCAACCAGTGCACACCAAGCTCATTCAAACAGAAATAGACAAAAAAAGGCTTGCGTTTATATAGCACCTTTCAAATCTAGCAGACCAGCCGCTGAAGTACTTTTTGAAGTGTAGTCACTGCCGGTCGTGTAAGAGGCAGCAACAGTAAAGTGGTTGTGAGATGATGATCTGATTTTGTGATGTTGCTTGTAAGGGATTGATGATGGCCCAGAGAGAACTCTCTTGCCCTTTCCCACCTACCCACCTCATGTCCCAGTCCAGGAAGGGTACTTTCCAGCAGTGCAGCACCCCCCTCAGGCCCACTCTGAAATGTGAACCTTGAACTCTAAGCTCCTGGAATGAGATGTGATCCCAAGACCTTCCCATCAAAGGGGAGAAGGTAAATTTCAATCAGAAATCTTTTGTCACGACTGATGTTCCAACAGCAAATAGAAGCAGAGGGTCATCTAATTGCCCCTGTTCTAGATTCAGCTGTAGCATCCCTCACTGCACACTCATGTGAAGAAGACAGATGGTATGTTGGCTTTCATAGTAAGAGGACTCAAGTACAAGAGCAGAGGTGTATAGCCTGCATGTCCCTAGACACTTTAGCATGGCCAATCCACCTAACCTTGGACTGTGGGAGGAAACCCATACAGGCATGGGCAGAATATACAAACTACACAGACAGTCACCAAGGGTGGAATCAAACCTAGGTCCCTAGCGCTGTGAGTGTGCCATCCTTCATGGTAACATCAGTCAGTGTGGGAATTGAACCCCTGCTGTCAGTGTCACTCATGCATTTCAAACCAGCCGTCTAAGCTAACCAAGTCCCCAGTTTCCTAGCCAATGCTTTACTAGGTCAAACTAAAACTTTGCAAAAAGTGCAGAAGCTATTTCTTCATGAACCAGTGTGCCCTGGTGAAACAGAAATAGATCCTTTGGCTCATTGACTCTGCAAGTCAAAGAACAGCACGTAAAAATTCTAATACCATTAGGTATAGTCCTTAAGGACAAAGGGATCAAAGGGTGTGGGAGAAAAACAGGAACAGGAGACTGAGATGGATGATCAGCCATGATCATACTGAATGGCAGAGCAGGCTTGATGGGCTGAATGGCCTACTCCTGCTCCAATCTTCGATATTTACCCATAATTCTGATAGTATGCAAACGTCTATTGCTCACTGTCCTGACTATACAGAACAACTGGGCATCCACAACTGTCTGGGAGAGAGAATTTCAAAAATCACACAATCCTTTGAGTGAAGAGACCCATCATGGGTGTTCTAAACAGGTGACTCCTTATTCTGAAGCTATGACCCAATGTGCTGGATTTCCTGATCAATGGGGGCAAGTATTCTCTCACATGTAGCCCTGCTCAAAGATCACCTCTGAATGTTTTATCCACTATTTCTGGTGAAAGAGGAGAAATGTTTGAGCTAACGCAAGTGTTATGTTTCCACAGGGCCCAATCGGAGAGCGAGGAGAGAGAGGTGAACCTGGAGATCCTGGTTATGTTGTAGGTTATCCAATATTTCTCTCAGTGTCTGTCTGTCCCACTGATTTGATTTGATTGATTCGATTTATCATTGTCACAGCAAAAAGTATTGTTTTGTGCACAATCCATCTTCATTGATCAACACGATTTGGTCATCTGGCATAGTATGTGACAGTGACAAGTAAAATCATATGTTACATAAGTACATCAGGGTAAATAGAACAGAATGCAGAATAAAGTGTTACAGCTACAGAGAAGGTGCAGAGAAGGATCATCTTGAATATATGAGAGGTCTGTTCATAAATCTGATAACGACAATGAAGAAGCTGTTCTTGTATTTGTTGGTATGTGTTTTCAAACTTTTGTATCTTCTGCCCAATAGAAGAGGGTGTAAGAGAGTATAACCGGGATGGGAGGGGTCTTTGATGATGTTGGCTGAGTTCCTAAGTCAGCGGGAAGTGTAGACCGAGTCAGTGGACGGAAAGTTGGTTTGTGTGATGGGTTGGACAAATGGGACTGTACACTGCCCTGTAAAAATGGCCGTGACAACCCTTCTCCAGCTGGTAGCCACCATCACTTGTGGTTCAGTTATCTGTGATTTAACCAGCTTGGTCCAATCTGTAACGGTGTCAAGATTGTCAATGAATGACAATGCTCATCCTTCCATGAACACCTCACTCTCATACAGTGAAACCTGGCCATGTTTTGACATTGATTGTACGTCGTATTTGAGGTTTCTGGTTGTGAAACTGCTGACATCGAAGTCAAAGACCTAGCAAAAAAACACATTCTATTTATGTAGCATCCTCAGTGTCATAACACGTCCCCAGCTGTATTCCGGGGGGTGATTATCACACAGAAATTTGTCACTGTAACATACTATGCCAGATGACCAAATCGTATTGGTCAACAAAGATTTTTTTCATTCACTCATGGGTGTCGCTAACTGGGCCAGCACTTAATGCCCGTCCCTAGTTGCCCCTTGAGAAGATGCTTGTAAGCTGCTGCACAGTAGTTCAGTGGTTACCACTGCTGCCTCACAGGGTTCAATTCCAGCCTCAGGTGGCTGTCTGTGTGGAATTTGCAAATTCTCCCTGTCTCTGTATGGGTTTCCTCCGGGTGCTCCAGTTTCGTCTCACAGTCCAAAGATGGGCAGGCCAATTTGATTGTCCATGCTAAATTGTCCATAGTGTCCAGGGATTTGCAGGCTAGGTTGGTTAGCCATGGAAAACATGGGATTACAGGGATGTGGTAGTTGTGGTGGGTTTGGTGTGGCCTGCTTCCACACTGTAGGGATTATATGAGCTACCTTCTTGAATTGCTGTAGAGAGATGCATAATATTAGACATGTTATAGGGAGGGTCGTCAAGGAAGAGAGAGGTTTAAGCGGCGGTGGGGAGGGGATTGTTCTTACTCATTAAAAGGGATAGGGGTGTGGCTGACTAGGCCAACGTTAATTGGCCTTTCATAATCATCTCAGACCAATTGGTGGCAAGCTGCCTTCTCCTACCATTACAGTCCATGTTGTGTCAATACTCACACAGTGCTGTTAGTTTCCAGGGTTTTGACCCAGCGAACACTGAAGGAGCGGCGATATATTGTCTGGATGGTGAGGGATTTGCAGGAATGGTGTTGTCATGTATCTGCTGCCCTTTGCTTTCGAGGGGTAGGTTTGGAAGGTGCTATCAAAGCCTTAATAACCAAAAGCACTGGCAGGGTGATGAGCAAAGAGGGGAAGTGTAGCCAGTTAACACACTGTCAGCTGGTGTTAGACTGGGCAGGTGCACTGTCCCATTAACTCACAGAGCTGTGTTAGAGTCTGCCTTACTGCCTGGACTGCAGGAAGAGCCCCCTGCATTACTTTGACTTCAATGAGCATTACTCATGATGAGTGGATTGGACAGTCAGGACAGCAGCTAAAGAGAACAGGGAAAAGCCCTCCTTTCAGAAAGGTGTGTTGTACACTTCTGCAATTAGTGAGTGAATCTCAGTCATATCTCCTGGGGCTAGCACAGTAATCACCTGAGCTCACTTCTGCCGCTTGATGCAATTTGGCTCTGAACTGGTCTCTTGTTTGGCGACAGATTAGTCTGACAGATGGACAAATACTGTCACAGGCTGAGATTTCATAAGTGTGAAAACTGGCATTGAGTCACAGGACTCAAGGTGTGCAGACAAAATGCTGATCATAAAATGTCTGCAGCTTAGGGAGCCAGTGATGCAGTGGTAATGTTCCTACCTCTGAGCCAGGAGGTTGATATGATTTGATCTTGATTTTATTGTCATGTGTACTCAAGTGCAGTGAAAAGTATACAATGTCACCACCCAAGGCGCCATCTTAGATACAAGAATCCAGGTACAAAATCTAAGAACAAGGTCCCACCTGCTTCCCAGAGGGGTGTAATAACATGTCTGAACAGGTCGACTAGAGAATATCAATGTAATGGAATTAAGGGGCTCTTATGGTGCAATGGTAGCGTCCCTCTCTCTAAGCCATGAGGCCTGCTCCAGAGGTGTGTCCTAACATGTCCAAAATGATTGCGTGTTTGTCAGGTGGCCTTGTAGATCAGTTAGATGGCAGTTATTGTTGTTGTATGGGTACAATGACAGGTGCACCTGTATCCTCCTCGTGAGTGTTTCGATATTACTCCTCCAAAGGCCAGTTTCCATCCAGTAAGCCTGAAGCCCCTGGGGGGCCCTCTATGCTCGGGTCATATTCAGGGCTGCCATGTTGGTGTCTGGGCCAGGAGCAATGGTGGGGCCTGATTTCCACCCATGCAGTCGTTACCTCTAGATTTGACTATTCTGGGCTTGCCCAGATGCCCAACTATCCACTTCGCACCTAACCTGAGTTTGATTGGGGTTCGACTGCTCCAGTCCCCGGTCACACCAAATTCTATTCGCTCCCGTATTCAGCGACCAACGTTGTTTCCCCAAACACCGCCTCCTGGATTTTAAAATCCTCGCCTTTATTCACAAGGTCCTTTGCGGCCTACCCTCTCCCTGAATCTTCTCGGATTGCAGCTTGCACTTGGGTTTTGCCTGTGTGGTTGTGAGCACCAATCAGAATGGTGGGAGCGTAAACTTCAGGATCAGGGGCATGAACAGAGATCTCCACAAATGGGTCAAACAGTGTTAGCCGAGCATAGCTTAGTGCTAAAGAAAATACTGGCAAGGTTTGTGAAAGCTTGTAGCTCAGGTTGAGGTTTAGGGTGTAGGTTTGCTCGCTGAGCTGTAGGTTTGGTATCCAGACGTTTCATTACCTGGCTAGGTAACATCATCAGTGGCGACCTCCAAGTGAAGCGAAGCTGTTGTCTCCCGCTTTCTATTTATATGTTTGTCCTGGATGGGGTTCTTGGGGTTTATGGGGATGTAATTTCCTGTTCGTTTTCTGAGGGCTTGATATTGGTATCTGGATCTATCAATACTGGCATTCATCTCATTGGTACATCCATCAATGTCCCTGATTGACACCTATCCCCCAATGGAAACCAAAACAGTAAACCTGGCGAGTACCAGCCTGCAACAGAGTGGCACAGTGGTTAGCACTGCTGCCTCAGAGCGCCTGTAGACCCGGGTTCAATTCCCGACTCAGGCGACTGACTGTGTGGAGTTTGCACGTTCTCCCCGTGTCTGCGTGGGTTTCCTCCGGGTGCTCCGGTTTCCTCCCACAGTCCAAAGATGTGCGGGTCAGGTGAATTGGCCATGCTAAATTGCCCGTAGTGTTAGGTAAGGGGTAAATGTAGGGGTATGGGTGGGTTGCGCTTCAGCGGGTCGGTGTGGACTTGTTGGGCCGAAGGGCCTGTTTCCACACTGTAAATCTAATCTAATCTAATCTAACAGCGCCAGGGACCCGAGTTTGATTCCGGTCTCGGGCGACTGCCTGTGTGGAGTTTGCACGTTCTCCCTGTGTCTGTGTGGGTTTCCTCCGGGTGCTTCAATTTCCTCCCACCGTCTATAGATGTGTAGGTTAGGTTGAATTGGTCATGCTAAATTGCCCATAGTGTCCAGGGATATGCGGGCTAGGTGGATTGGCCATGGGAAATTGCCCATAGTGTGCAGTGAGGTGGGTTAGCCATGGGAAATGTGGGGTTACAGGTCTGGGTGGGTTGCTCTTCAGAGGGTCAGTATGGACTGAATGGCCTGCAGGGACTCTATAACTCTTGGTGTGATCTGAACTTGTGTCGTTTGGCTGAGAGATAGGGACATTGCCACTGCACCATGAAAGCCCTAGATGCTCTTGGTTATTCTTTCTTTCCTCTTGGATATTTCTGACACACCTCTGTAGCAGGTGGGACTTGAACCCAATCCTCCTGGTCTAGGAGTGGGGACACTACCACAAGTGCCTTTCTTTCCCACTTAAATGTGACCAACAACATGCATCAGCTGTAACGGAGGGCTCATTTGGGTTATGAACCCAAGACATCTTGCATGGTCGTTGTCCAACACATTCCAGAGAGAGAACTATGTTCCTAAACCATTGTGGAGCAGAGTCCTCTCCTGTATACTGCAAACAGAAGTTTCCACTTTGATCGTTTCCCAGTGTGACAATTTGTTACTGGTTTATCCCTCAGCGATCACTGACAGCACTGAGGATTATCACACGTGGCTTCCTAACTGGCTTCTACTCTATTATCCCTTTCTATAAAAGGTCATCCCCACATTGAATGAGACCAATAGGCAGTGCACAGACATAATGTTACTTGAGTGTTTAGATTAAAATTCACAGAATGTAATAGAACTCTGTTGGATTTGGCACCGTTAATATTGACTGGTTTCCATCCACTTACAGGGCCAGCGAGGGCTGGATGGAGAGAGGGGGAAACAAGGTCAGCAAGGTTTACCGGTAAGTGCACATTGATACTTTATTAAAACCCACAAGCTGGTGTAAATCCTCCCTGAGATTAAGATTTCATTTTATTAGAATGCAGAACATTTCTTATCCAGCTCTGTAAACTCTTTGAGTGCTGCGGATTATTTGTGTGATTGAGAGTTCCTCTGGATGGGAAAGGTTTTGCAGTAATTGATTCCACATGTAAGAACACAGACTTACAAGCGATGCAGATAATTCCTTCATTGTTTGTTTTGCACTTCCAGGGTAACCCAGGACCTCCAGGTAAACCAGGTGTGAAAGGTTCGAAGGGTCAAGCGGTAGGTGACTGTAGCTCAACTTCCCTACAACAAACTAAACATTTCATCTAGCCAGCTCAAGTCTTGGGAGTGCAATTTTGGCATATTGTACCTGCTGCAGTTTAACTGCTCCTGCACTAATATTTCACCTTTTTTAAGATTTACAGAAACAGATAGTCAGTATTAGTTATCATCAAGCAGATACAAGCAGGGGACTGCTGATACGAGGTAAAGTTAAGACTGAGCAATTCAACAGATTGCCTTCACAAGTCACAAGTCTTGTGTATGTATTGTCACAAGTCACTGGAACATTGCGCTGGAAATCAAATCCCACAATCCCTGGAGTTGTCGCAATTGTGCAAAGATTCAGTCAAACTATCCAAAATCCCCAGTTCACCAACTCAGATCATAAAAGTGGCTCTCTAGGTTTCTGAGCTTTAAAACAAGTAACTGTTTATTATAGACAAATTGAGCACCCCTGTATCCAAATTGCCTTATGCTTATATATGATGACTGACAGGTAATATCCAACATCAGTTTCTCTTGTCCTTAATGACATTAACACTTATAACAGGGTAATAATTCTTATAAAAACTATTATTCATATATTATCTGCTTACATATATATATATATCATTATAAATAAAGCACAGTACTCTAACAATGGTTTATTTGGATTTTCTACAAAATTGACATCTCTTTAAAATCTGTAATCAATTATCTGTTAAGTAAGACTTCCATGTGGTTTTCCCAGGTGCAGTTCCACATTTTAAAAACCTATGTGCCTTCATGCTAAATCTCTCTGTACTTTGCCTTGTACTTGCAATATCCTTTTCTTTAAAATGTTCTTGTATCTCAAAATGTATTATCTCACATTCCTTGCATTGAGCATTATTTGCCACCAGCCAGCCCACTGCATTGCTGTGTCCATATCCGCCTGCTACAATAGTTCACCTCATCTTCACCCACAGAATGGTCTTACCCACTTTATCTTTAGACTGCTATATTTTCAAAGTAAGACCGTAAGACAGGAGCAGAAGTAGTCAATTCAGCCCATGAGGCTGCTACACCATTCAGTGAGATCATGACTGATCTGATATACCTCAGTTCCACTTTTCTATCTTTACCCCATAATTCTTGATTCCCTTACTGATTAAAAACATCTATCTCAGCCTTGAATATAACATCATGCAATCCCTACAGTGTGGAAGCAGGCCATTCAGTCTATCAAGTCCACACTGACCCACCGAAGTGCACCCAGACCCATTCCACTATCCTGTAACGCTGCATTTCCAGTGGCTAATCCACCTTGTCTACACATCTTTGGACTTAATAGACTTTGCATATTAATATAGTTAATGACCTAGTTTCGACTACCGTCTGCAATAAAGAATTCTGACGAAGGGTTTCAACCCGAAACATTGACTTTGCTGCTTCTCGGAGGTTGTCTGACCTGCTGTGTTCCACGTCTATTGACAAGGAATTCCACAGATTCACTCCCCTCTGAGAGAAGAAATTTCTCCTCATTTCTGTCCTATTTGTGTGACCCCTTATTCTAAACTGACCCTCTCGGGTCCTAAATTCTCCTACAAGTAGAGACATCTTTTCCACGTCTTTCCTGTCAAGTCCTCTAAGTCTTGTATGTTTCAATAAGACCACCCCTGATTCTTCTAAACTCCAACGAGTACAGGCCCAATCTACTCAACCTTTCCTCATAAGACAGTCCCTCCATCCCCAGGATCAGCTGACTGAAACTTCTCTGGACTGCCTCTAATGCCAGTGTATCTTTCCTGAGATAAGAAACTCAAAACTGTTCATAGTATTCCAGCTGAGGCCTGTCTAGTGCCTTGCACAGTCTTAGCAAAACCTCCCCATTTTTATACTCCATTCCCTTGGTAATAAAGTAAGGATAAAATGTGATAACACTGAAAATGCAATTTCCACTGCTAAAATGACTAACAAACATTGACCTTCAGTAAAAAATGTAGCCTTCAGCATGTTTCAGTCTTCGTCTCCAGAAATGACTTCATTCTTCATATCTTATTTTACTCTTTGTCCCAGTTAAGATTCATCATCAGAAAGATCGGTGTTCTTTGTGTGTGTCTGTGTGTGTCTAGAGTAGAGTGATGGTGTGCGGAATGGCATGTAGTGGGGTTGGAATGAGGAAGGACTCAGAAAATGGTATCCGAAGATGGTGAACAATGTCCCCCTTGTCTTCCCAGCACCGTGCCAGTTTGCCAGATGGGAAAGATGTTGTTAGATCATCCACTTGCCTATTGTCCAACTCACTGATATCAGTTGTGTTCCTCTATGGTTTAAGGTGGTGTTTTGCCAATCTGGGAGTCACTGCCTCTCAACAAAGATGGAGAAGTCCACGAAGACCCTTCAGTGGGCTCTGAGGGAGGACTGGGGAGTGGGTGGGGGGGGGTTACTCTTCACCTCATGAAAGGGGTCTCTCCCTAGAACACCAGTTCCAGCGCCAATGATCACAACACGGGTACCCACCTGTACTCAGCAATAGAAGACCCACTTCTCTCTCCTCACTGGGACCATCTTAATAGACCCCAGCTGCCCCAGACCCTACTTACCTGATAACCATCAATATATCCCAGCAATGATCATTGGTTTACATTGAGGCTGGGATGTCAAGGCTGCGATAGAGAGGTTTTTAAATCAGTAAAATAATTGATAGTCATGGGGGACAAGCAGGAAAGCAAAGTTGGAAACGATCAGATCAGCCACAATCTCATTGAATGGCGGAGCCGACTTGATGGGCTGAATGGCCTCCTGCTTCTATTTCTTCTGGTTATAGCGACGGTGCTGTTAGGGTGACTGAGCCAACTGTGAGGCGCAGCCTCCACTATCAGTCCCAGTGCTGAGACCCGTACCACCCAGCTAACCAAACCCGCACCACACGGTGCAGTCCTGACCTGATCGAAGGGGACAGCCAACGGGAGCAAGATTGTCACTGGAAAGCAATACACTTCCCATTTGCTACTGAGTACTCTAACTTGCATTCCAACTGGAAATAATGAAAGAGCACATGTTTGGCAGGTCTGGATGGGATTGGCGGCAGAGTGAGATTGTGTAAGGTTAGGACGTTAGTAGTCAGCAGCTTATTGAATGATAACTGAGAGAGCAGGCAGACTGAGCCAAACTACAGCGTATCACGTCAGTCTGGCAGAATCGTTCTCTCAGCGTAAACGTTTAATAGAATTTACATCTGGGGAAAAGTAGTCACCAAATGTTCCAGATACATATTAACTTGCAGCTTTTTGTGAAATCTGAATCCAGAGAAACAGGCCAAATAGCATCAGGGGGATAGATCCTGGTTAAGGCTGCCTTCTGATCTACGCAGTGATCTGACTGAGGTTTCAACCGCCTTTATTTTTGCATGATCTGTGTCTGAGACAGGGGTGGAAGCAGACTGGTTGAAAAAGACAAATCAACTCGTGGGCACGGAGCCAACCATCCTGTAATTAATCAGGCAACAGGAAAGGGGAGCAACTTAGCAATAGCTAGCTCCCTTCCTGCTACTTACTTGATACCTCACTGGACAAGATTGGGAGCTCACTATCCACCAAGTCTAATCTTTATTCTGTTCGTAGAGTCATCACAACACACAAGAATTCATTCAGCCCCTCAACTTCTCTCTATATAGGATGGTATTCCCTCTAATTTAAGACCATAACACCTTGGAACAGAAGTGAGCTGCATTGATCCAGTTGGTTGACCTCATAGAATATGAGTTCCCAGATTGGGGCTGTTGATCTGGTCCAATCAGGGAACCCTGGCTGACATAAAAAAGGCTGAGTGTCAGGGATACTAGAACATAGAACCAATCCAAAGCCATCCTATCCGACACCAACTGACCCTGACTCGGAAGTTTTGGTCACAGTGTCTGTCAAAGGATTGATATTTTCTGCATCAACCTGTTCAGAGATATTTTTTACACACCTCTGAAGGAGATGGGACGTGAATGCAGGCTTTCTAATCAAGGACTGTTGATTAGTAAATAAAAGGGTGGTTGGGTGATGAGATACCAGCCTCTGTGAGCTTACTTCAGGCCGTTCAGCCTATCGAGCCTGCTCCACCATTCTGTGTGATCATGGCTAATCTAATCATCCTCAACTCCAGCCACTTGGGGGAGCTGTGAGGCCCATGCATGCCAGTGTCTGGAGAAATCAGAGTGTCAACCACACAGTTAAAAATCACACAACCCCAGGTTATAGTCCAACAGGTTAATTGGAAGCACGAGCTTTCGAAGCGCCACTCCTTCATCGGGTGATTGCACAACCACCTGATGAAAGTTAGTGCTTCCAATTAAAACTGTTGGACTATAACCTGGGGTTGTGTGATTTTTAACTTTGTAAACCCCAGTCCAACACCAGCATCTCCAAATCATGTCAACCACATAGGGCTTAGAGGGAATGTCACTGTTCAGCAGGACAGATACCCAACAGAGGACATTACCCATCCCCTACAGACAGCCTTGAATCAACATCCCCTACCCCTTGTAATAAGTTTAACCAACCTATTCAAATGTTCCGAGACACATCTCTAGGGCAGGTGGGGCCAACCCCCCTCCCCACCCCCCTAATCTTCAGTGTCAGAGGTAGGGACACTGCTGCTGTACCACAGGAGCCCCACTGAGCGGGAGTGTGGTTCCCATTGCATCAGCCAGGAATCAAACCCAAGCTGCCCACCTGGCAGGTGAGAATTCTATCACTGAACCACAAAAGCATAGGAGGCAAATCGTAACAGCTATTTTATTGTTTGTAAAGATCATCACCAAATCGCCCTCCTCCGTTTCACTAGTTAAAATAAGCAAAGTACAAGGGCTGACCCCCATACCCAGAGATGGTGCAAGATTAAGGATAAGGTAAGAGGGAAGGGTTACATTCGAATGGAGTTGTGGGGGATGTAGTACGCCCAGCCCCCATGTATCAAATCTGTCTAAAGGCATCAAGAGTATTGGTGGGCATCGCGTGTCCACCCTTCAAAGACATCCAGACATGATCTTACTTGTCTGCCATTTTTTAAAATATGTATCCAGAATTACTTCACACACAACTGACTGGCTTTATTCCCATCACCAAACCTCCTGTGTAATTTTTCACCTGTTATCCACTGCCACTAATCACCTGTGTTTCCAATTAATAACCAACTTACATGTGGGGTCCATTAAGGGTAGTGCTAATGACATCAAAGCTGAGGGAAAGGTAGCGAGAAGGGGACAGGATTAAAACAAAACAGAGTTGGAAGGGCAGATAAAACACTCCAGCCCTGGCAGTTCCCATCTCTCTCCAAATTCCTCGAGTATTGATGGACACCACATGCTCTCTCCCCAAGGGCACCATTATGATGTCTACCTTATAAATATTTAAAATCAACATGTTCAGACACACCTCTGGAGTAGGTGAGACTTAAACCCAGACCTTCTGGACAAGAAACAGGGACACTACCTCTGTCCCCACAACAGCCTTCTGCTTTATATTTTTTTTGCCCCTCATCAACCTGTTCAGAGGTGTCATTACATATGTGGAGCAGGTGGACTTGAACTCAAGCCTCTTGGCTCAGAGGTAAGGGCAGTACCCCCATGCCTCAACAGACCTTGTTTATCTACCTTATCTCCACCTGTCATAATCTTGTACACTTGTATCAAATATCTCATCTCGATCTCCCTTGCTCCAACTTCTCCTTTCAAACCTTGGAGTTAAACTCAGTCATCCAGGGAAACGTTCTGATAAATCTATCCTTCTCTAGGAGGCTCACATCTTCCCTAAAAGGGAGATGGATCGAATTAGATGTAGTCGTGGCCTAACCAGAGCTTGACAAAGGTTAGGCATAACCTCCCAGAACATCTGTCACTTCAAAAGCATGACTCCTGAATGCGTGACTCCTCTGTTCTGTTTGTTGTGATCGTTGGCCATAATTTCAGCGATTACACTTTCCAGATGATGAGTCTACTTTTTGACCTTCATCAGCCTGACACCAAGATCTCGTTTTATTTCATTCACAGAATTCCTCAGAACCCAGAAACTGAATTGTTTGAGGACAAGAGGTTAGCCAGCTATGGGAAGTTGTAGACTCTCTTCCAGAGTTGTGTTTCAACACTTCTGTCAGATTGTGCCAGGGGACGTTTTGCAGCAACAAAGAAAGGGTTTAAGTAGCTCCAAATCCTACAGCAGTGTTCTGCTCTCTCACTAAGTAATTACAAACCTTTCCACTGTATCAATTGCTAACCTCCTTTCCCTACAAGCAAGCCAGCAGTTTGAACATCATAGTTGATGAGCAGAGTTTTGAAATTTATAATCTGTTCCATGTGGACTGGCACCAAAAGTTTTTTTATTGAGAATTGGAAAAATGACAACACTCGAAAGCCAGTCTTTCATTGAAGGGAAGCCCAAAGTTTCATCACCCTGCCCTTCCGTGAACAATGTAATATCTTCCATGTGCGGCTGTGTTTCAGGTCAGTCTTTAAACAAGTCTGAAACCAGGCCTCTGTAACATAGAGACATAGACAGTAGAAGCAGGAGTAGGCCATTCGGCCCTTCGAGTCTGCTCCACCATTCAGTATGATCGTGGCTGATCGCTCAACTCAGTGCCCCATTCCTACTCTCTATCCCATAGCATTTGGTCCCTTTAGCCCTAAGAACTAGGTCCAACTCTTTGAAAACATTCAATGTTTTGGCCTCAATGCCTTTCTATGGCAGAGAATTCCATTGGCTCCCCATTCTGAGTGAAAAAATCTCTCCTCATCTCAGTCCTAACTGGCCAATCCCATGTACTTAGATAAACAACTGTGGCTGCTGTAAATCAGAAACAAACAGAAATTGCTGGATCTGCCATCCCAGGAATCACTCTGGGAAATCATCGCTGCACTCCTTTCATCGACAGAACATCCTTCCTCAAATGAGGAAGAATACACTCAATTATATATTCCTCAAACTACTGTAAGGAGGATGTTCATCAGCAACATCCGTTAGTGTGAAGAGTGCAGTGTGTTTGAGTGGCAGTTCCTTCATCTAATAGGTAAAAGATAGGTAATCTAATGGGTCCCAGGAAAGAAATCTTGTGGTGTACTGGGTAGTGTCCCTGCCTCTCTTCTAGAATCTCTAGGTTCAAGTCTCACTGGAGGACATGACGGCCAAGACTGGATGCCCTCATACTCCGACTGAGCAGATGGTTTAGTATCTTGGCACTCTTACGCTGAGTCTACTCCATTCATGTGACAATGGCTTGCCTTCATTGGTCAGTGCATTGAGTACAGGAGTTGGGATGTCCTGTTACAGCTGTACAAGACACTGGTGAGGCCACATTTGGAGTATTGTGTACAATTCTGGTCTCCCTGCTATTGGAAGAATGTTATTAGGCTAGAAAGGGCTCAAGAAAGATTTACAAGGGTGTTACCAAGACTAGAGGGTTTGAGTTATAAGGAAAGGATGGATGGGCTGGGACTTCTATCGCTGGAGCATAGGAGGCTAAGGGCTGACCTTATAGAGATTTATAAAATCACGAGGGGCATGGATAAGGTGAATAGAAAAGGTCTTTTCCCTCCCCCGGTGGAGCCCAAAACTAGAGGCATAGGTTTAAGGTGAGAGGGAAGAGTTTTAAGGGGTCCTAAGGGGCAACTTTTTCACTCAGAGGGTGGTGCATGTATGGAATGAGCTGCCAGAAGGAGTGGTAGAGGCTGGTACATTTACAGCATTTAAAAGATATTTGGACAGGTATGTGGGTAGAAAAGGAGCAATATGGGCCAAATGCAGGCAAGTGGGACTAGTTCAGTTCAGGAAACTGGGTCAGCATGGAAGAGATGGGCCGAACGGCCAGTTTCTATGCTGTCTGACTCTACAGCAGTTCGTAGGAGCTGGAGAGCATTCTAATCAGAAATAACAGGCCAAATGTTGAGCCTCCACCATTCCTCTCCTTCGCTCTAGGCGGTAAAACGCAGGTAAACACGTGCACTTTGAACTCCCTGAGTAAACATCAGCTCTACATGTCTGTGAGGGGTTCAATGGCAAACTGGGGGGTTAGGGAGGAAAATTCTCAATTCTTTCATGACCCTGAAGAGGGCACTATATAAATGCGAGATTTTGTTTCCTTTAACCCTCTCTTTGTTGTTTAGGGGCGCAAGGGAAAGACAGGTTCCCAGGGTGCGCAAGGGAGTCCAGGCCCACCGGTAAGTGTTGTCTGTTAAAGCAAAACTCAACCCACACGTTCATTCACCAGCTCCATTGGGTCAGTACACGCTGAAACCATTACATTGGCTACAAAGGGGCTTGGAGTTGGCCGGTGGTTATGATCCAAAGGCTGTGCAACAGAAAATATTAATACAATATTGCAATAGTAACAGTCTCCTAGTTTGTTGTCAGATCTTTCTGAACAAAAAAAAATGCATTGTCCAGCACTTCAAGATAGTTAGACCTGTAACTAATGGCAGGTTTTGTGTCGAACACTCAGGGTCCTATCGGGCCACCCGGTTCCAGAGGTGTCATTGGTCGACAAGGTCATGAGGGTCCTCCAGGATTGGATGGTGCTCCTGGAATCATTGGCAAGCCTGGAATACAGGTGGGTTTTGAACCTGGTCAAATGATAAAGACATTTTATCTAAAATTATTTCACGAGATGCGACCATCGTTGCCAAATGCCAACATGTGTTACAGGTTCCCCTATTGTGCTTGAACTGACTGGCTTGTTCGGACATTTCAGAGGGCAGCTCATCAATAGCTGATGCCCAGTTTGGGGTCTGCCAGGGCACTTACCTCATTACAGCCTTGGTCCAAACTCCAGGGACGGTGAGAATGACTGGCCTGGACATCAAGGCTGCATTTGACTGCATTTGGCATCAAGGAGCCTTAGCCAAACTGGGATCAATGAGAATGGGTGGTAAATTCCCATTTGGAGTTAAACCTGGCATTTAGGAAGATGGAGAAAGTGAGGACTGTAGATGCAAGAGAGTCAGAGTCAAAAATTGTGGCGCTGGAAAAGTACAGCAGGTCAGACAGCAACCGAGGAGCAGGAGAGTCGACGTTTTGGGCATAAGCCCTTCATCAGGAATGCGGAGGGGGCAGGAGGATGGGAGATAAATAGGGTGGTGGGGGTGGGGCTGGGTGGGAAGGTAGCCGGGAAGGTGATAGGTAGATACAGGTGGGGGTGATTGTGATAGGTTGGAGAGGAGGTTGGAGCAGATAGGTGGGAAGGAAGATGGACAGGTCAAGAGGACGGTGCTGAGTTGGAGGGTTGAATCTGGAATGAGTTGGGGGGAGGGGAGATGAGGAAAGTGGTGAAGTCAGTGTTGATGCCGTGTGATTGGAGGGTCCCAAGATGGAAGATGAGGCATTCTTCCTCCAGTTGTCAGGTGGCTTGGATTTGGTGGTGGAGGAGACCCAGGACTTGCATGTCTTTGGGGGAGTGGAAAGGGGGGGTTGAAGTGGTCAGCCACAGAATGGTGGGGTTGTTGGAGGTCAGTCATCTTAGCACCAGGACATCTCTGCAGAAGTTCCTCAGGGTAGTGTCCGAGGCCCAACCATCTTCAGCTGCTTCATCGATGACCTTCCCTCCAATATAAGGTCAGTAGTGAGGATGTTCGCCGATGACTGCACAATGTTCAGCACCATTCATGTACATGTAGAGAATGCACATCATCATTCATCTTAAGATCATTGGTGTTAACATTTCACAAACCTACATTGGTATCCAGTGTAATTTGTTGAGATCAGTCAGAATTATTAGGTAGACACTGTCCAATAGCAAAATCGCAGCAAAGGTGGGATGTGAGGTTTTGAGTTTTTGCACTGATCGATCATGTTTCGCTCACAACAGACAGCTAAAGGAATGGACTGTTTGACACAATCCTCCCTTGGCAATGAAACTCCAAGGACACATTATCCCTGATCATACCCGATTGAAAGAAATTACTGCTTTCCTACAAGTTAGAAGTTTTCAAAATCATGAGAGGTCTGGACAGAGTGAATGCAGAGAAACCATTCCCATTCATAAACCAGAGGGCTCAGATTTAAAAGGTTTTGCAAAAAAAATTTAAAAACGAGGTGAAACAAAAATTAACCTTTTTGGACAGTGAGTATTGGAAATGGGTGAAATCAGGTACAACTGATGCATTGAATAGAGCATTGGATAATAAATCAAAACATTGTGCAGAGGTCCTGGTTAAAGTGCTCGAAAAAGATAGCACGGGACAAATGGACTGAACGGCTTCCTTCTGCAAGTTATCAATTCTATACAAAGTATCCAGCCTCAGCCATTTTATATCTCATAGAATCCCTACAGTGTGGGGGCAGGCCATTTGGCCCATCGAGTTCACACCAACCTCTGAAGGGCGACCAACCCCATCCTTGAAACCCTGCATTTCCCATGGCCAATCCACCCTAACCTGCACGTCATCGGACTGTGGGAGGAAACCAGAACACCCAGAGGAAACCCGACAGATACAAGGAGTAATGTGCAGACTCCACACAGACAGTTGCCCGAGGCTGGAATTGAACCCAGGTCCTGTGAGGCAGCAGTGCTAACCACTGAGCCACCAACCATCCCCTTGTGAAGCAATTCCTGGCTACAGAAAGACATATTCTCTGAGAAGGTAAGTTGAAAACGTTGGCCGCGTGTTGATTGCTGAAGTTATAAATGTGGGGCCAGGTTCCTGGAAGGGTATTGAGGCCATGGAGGGGCTGCAGAACAATACGCTCAGTCAGGGAGGCTAAAGGTGCATAAGAAACTGACCTAGTTGGAGCAAGAAAGGGTAATGGTGCTCTGGTACAGGAGTTCAAAGTCTGTGAATTGCGATGTGGCCCACCCCATCTATTTTGTTCTTGATTGGTCTGTGTTCTGCTTACACTCCAGTGAATTATCACAGTGACTGCTTCTAGAATTACCTGTTGGCGGTTAGCTCTGTTAACGTGTAGTCTTCCCTTCAACCTCAGGGAGAACAGGGGGATGACGGGAATGTCGGATTCCTCGGGAAACCCGGAGGCCGTGGTCGTGTTGGTGTCCCAGGATTACCTGGATCTCAGGGATCCCCTGGCTTTAAAGTGAGTGGGACAGAGCTCAGCAGTCTAAATGAGACATGTGCAATAATTCAGTAACTGGAAAAGCAAAGGCTTGTTCTTGTGATCTGACCACACAAAGCAGAGGAGCTGTCGAATCACTGTGGTGACAGGCTGTGTCACTAACAATAAATTTGTTCACCACTCACATGAAAAATAAAATACTCAGGAGCACACCACTTTTTTCAGTCTTTCACAGGCTGTGAGCATCACTGGCTCGGCACTTGTGGCCCATCCCTAACTCCCCTTGAACTGAATGGGTGCAGGGCTGTTTCAGAGGCCTTTCACGCCTTAACTCACACCCGTTTTACATCTCCTTTTCTTCAGCACTTTTGGATGAGTGCAGCTCCAACAATACTCAAAGACTTGGCACCATCCAGGACAAAGCAGCCCACTTGATTGGCACCATATCCACAAGCATCCACTCCCTCCACCATCAATGGTCAGTAGCAGCAGTGTGTACTATCTACAAAATGCACTGCAGAAATTCACCAAAGATCCTCAGACATCACCTTCCAAGCCCATGATTACTTCCATCTAGAAGGACAAGGTCAGCAAATATATGGGAACACCATCCCCTTCAAGTTCCCGTCCAAGCCACTCACAATCCTGACTTGGAAATATACCACTGTTCCTTCACTGTAGAGTCATAGAGGTGTACAGCACGGAAACAGAATCTTGGAAATCTCTCCCTAAACACATTGTGGGTCAACCCATAGCACATGGACTACAGCGGTTCAAGAAGGTGGCTCACCGAAGGTGTAACTAGAGTCAAAAAGCTATACAGCGTGGAAACAGACTCTTCGGTCCAACTAGTCCACACCGAACATAATCCCAAACTAAACTAGCCCCACCCGCCTGCTCCCGGCCCATATCCCTCCAACCTTTCCTATTCATGTAATTATCTAATGGTCTTTTAAACACTGTAACTGTCCCCAAATCCACCACTTCCTCAGGAAATTCATTCCACACACAAACCACTGTCTGTGTAAAACATTTGCCCCTCATGTCTTCTTTTAAATCTCTCTCCTCTCACCTTAAAAATATACCCCCCTCGCTGTGCCCAGCCACCGATGCCCAACTCCCACAACGGAATAAAAAATAATAGCCCGATCTATTTTGCACTGGAATCTACATCTTCTGTTCCTTTTGCCCCCTCCTCTGCTTCTGTCAGCACCTTTCATTCAGGGGAAGAATCACATTGGACTTGAAACTTAACTTGAATCACATCGAACATTAACTCTGTTTCTCTCTGCACAGACTTTGCCAGACCTGCTGAGTTTCTCCAGCATTCTGTGTTTGGTTCAGATTTCCATCATCCACAGTATTTTGCATTTATTCATGTGTGTTAGCATATCTGAACAGTTCCACTAAAAATATTAAGGAGACTTCTTCCGCAACCTCCAGTGGTACCAGGAAATTCTGCACCCTCATACAAACCTGTCAAATATAGACTGCGAGCTGGTGATCACTATCTTGACACCTCAAGCCCCCCCAAAAGAATGTTAAAGCTTCTTCCTGACTGAGTGCTGATGTGGGACAGAAAGAGACCATTGGATTGAAGAGTGCGGTAGAAAGAACAGACTCCCCTCCCGAGCCAATCTGGGGCCAGTATTGCAGCTCAAAGCCAGCTCCACTGGAGGAACGTATGCTCCACACATGACCACCGAATGATGGTGGGAACACCTCTGGGATTTCCCTCAAAGCATTCCCACGTAGATGTCAGATGTTCCGGTTGTCTCCTGGCTCACGACCTAGTGGCATAGGGAATGCCTGGTTTGGAAAGGCACTGAAGAGTCCGCCAGGGATAGGCAAGGGTGAGGTTGTGACATTAGAGGGAACACACAGGCCTCCAAACACCATGTTTGACCCCACCCTCGGAGAACCGGCATCCCCCCACCCCAGCAAGTACCACTCCTCCACCCCACCCCCAAATCTTGTGGCAGAGTCCATGGATCAGACTCTGCACTGGTCAGCTAATCCAGAGTCCTTTGACCAGGAATAGGAGCAAGTCAGCCTCGATCCTGAGGTGGAAGCAGAGCGCATTACAGCAAATCCAAATAATTTCCTGCTACATCTCACAGCCCAAAAACAACCCCAGTGTCACTTGTTTGCCATGAACCTCACAATATATCTGATGTGGTCAGTTGCCATTTTGCAACATTTAAAGTAAAACCAGACATTTCTCTCCATCTGTTAAACAAATTGTGAACTAATTATTTTTTGTGGTGTGGACTGATAACAAGTAAATCCCCAGAGTTTACATGATTCACATTTTATTTTATCTTGTTCCCTGTGGTTAGCTGGGGTACTGTGATCTAATTTTCATAGATTCCAGAAATTGAGCACTGAACAAGCCTTAAGGATAACAAATGTTCCTCGTTCCAAAGCTAGAGTGACCCTTTTGGTTAGGATCAAGGAAGAACTATGATCAAAATTGAAAACAGCACCTCATTGTGGTACAGTCCTGAAATAGCATCTCTCTTTGTTCCTTTGGAATCCACGTTTACAGTGTCAGACATCACGCAATACCAGGTTACAGTCCAACAGGCATACTTGAAATCACAAGCTTTCAGAGCACTGCTCCTTTGTCAGGTGAAGTGGAGGGAAGCATGTAGATTTAAGGAACATCTTAAAGGAGGGGAGATAAAGAGAGAGAGGCAGGTTGGAGCTTGATCTCCAGGCAACTGAAGACATGACCACCAGAAATAGAGTGATTCTACTTAGGCGTTACACAAGAAGCTAGAAATTGAGGAGTTTAGACCTCCCACAGGGTGGCAGGGATGATGTTGGGGGTTGTGTTGTGGGACTGGAAGAGATGACAGAGAAATGGAGGAAGTTAGGTCGAGGCCATCGACAAATTTGGAAATAAGGTTGTGAATCATAATTAAAAATCACACAACACCAGGTAATTAAACTTGTTGGACTATAACCTGGATTTGTGTGATTTTTTAACTTTGTACACCCCAGTCCAACACCAGCACCTCCAAATCATGCAGAACATAATGTCATGCCATTGCTCGTAACAGACTGAAATGGGACAGGTTAGAGCCTGGGAGGTCACCATCATCCACGAGCAGATCTGTAGCCCTTGGTAAATACAGACATTGAAAAGAAACATTTATTTCTATAAATTGCTTCTCATGTTCACTGGACATCCCAAAGCACATCATAGCCAATGCAATGTTTCTGAATAAGGAGTAAAAAAATAAATGTAGCAGCAAGCTCTTACAGCAATGGAATAATAAATAACTCACCTGCATTTTGTTATGTTTATTGAGGGATAAACATTGACCAGAACAACTCCTCTGACCTTCTTGAAAAAAAGCAATGCCGTGGAAACTTTTAAATCCCATACCAGCAGATACTCAAGGCCTCGATTCACTGTCTCGTCCAAAAACAGCATCTCCAACAATGTGGCAATCCTTGAGTACTGCCTTGATTTTCACATTCAGCCCCCAGACTGGGAGTTGAACCCGACACTCTGACTCTGAAGCAACCGAGCTACCACTGAGTGACAGCTGTCAGCTCCAGGAAAGGCCAAACTGTCCATTAAATAATTTGAGGTTAAGTATCTATTAGGGAGGCATATTCATTGGGTAATCATTGCACATAACATTGTGTCTTACAGTCCACTTGATACCTTCCTGATTCAGGCCTCATTCCTGATGAAGGCCCTTTGCCCGAAACGTCGATTTTCCTGCTCCTTGGATGCTGCCTGACCTGCTGTGCTTTTCCAGCACCGCACTCTCGACACTTCATACCTTCCAGCACTAGCAGAGACCATCATCGGCCTCAGGAAAGCTAGCCAAATCTAATTTGATAATGTTCCTTTGAGTTTTTCATTTTTTTCTACTGTCAATTAATTAACTAGTTTACTTGTTTTAATGTTTACTCGAAGGAGTATAGAGTGTAGAAAAGAATGGGTGATTTCCTGGTTGACACAGTGCCACAGAGATCAGTGCTGGGCTCTCCCATTTATATACATGAGTTGATTTAGCTGAATTTGATTTATTATTGCCATGTGTACCTAGATAGGGTTTTCTAAATTTGCTGCCGATTCAAAGGTAAGGAGGGGAGAAAGCTGTGAAGAGGACATAAGGAGATCACAAAGGGAATGGAGAGATGAAGTTAGTGCGAAGCAACAGTCAATTGGAATATGATATGGAAAAATGAGATCTTGTCCACTTGGCAAGAAAATTAAAAAGGAAGTGTGTTATCTAAGTGGTGAGCAATTGCAGAGCTCCGAAATGCAGAGGTCCTAGTGTATCATTCACAAAAGGTTAGTACGTGGGCACAGCAAGGAATGAGGAAATACAATTGAGTGTCGTTATTCATCATGAGGGGCGATGAGTACAAAAGTATAGAGGTTATGCTTCAGTTATAAAGGGCCCTGATGAGACCACATTTGGAGGATTGTGTGTTATTGGTCACCTTATTGGATGAATGATGTGACTGCATTGGAAACAGCTCAGAGAAGGTTTACCAGATTAATACCTGCAATGGGCAGGTTGTTGTATAAGGAAAAGTTGGACAGGCTCAGCCTGTATCGGCTGAAATTTGGAAGAGTAAGAAGCAACTTGATTGAAACATAAGACCCTGAGTCATAGAATCCTGCAGCACGGGCACAGGCCCTTCGGTCCAAACTGGTCTATGCTGACCAAGATGTCCATCGATGCTAACCCCATTTCCCTGCACTTGGCCCATATCCTTCTAATGCCTTTCTATCCATATATTTGTACCCGCCTCAACCACTTCCATTGGCAGCTCATCCTATATACATACCACCGTCTGTATAAAAGAAGTTGCCCCTCAGGTTCCCTTTTATCCTTGCCCCTCTAACCTTAAACTATTGCTCTCTAATCCTGGAAAAAGACTGAGTGAACTCACCCTATCCATGCTTCTTGTGATCTTACACACCTCTATAAGTTTCCCCCTCAGTCTCCTACACTCTAAAGGTGTAGGACATACAAGACCCTGACAGTCTGATACTTTATCAAAAACCCCTCCCACCCCAGTTATAATCTGTTCCAACCTCTTCCATCAGGCAGAAGATGCAAAAGCTTAAAGACATGCCAAGTTTCTTCCTTACTGTGATTCGACTTATGGATAGAACCCTCAAATTTTTAATTTAATGTTGACCTTGCTCTCCGTGCACTTTCTTTGCGGACATAACATTGTATTCCTCTCTCTGTTCTATTACTATAATGCATGATCTGCCTCTACTGCAGGCAAAACAAAACTTTTCACTGTACCAAGGTATATGTGGCAACAATAAATCAAATCAAATTGAAATATAAGATGTATAAGACACTGGATGGGTAAAAGATGTTTCCTGGTGATGGAGAATCCAGAATTAGAATCACTGTTTGAAAATTCTCACCTAAGATAAAGGTGAGAATTTTTTTCTTATAGGAGGATAGCAAGTCTTTGCAATGATCTTCCTCAGTGTACCTGGTCTATGTGGACAAAGCACAGTCTTTACTTTTAGGGAGGATATTGATAGATTTTCACCAAGCAAAGCAGTGAAAGCTAATTGAAGCTAGGAATGTGGAGTAATCAGATTGATCTTAATGAACAGCAGAACATGCTAAAGGGGACAAATGGCCTTATCCTGATCCTAAATGGAATTTTTGTATATATGAGACTCTGGTGGTGGGCTGTAGAGTTAGAGTTTAGGTTGATGATTTTGATTCACTAAATCCCCAACTACCTCACTTCATTTATCCATCATTGTTCCACGTAGGGTCACAGAGTCCTACAGCACGGAAACAGACCCTTTGGCCCAACCAGTCTATGTCAACCATAATCCCAAACTAAACTAGTCCCACCTGCCTGCTCCTGGCCCAATTCACTCCAAACGCTTTCATGATACATTTAAGTTCTAATGGATCATCAATCTAAAACGTTAACACACTCTCTCTCTCTCAAAGAGGCTACCAGACATACTGAGTTTTTCCAGCACATTCTTTTTTCCTGTCATGATTCAATCCATCTCCCATTGTGAAAATTTCTGTTGACCCTCAGTATCCATCCTTGCAAAGGATTGGCTCCACTTAAGTGATAGAGCACTGTTTCTGACATTTTTGCTGGAAACAGTTTGATTTTTTTTCTATTAGGTCTAAAAGTGACTTATTAATACATCATTATATTTACCAGTCTTCTTCATTTTAGACATCACTGAATTCTGTCAATTCCTGTTTGATTCATTTTGATACTATAACAGGTACGGATATACTCAGAGTCATACAGCAGAGAGATAGACCCTTCGACTCAACAGTCCATGCCAACCCTAATCCCACCTGCCTGCTCCTGGTCCATATCCCTCCAAACCTGTCCGAATCATGTACTTATCTTGTAAACCCCTCCACTTGTAAACGTTGTAACTGCGCCCACATCTGTCCTTACGTATGAAATGGCCAGGTAAGTACCTAGCATCATTCATACCAATGGCCTGTTAAAGACAATCAAAATGCCCCCACCTTGATATTCAATGTCATTACTTTAATTGAATCCCCAACTACCAACATCCCAGAGATTCCCACAGACTTGAGACTGAGCTGTACCTATTCCACCCATTGAAATACTGGATGCAGCTCCAACAACACTCATGACTTTCGACACCATCCAGGACAAAACAGCCTTCTTGACCTGCATCACATTCACAATCAAACACTCCCTCCACCACTGATACTCAGTTGCTGCAATATGCACCAGCTACAAGATCAAGTCATGGAGTAATATAGCATGGAAACAGGCCCTGCAGCCCAAACTGGTCCATGCTGAACATGGTGCCCATACAGTTATCTCCAACTGCCCACATTTGGTCCATATCCCTCTCAACCCTGCCCATCCATGTATCTATCCAGATGGTTTATATACATTGCTATTGAATTCCTGATGAAGGGCTTTTGCCCGAAATGTCAATTTGCCTGCTCCTCGGATGCTGCCTGACCTGCTGTGCTTTTCCAGCACCACACTGATGGAAATGTTGCTATTGTACTTGCCTCTGCCACTTTCTCTGGCAGCCTATCCCATATACACACCACTCTCAGTGTGAAGAAGTTGCCTCTCAAATCATTCTTAAATGTTTCCCCTCTCACCTTAAACCCATCCCCTTGGGTTCTCAATTCTCCATCCCTGGGAAAAAGACTATCTGCCTTCATCCTATTGATGCCCCTCATGATTTTATCCAGCTTATTAAGGTCACCCATCATTCTACTACGTTCCAAGGAATAAACTCCAATCCTGGCCAACCTCTCCCTATAACTCAATATCCGCGTAAATCTTCTTCGCATTCTTTCCAGTTTGACTACGTCTTTCCTATAAAAGGGTGACCAAAGCCATACACAATACTCCAAGTGCACTGCAGAAACTCACCAAAGATCCTGATACAGCACCCTCCAAATCCACAACCATTCTATCCAGAAGGACCAAGACACCAGACGTATGCGAATGGTTCTTTGTGGTCAACCCTTTTTTAAATCTGAGCTTCTTTATCCATTGTGTTTGCCACAGGGAGAGAGAGGCTTGCAGGGCCAGGCGGGACCTCCTGGGATCAAAGGGATAGAAGGAGGAATGGGCCTGCCTGGAAAGAGAGGCGATCCAGGTTCCAAAGGTCAACCGGTGAGTAACACATTTCACCTAAACTGACTTCAGTTGCTTTGGCTAACCGAATGTGACCTTACATTGTGGTAAAAACGATCGCAGAATTTCACACTGGCCTCCTGATCATGAATTGCAACACAGACTAACATGAGAGTGTAAGGGACACAGGCAGGAAGACCTTAGATGGCCCTGCACTTTTCACCAGCAGGAGGCAGCACAGAGCCAAACTCTTGCCCCAAATAGCTCTCCCCAGGCAAGAGATATCCAGTTTCATTGAGTGTGTAGCTGAGGAGCAGGGCCTCTAGTGTACCTGGTCTATGTGGATGTTTTGTTTTAATTCAGTCAGGGAAGCGGCGTTCTTGGCTGGGCCAGCACTTTTTATTGCCTGCCCCTAGTTGCCCTTCAGAAAGTCGCAATGAACTGCCTTCTTGAACCACTGCAGTCCAGCTGCTCATTCTTCATCAGATTTATGGAGCGTATCATCACAGAAGCATTTATTGCCCATCCCTAGTTGCCCCTTGAGAAGGTAGGGGTGAGCTGCCTTCTTGAACCGTTGCAGTCCACCTGCTGTGGGTTGACCCACAATGCCGTCAGGGAGAGAATTCTAGGGCTGTGATCCAGTGGTACTGAAGGAATAGCAACATAGTCCCAAATCGGGATGATGAATGTCTCAGAGAGGAACTTGCAGGGGCTGGTGTTCCTATATAGGAACCAGTCCTCGTTCCCTTCAACACGTTTACAGGTTTAGCAAGTGCAGTTGAAAGAGCCTGGAGGAGTTACTGCAGTGCATCTTATCGATGTTACACACAGTTGATGAAGCTGCAGGGACTGAATGGTAAAGTAGTGGAGGTGCCACACAAGCGGGCTGCTTTGTCCTGGATAGTGTTGAGTTTCTCGAGTGTCCCCATCCAGGCAGGTGGAGACCATTCCATAACACTACTGACTTGTGCCTTGTAGATGGTGGACAGGCTTTGAACAGTCAGATGGGGGGGTTTACACACTGCAGGAATCCCAGCTCCACATGAGCCCCCAATTATCAATACCCTGGAGATCACCGACTGTGGGCTGCCCAACAGTGATCCAAGTTAGCAGAGAATGTTAAGGTTCATTCAGTGTCGAACTCAGATCATGACTTCAATTTTGTGAGGGATTTATACCAGTTTCTAAGTTTTCTTTATGGCCTGTAGGTCCCCATTTAAGATGCAGATTGGGTGATTTTGTTTTTAGGAGGGTCCTGTGGAATTCTGTTCACAGAAAATGATGTAAGTCAGGGTCATTGAATGTTTTTAAAGCTGAGTCAGACAGATTTGTGATTAATGGGGAGGGGGTCCTTGAGGGTGTGCAGGTAAGTGGGTTTATGCCACTTTCAGACCAACCACGATCTTATCGAATAGTGGAATGGGTTGGAGCTTCTGATATCTGCTCCTAACTTGTGTTTTATCGCAATCTGATGATCTTGCCACTTTGCCCATCATCCAATCACACACCCTCCCCAGTGACTGATGACTGTGACTAGTGTGATGATACTCTGCATCGCTAACCAAAGTTCTCTCTCTTTTTGGTTTTGAGTTTAGGGGGACCCTGGAGAATCCGGCTTCCCTGGACTGATGGGAGTGTTTGGACCTAAGGTACAGTCAGCAAGAGGACTTGTGAGCTTTCCAACCATCTCCCGTTCTCTGTAATTTAATAGGACACCCTGTTGAGCCCATCCTGCCATTCATTGTGACCCATTCCACTGCAGCCCAGTGCATCTTACCTGAGAGAGTGAAATCTCTGTACTTTACCAATATCTGTGGCTCCCTCTCGCTTCGAAGTAGGAAGCTGACAGATGATCTTATAGCAGTTTATAAAATCCTGAGGGCTAAAGATAAGGTGAATGGCAGGTGTCTTTTCCCTAGTGTGGGGGATTTCAAGACTCTGAGACATTTTTTAAGGTGAGAGGAGGAAGATTTAAAAAAGGACATGAGGGGCAAAATCTTTTTACACGGGGAGGGGGGTCAGAGTGTGGAATGAACTTCCAGAGGAAGTGGTGGATGCAGGTACAATGTTTAAAATACATTTGGTAAGTACATGAATAGGTTTGGAGGGATATGAGCCAAGCGCAGACAGGTGGGACTAGTTTAGTTTGGGATTATGGTCAGAATGGACTGGTTGAACCAAATGTCTGTTTCTGTGTTGTAGGACTCTATGACTCTATAAGTATTTTCGCAATAGCTTGTAAATTTATAAAGTATGTTTTTGAACATGTATGTTTGCAGTGGATAATGAGGCAGTTGGACCTTTGCACAGGTTTTTTCATTCTCCCTCCTCTTTGGCTATGAGTTCTTTATACAGCTGATGTCATCTTTAAGGAGCAATCCACAGTCCTGTACCTGGTTATAACTGGATCATCCTTGGGCAGATGGATTGTCTTAGGTACCACTATTTTATTAGTAGCTGATGGGGCCACTGGTATTACACAGTGAAAAGTGGACCACAAATACATCTTTGGCAGGAGACGCATGTATCTGAATAACAAGAAGTAGTTTATTACATAACAGGTTACATTAGTTTGAGATTGGTTAACAACATTAACAGCAGGTAAGAGGCATTGTGATCTTCTTTGAGAAAGTAACTAAGTCTGTGTTACATGGATTTAAAACCCAACACATGGACAAATATAACCTTGGGAAAGCAGAAAGCTTAATTTTTAATTCTCACTGACCCTTCTGTTACAAAAGTTCTGGTCGACATCTGTCTTTTGACAGAATTGGCTATATTAATGACTGGGAGGTCTGCACACTGGGGAATTTATTTTATGTAACAATGGTCTTGTGGAAAATCCATTATTTCTGCTGCAGTAGAGGATCTGAGTATGCATTCACAGAGGTCAGTATGAGCACAGTCAGCACTTTGGTAATGTAAGAAATGATCAGAACACTTGGTTAACAATGTGAGAGCAGACTGTTTAACCTGGCACATTCACTCTGCTTCATTACACAGGAGTCAACAAGGTCAACCCCATTTACCTACTCAATCCTCATACAGTCCAATATTTCTCTTGAAGTTGTGATGTGGAGGTGTCACTGTTGGACTATGGTGTACAAAATCAGAATTCACACGCTACCAGGCTATAGTCCACCAGGTTAATTTGAAATCACAAGCTTTCAGACACAGAAGCAGCAAAGGAGCAACGCTCCGAAAGCTTGTGATTTCAGATAAACCTGTTGGACTATAACCTAGTGTTGTGTGAATTCTGACTTCTCTTAAAGTTATTAGCTAGTTGTGAACTAGTAACCCAGCCCCAGCTAGCATCATCTGTGGAGGGAGATGCACACAGATTTAATACTTGAAGTCTGATGCGACTTCTTCTGAAGAGATGCTGCTGGACCTGCAGAGTTTCTCCAGCACTTCCTGTCTTTATTACAATATTCTGCTTTTACTTTAATAATCCAGACCCTCAGGTTAATATTGTGGGAAGATGGGTTCATGTCCCAATTTGCTTTATGGTGGAATTTGAATTCATTAAAATGGGGGATTAAAGGTGGCCTCATGGTGACCATCATTCAATCGTGAAAAAAACTCACCTGGTGCCCTTTAAGGGAAGGAGACCTGCCCCCTTTCCAGGCCATGTGACTCCAGACCCAGAGGATTGTAGGTGACCCTTTACCTGCCCTTTGCAATGGCTGAGTGAGCCACTCAATTGAGGATGGACAACAAATGCAGACCTAGGCAGTGACATCAACAGTTCAGCAAACAGGAAAAGATTCTTGTTTAAAATGTGAATCCATTCTTCTACAATTGGAAAAGGTCAATTGTAGTCTCCGACTCGGTGAAGATTTGCTTTTCTGGACTCACTTTCTGCACACATCCCACAGCAAGAACTCCCCAATGGTAAGGGGTACACCTTCCCCCGCCCCAGTAATAGTAACCCACCCCCACCACTGTTTCAAAGACTTTCAAACACTGCTGCCTGCCTCCCCATACCGAGGTTATTATGGGATGGCTAACTAAGTGTTTGCTCGCCTGTATTTGGCAGGCAGCCTGCCAGTCTCGCTACCCGCCCAGCCTCCAATTCATGGGGATGAGTTTGGGATGTGGGCAGGGAGATGGTCAAGTAGCCAACGCACCCTTCCCTGCAACACACTAAAACCACTGCCCTGTAATATCCATCCCCCACATAGCTGAAGGGAGAGGAGCATAAATATGCTATCGAATTGAGAGGGCTCAGAAATGATTTACCAAGACTAGAGTGTTTGAGTGATTAGGAGAAGCTGGGACTTTTTTCACTGGAGCGTAGGAGATTAAGGGGGTGACCTTATAGAGGTTGGTAAAATCATGAGGGGTATAGATAAGGTGAATAGCCAAGGTCTTTTCCCTAAGCTGGAGAGTTCAAAACTAAGGGACACATCTTTAGGGTACGAGGAGAAAGATTTTAAAAGGACAAGTGGGGCAACTGTTTTACATTGAGCATGGTTCATGTGTGGAATGACCTGCCAGAGGAAGGGTTGGATACAGGTACAATTACAGCATACAAAAGAAATTTGGATGAGTACATTAATAGGAGGAAGGTGTTCTGAGGAAGGGATTTAGATAAAAATATAGGAAGCATGGTTAGTAAGTTTGTAGATGACACCAAAATTGGTGGTGTAGTGAACAGGAAAGAAGGTTACCTAAGATTACAAAGAGATTTTGATTAATTGGGTCAATGGCCTGAGGAGTGGCACATGGAATTTAATTTGATAAACATGAGGTTTTGCATTTTGGTAAAACGAACAAGGGCAGGACTTATACAATTAATAATAGGGACCGAATTAATGTTGTAGAACAGAGCGATCTAGGGGTAGAGGTACATAATGGTTTGAACTTTGCATCACAGCTAGACAGGGTGTTTAAGAAGATGAGTAGCACACTTACCTTCATTGCTCAGACCTTTTGAGTGTAGGAGTTGAGACATCATGCTGAGGTTATACAGGATATTGGTGAGACCTCCTGTGGAATATTGTGTCCAGTTCTGGTCGCCCTGCTTTCAGAAGGATATTATTAAATTGGAGAGGGTTCAGAAAAGATTTACAAAATGTTGTCAGGAATGGAGGGTTTGAATTAGAAAAATAGGCTTAATAGACTGGGACTTTTTTCACTGGAGTGTAGAAGGTTGAGGGGTGACCTTATAGAGGTTTATAAAATCAAAGGGGGTCATAGATAAGGTGAATATCAACGGTCTTTGCACAAGGATAGGGAAATTCAAAACTAGGGACATGTTTTAAGGTGAGAGAAGAAAGATTTAAAAAGGGCATTTATGCACAGAGGTTGGTTCATGTGTGGAATGAACTTCCTGAGGAAGTGGTGGATGTGGGTGCAGTTACAACATTTAAACACATTTGGATGGATACTTGAATAGGAAAGGTTTGGAAGGATATGGAGCAGGCAGGTGGAACTAGTTTAGTTTGGGATTATGGTTGGCGTGGAATGGTTGGACCAAAGGGTCTGACTTTGTGCTGTTTGACTTTATGACCTGAAATGTTAACTTTGATTTCTCTCCGCAGATACTGTCAGACCTGCTGAGCTTTTCCAGCAATTTCTGTTTTTGGTTTACAACGTCCGCAGTGGTTTTTGTCATGAATAGGACAGGTTCAGAGGGATATGGTCCAGGTGGGACCTGATTCAGTTTGGGAAAGCAGGTCGGCTTGGACGAGTTGGACCGAAGGGTCTTTTGCCGTGCTGCATGACTGAGCCATGGCTGACACACGTATGTCATGCTGTTGTGTGTTGCTGCTTCACAGAGGGAACCAAAGCAAAGAAATGCTGGTTGCCATGGTAACCCTCTGGAGTAAAACCTGCTGAGCTGCAGGGTGAGAGCATTCCAGCCCCACACCTGTCCCCTCGCCACTGCCACACACTTTTCCCCATTGCTATGGAGTCCACAGGCTCTCGCTCTGTCACCAACACCAGTTCACAGGTCAGAAAACCTTGGGCAAAAATCAGTAACTACAGCAGTAGTAACTACAGCTACAGCACTGTGTTTTCGATATGAGGAGGTCTGCAGTTTATTCGCTGGGTAAAAATGCACACATTTTACGAACTGCATGCAGCGATGTTTTATAAGCGCAGGAATCAGTGACAGCCAGAAGCTCAGTGAGACATTTTTCTAGTTAGCGATATTTGAGACCTTTTTCTCATCTCACTTGCTGCTCTGCTGCAGCTGTTCAGAGCCAGTAGCTCTCCGGCAGCTAGAATATGCTTCTCATTATGTTCCCTGATTGAAGATACTGATTCCTCGAGCAGACAGAGCTTCTTTTATACAACTGATTTCTCTCTCAAAATTCCCTGCACCTTACATAGCGACAGCACAGTTGGAAAGACCAGTTCTGCAGAGGTCATGCAAAGTTCTGTTTAAATTCCCTTTGCATCCAAGCTTGAATGATTTGCTGAAAGGAGTGGAAGTCAGGGTGAACATCATTACCCTGAGCAAAAGGTTACTGGAGAGCTGAAGGGACTGTGAGCCAAGCCTTGCATTTTAACCGCATGGCACTCTAATCAGTTCAAAATGTGACAAGTTCCAAATAACAAGACTCTCCAGGATTTGAATCCAGGCAAAGTACAGCAGATGCTAGAAATCTGAAACAAATACAGAATGCTGGAGAAACTTAGCAGGTCTCGCAGCATCTGGTAGGGAGAAGGAGGATTATGTTACAACACAGACACAGACAGCAAACACATACACACACACACGTACAACTCACATCCAGTCAGGTCTTCTATAACACAATGGTTGCGTTGTTGTGCAATCCACATTATAGAAAAATTGTGCTTTAGAAACAGTGCTTAAAGTGTTGATGATGTAATTGTGTTACAACCAACACATGTTTTAAAAGTTCCTGCTTTAGAAACAGTGTCCCCAATTCATCAATCACGTTAACAAAATGCATTTTATAGCAGAACAACCTGCACATACATACAACACACACACACAACATAACACACAGGCACACACAAATACACCTCACACATATGCACACACAACAGACATGCACATACAACATGCAACAAGACATACACATGCATACACATACAACACACACATACATATAAAACATAACACACATATAAGCACACACACATACATGAGCATACAACACAACACACATACAAGCATGCAAATATACATTCAACATGGGCAGGAGTGAGTGTATTCCAGTCTCTGGTGGCACCATTACAAAAGAAATCCTTTCATCAACAAGTTGATGGTGACATTTCAAATTGAATCTGCACTGTCTTACTTAACATTTCAAAACGAATAAATGTTCAAATCAGAACCACTGGCCAACAGGCTTGTCAACAATTAGTTATTACTGACTTCAAGGAAACATGCTTGAGGTTCAGTGAACCTTGTACAATCTGCACATAGAACACAACATACACAGACACACACACACACACTGTTACACACAGACACACACACTGTTACACTCAGTGGTTTGGGCTTCACACTGGAGATGTCACATGGACAAGGAAGGTTAGGATGAAGTGGATTTGAACTCTGCAGAAAGATTGAATCAATTTTTGTAAAGTTCAGAGACTTTAAGTAACGTAGGTTCTGTTCCAGAAAATTATTTCTTACAATACTCCACATATCAAAAGAATAAATCCCTTTTGCATTTATGTAATCTTTCTTGCAAAATCTGGGACTTGAGTGTCATAGTCATACAACATAGAAGCAGGACTTCTGGCTCAGAACCCTCTAAACCTTTCCTGTCCATGTACCTGTCCAAATGTCCTTTAAAATTGTAATTTTAAAGGACATTCCACTTGCCACTGGCAGCTCATTCTGCACATGCACCACGCTCTGTGTGTGAGAAAGGAGAGGGGGAGTCTGTAACATGGAGGACCAGTCCATTGGCAGTTTTGTTGTGGTGCTGTTGACATCTCACAGCCCAGGCAGGAAGAAACATGTCACATGGGAGCTGGGAATTGGAGACAAAAGCAGAAAATGTTTTGGATACACCCTAAAGAGCAAAGTCAGGCTTATGGGGTAGTATCAACATGGAAGGAAACCATTCAGTCCATCAAATCTTCACAAAGTCCAACTGCCACAACCTGCTCTCTTTCCCTCCAATCTATTCCTGCAATTCCTTTGTCTTCCTAAGATACTGATCCATTGCCCTATTGGAGATTGCTTCCTCCAGACTGTCAGATCCGGTACTACAAACCTTGTTGAATAAAAAATGTCTCTCCTCCTCATCGCTGGTTCTTTTGTCCATCATCATTAACTAGTGGTATTATCACTGGATTGTTAATCCAGAGACCCAGCTAATTTTCTGGGGCAAAAGTTTGAATCCCACCATGGCAGATGGTGGAATTTGAATTCAATAAAAATCTGGAATTAAGAATCTAATGATGACTATGAATCCATTGTTGGGAAAACCCCATCTGGTTCACTAATGTCCTTTAGGGAAGGAAACTACCATCCTTATCTGGTCTGGCCTTCATGTGACTCCCCAGCAATGTGGTTGACTCTTAACTGGACAATAAATGCTGCCTAGCCAGGGACGTCCACAGTCCGTGAGCGAATTGAAAAAAAAAATTAGAAGTCTGCATATAAGCAAAATTCTGCTTAATCAGAATGCCAGAAATGTGAAACAAGCACAGAAATGCTGGAGAAGTCCGATAGGTTTTGCAGCATCTGTGGAGGGAAAGACTCTAATGTTTAGAGTCCAGTGTGACTCTACTTGAAGAAGTCGTATTGGACTCAAAATGCTAACCAACGGGTGGTGCTGGCTGAGTTTCTCCAGCACTTCCTGTGCATGTTTCAGATTTCTAGCATCCGTGTATTATGTCTTTATCCTAGCTCCCAAAGAGATCAGCTCAATTCCATGTCCAACTCTGACTCGCTCATCTCTGGCTTTCTGGAACATTCCAACGGGTCTCAAGGGGCTGGCTCACTTTTCGATTGAGCTATCCCATTCCCCCAACCCCCTGCAGCCTGGGTATTGACTTGGCACAAACCCGCCCCAGATTGAACTGCAGTTCCCTTTTCCTCTTCGGCAACATCAGAGGGCTGTGCCTCCCTTTCCAGGGATTTTTGGGGATGGGGATAGTTGGTAGGATTCCTCCCAAGCCAGTCAGATCAACGCTTGTGGATTTTTGTCTGTGCAAATAGCTGTAATGTGAAAAGTTCAAAGTCTCCTGCCCACTGCCTCACTTAGCTCCTTCAAAACATTGTTAAAATCCTCCACATCATAAAAACAGAGATAAGAGTGGGCCATTCAGCCCTTCGAGCCTGCTCTGCCATTCAATATGCTCCTGGCTGATCATCCGTCTCAGTCCCTAATTCCTGCTTTCTCCCTGTACCCTTTGATCCCTTTAACCCTAAGAAATATATCCAACTCCTTATTGAAAATAGTCATGTATTGGCCGCAACCACTTTCTGTGGCAGATTCCAACCAAACGTTCAGACAGTTCTGGTCGCCCTGCTATCGGAAGGATGTTATTAAATTTGAAAATGTGCAGAAAAGATTTACCAGGATGTGACTGGAAATGAAGAGTTTGAATCGTGAGGAGAGACTGCACAGGCTGAGACTTTTTTCTCTGGCATGTAGAAGGTTGAGGGGTGACCTAATAGAGGTTGATAAAATCATGAGGAGCACAGATAAGGTGAATAGTAACCTAGAGTAAGCGAGTTCCCTAGAGTAAGCGAGTTCAAAATTAAAAGACAGAAGTTAAAAGTGAAAGGGGAAAGATTTAAAAGGGACCTAAGGGGAAACTTTTTCACACAGAGGATGGTGCATATATGGAATGAGCTGCAAGCGGAAGAGGTGGAGGCTGGTACAATTACAGCATTTAAAAGGCATCCGGATGGGCATATGAATAGGAAACATTTAGAGGGATATGGGCTAAATGCTGACAGGTGGGACTAGATTGGCTTGGTTTATCTGGTCGGTATGGACGAGTTGGACCGAAAAGTCTGTTTCCATGCTGTACAACTCAGTGACTGTCTGAGGTATGTGAACAGGAAGGGTTTAAAGGAACATGGCCAAATGCAGGTAATTGGGATTAGTTTAGTTTGGAAAAAAATTGTCAACGTGGACAAGTCGGACTTAAGAGTCTGTTTCCATGCTCTGTGACTTTGTTACCTATCTGAATATCTCCTTGGATGAACTAATTCTCTAATTCTGTTCACAAATGCTGGATGGGCGATGTTTGACTATTTTACAAGTGCTACATCAATGCAGGTTATCGTTATAATTCTATAATTTAATGCCCACGTCCGAACAGGCCGCAACTCCAGAAATCCTTCTGCGGACAGGAATGTTCTGAATTGATTGTGGTTGCCTCTCTAGTGCTCTGTGTGGTCTCTCTCTGAGCAAAGAGTAATTGATAATTGTATGTTTGCCAGCTCACAGTCTTTCATCTATCAGTAGGCAAGCAGGAGGCTGGAGGAACACAGCAAGCCAGGCAGCGTCAGGAGGTGGGGAAGTCAATGTTTCGGGTATGTCACCTCCTGATGCTGCCTGGCTTGCTGTGTTCCTCCAGCCTCCTGCCTGTCTACTTTGGATTCCAGCATCTGCAGTATTTTGTTTGTCTCTTTCATCTATCGGTGGCCAGAAGTCCTACTCTGGTGATTGTAGAAGCCTTTACAATCTGAAGGCCATGAATTATTTACCCCAGTATGTGTCTGTGTACCCTGCCATTTGTGGTCACATGATCATGTTTTCTATTGCAATGGATCCAGTTAGAATCCAGAACAGAAAGATCCACCAGCTGAAATCTTCTTCTTTTTGCTCAGGGTCATCCAGGAGATGTCGGATTTACTGGGATCCAGGGTCCAAAGGGACCTCCAGGATTAATGGTAAGCAATCAGTTATTGCAGGGACACACATCTAGGGAGTGACCGATTCGGGTCTGTGGTTGTTTGAATGTCTGAGTGAGCATGTTCCACCTCAATAATGCCACCCCCCTGCCCCCAGCTATGGGAATATTGTGAACAGTCAAGACTTTGGGCCTGTTACCTGAATGTGGGGCTAGTGTGGCTTTGGCAGTAAAGACTTGATGGAGCAAACAGCCTGCTCTGTTCAGCACGATTCTAACTACATTGAGTGATTCCCCAGGCTGCAGGACCAAAGCAGTGTCCTTAAGGAGTGTAGTGATTGGAAGCTGGTGACTATGAGATCCTTGATTGGAGTTGTTAAGCTGGGCCAATCAGGGAGTACTGGCTGAAAGATATAAACAAGGCATTCTAAATCTCCTCAGTTCAAGGACTGACACTGAGTTAGCCAGCTAGTGTACTGCGCACAAGTAAATAAAGGGCGCCCTGGTAATGGGATACCAGCCTCTGTGCAATTATTTCAAGGAGCAAGGAAATATTTAAGGGGTAATATATAGGTCTGCAGGTGAGCAACACAATGTTGCTTAATGAACAATTCAAGATCCTGCAAACAATCCATTGGATTTTAAATTGATTACAAGTGTTACTTTGGTAAACCACAAGAAATAAGAACGGGGGAGGCCATTCAGCCCCTTGAGACTGGTCCACCATTCAATAGGAGTGTGGCTGATCCGAAATTCCTCAAATCCACTATCCTGCCCTTTCGCTGTAACCCTCGATTCCCCACTGATTAAGAATCTATCTACTTCAGCCTTATACACAAGCACTCTGCCCGCACAGCTGTCTGTGGCAATGAGTTCCAAACCTCACACCCCTCTAAAAGAAGAAATTCTTCCTCATCTCAGTCTGAAATTGGCCCCTTTATTCTGACTTTCCCATGGATGGAAACATCCAGCATGTCCACAAGGGCCCTCACCAACACTTACAGATGCACCATAGAAAGTATTCTATCCAGATGCATCACAGCTTAGTACGGCAACTGCCCTGCTCAGGACCATAAGAAATTGCAGAGAGTTGTGAACACAGCCGAGACCATCACGCATTGCATTTCATTGCCTTGAGAAAGCAACCAGTGTCATCACCGAGCCCTCCCAGCCCGGTTATATTCTCTTACGCCGTCTTCTGTCAGGCAAAAGATACAAAATCTTAAAACACATGTACCAACAGGTTACAGAACAGCTTCTTCTCTGCTGTTATTTGACTGCTGAATGAATCTCTGACATTTCAAATCTTATGTTGATGTTGCTTTTGTACACCTCCTATGCAGCCGTACCTTTTTATGTGTCGCTCTGTTCACCTTATGGTGTGTATATCCTCGTATGCTATGATCTGCCTGTACTGCACACAAAACTTTTCACTGTACTTAGGTACATGTGGCAACAATAAATCAAATCAAAAAACCAAATTAAACATCCTGTCAGCATGTACACTGTCAAGCACCTTCAGAACCCTATAGTGGCTCCACACAAAGCCAGTGTAAAAATGTGCGCCTCAGGAAGGTTAGAATGGACATGTACTGCTGTTGGGTACTCTGTTTACCATTCTGAATGATTGAATGGATGTGCAGAATCTGTGTACATTTGAAAATTGACTCTAAAAGTGTTAAAATAATTTAATCACTCCTAAAAATGTTGGTTACAGCATTTCACTGGACCTTTGCAACTTTCACAATCATTCTCACTTAACCCAATGTGGAAACAACTTTAGTTGTGGAGATAAAATAGGGGGAGTTTTGATTTGCACACACAACTTGGTAATGTGCGGTTTAGAAGCTGGGAATAAACACTGTCTCCTCTACATACAGGGCAAAGAAGGCATCATAGGGCCCTTTGGCATGGCGGGTCCCATTGGGCATCCCGTGAGTAATTTTCACTCTGTTTTTGTAAAGTTGAGAAATCTCAGTTGTAATTGCTGATATTTCAGAAGTAATGGCTGATATTTGCAGTTCTGCTCTGTGATAGTTAGAGCTCAAACTTGATGATTCTTGTTTGTTTTTTAGGGTCCAAAAGGTTATAAAGGAAGTCAAGGTGATACGGTAAGATTAATTCATCTAAAAGAGTTGAATGGCCATCTTTCTGGGCTCGTTTATTGAGCTTTTCAGGTTGAGGAACTGAAGTGTTGTTCAGTGTGGATCTGGTCATTTGTATTGGTTCTTGCTGATCAGGATAAACAGCGTCACTGATGGGGCACAGATCATTCCCCAAATGACTTGGGATAACGTGGGGAGCCCACCAGGTACTGCACAGGGAAAAGGGGGATGGGATCAGCGGGTGGTGCAGTGTGAGGTCAAGGGGCAGTGTATTGTGGGGGAAGATTGGAGGAGCATTACAGTGAGGTTTCAGGCAGCAATGCAGTTGTGGGGGGGTCAAAACAATTAAATTGATGGAGTCAAACAGCAATGTAGTGAGCGGTCAGGCATCAGTGCAGTTGGGGAGTCAGGCAGCAATGCAGTGGGGGGTCAGGCAACAATTCAGTGGGGGGGGTCAGGCAGCAACGCAGTGGTGGGGGTCAGGCAGCAATGCGGTTGGGGAGTCAGGCAGCAATGAAGTGGCGGGGGGGGTCAGACAGCAATGCAGTGGGGGGTCAGACAGCAAACCAGTTTGGGGGGGGTCAGGCAGCAACGCAATGGGGCGGTCAGACAGCAATGCAGTGGGGGATGTCAGACTACAATGTCGTGGGGGGGGGTCAGACCGCAACGCAGTGCGGGGGGGTGGGATGAGGGGTCAGGAAGCAACACAGTGGGTGGGGTCAGGCAGCAATCCAGTGGGCAGTCAGGCAACAATGCAGTTGGGGAGTCAGGCAGCAATGCAGTGGGGGGATCAGGCAGCAATGCAGTGGGGGGGGGGATCAGGCAGCAATGCAGTGGAGGGGAGTCAGGCAACAACGCAGTGGGGGGGTCAGGCAGCAGTGCAGTTGAGGGGGTCAGACAGCAACGCAGTGGGTGGGGTCTGGCAGCAATGCAGTGGGGGGGTCATGCAGCAATGCAGTGGGGGGGGTCAGGCAGCAACAGAGTGGGGGGGTCAGACAGCAAAGCAGTGGGGGGGTCAGACAGCAACGTAGTGGGGGGGTTAAGGCAGCAACGCAGTGGGGGTGTCATGCAGCAACACAGTGGGGGTGTCATGCAGCAACACAGTGGAGGGTGACAGGCATCAACTCAGTGGGGGTCAGGCAGCAATGCAGTGGGAGGGGTAAGACAGCAACACAGTGGGGGGGGGTCAGACAGCAGCGCAGTGGGGGGGTCAGACAGCAACACAGTGGGGGGGTCAGACAGCAACATAGTGGGGGGGGTTAAGGCAGCAACGCAGTGGGGGTGTCATGCAGCAACACAGTGGGGGTGTCATGCAGCAACACAGTGGAGGGTGACAGGCATCAACTCAGTGGGGGTCAGGCAGCAATGCAGTGGCGAGGGGTCAGGCAGCAATGCAGTGGGAGGGGTCAGACAGCAACGCAGTGGCAGGGGTCAGACAGCAACGCAGTGGCAGGGGTCAGACAGCAACGCAGTGGGAGGGGTCAGATAGCAATGCAGTGGGGGGTCAGGCAACAACGCAATGGGGAGGTCAGACAGCAACACAGTGGGGGTGTCAAACATCAAGGCAGTGGGGGGGTCAGACAGTAATGCAGTGGGGGGTCAGGCAGCAACACAGTGGGGGGGGGGGTCAGGCAGCAATCCAGTGGGGGGATCAGGCAGCAATGCAGTGGAGGGGAGTCAGGCAACAACGCAGTGGGGGGGGTCAGGCGGCAGTGCAGTTGAGGGGGTCAGACAGCAACGCAGTGGGTGGGGTCAGGCAGCAACGCAGTGGGGGGGGGTCAGGCAGCAACAGAGTGGGGGGTCAGACAGCAAAGCAGTGGGGGGGTCAGACAGCAATGTAGTGGGGGGGTTAAGGCAGCAACGCAGTGGGGGTGTCATGCAGCAACATAGTGGAGGGTGACAGGCATCAACTCAGTGGGGGTCAGGCAGCAATGCAGTGGGAGGGGTAAGACAGCAACACAGTGGGGGGGGGTCAGACAGCAGCGCAGTGGGAGGGGTCAGACAGCAACACAGTGGGGGTGTCAGACAGCAAGGCAGTGGGAGGGGTCAGACAGCAACACAGTGGGGGGGTCAGACAGCAACGCAGTGGGGGTGTCAGACAGCAAGGCAGTGGGGGTGTCAGACAGCAACGCAGTGGGGGGGTCAGACAGCAACACAGTGGGGGTGTCAGACAGCAACGCAGTGGGGGGTCAGACAGCAAGGCAGTGGGGTGTCAGGCAGCAACACAGTGGGGGGTCAGGCAACAACGCAATGGGGAGGTCAGACAGCAACGCAGTGGGGGGTCAGACAGCAAGGCAGTGGGGGTGTCAGGCAGCAACACAGTGGGGGGTCAGGCAACAACGCAGTGGGGGGTCAGGCAACAACGCAATGGGGAGGTCAGACAGCAACACAGTGAGGGGTCAGGCAACAATGCAATGAGGAGTTCAGACAGCAACGCAGTGGGGTGTCAGACAGCAAGGCAGTGGGGGGGTCAGACAGCAACACAGTGGGGGTGTCAGACAGCAAGGCAGTGGGAGTGTCAGACAGCAAAGCAATGGGGGGGTCAGGCAGCAACGCAGTGGGGGGGTCAGACAGCAAAGCAATGGGGGGGTCAGGCAGCAACGCAGTGGGGGGGGGTCAGACAGCAACAGAGTGGGGGTGTCAGACAGCAAGGCAGTGGGGGTGTCCGACAGCAAAGCAATGGAGGGGGTCAGTCAGCAAAGCAGTGGGGGGGTCAGAACAACACAGTGGGGGGGTCAACAACAACACAGTGGGGGGTCAGACAGTAACGCAGTGGCAGAGGTCAGACAATAACATAGTGGGGGGGTCAGGCAGCAACGCAGTGGGGGAGGTGTCAGTCAGCAACACAGTGGGGGGTAGAGCGGGGGGGGCGGAGGGGATCAGGGGACACTGTGAAACCCCCAGCTATTAAAACCAGATGATGAACTTTGTGAATCATTTGCCCATATCTGACCGATGTTGAGGCTAATTCTATAACGAAGGTGAAGTGAGAACGTGTGCCTACTGGCTAATGTGAAATGGATATTATTAATTTTAAAATCCAGAAACCTTTGTGGACTGTGGTTTACTAATCATTATCTTTTATTGTTTTCCTTCCTTGTTGCACGGCTGGGTGTCAGGGACCACAAGGACCCAAGGTGAGGTTCTCCCTTTTGTTCTTCCTTCAGACTGAGGTGAACTTTAGTTGAGCCACTCCTTTGCAGGTTGTGGTGGGTAGGAATCAACGATCTATTAAATGTGATTTAACAACTCGGTGTCAAGTTATGTCACAGTCACCTCCTACTCCATTGGCCCTAGCCTCCCATGAACTTGCTGAGCACAAAGTCTCAGGAGCCTGACTGTCACATTCACCAACATTCTTCACATCTCTCTCTCTCTCTCTCTCTCTCTCTCTCTCTCTCTCTGCCTCTCTCTCTCTATCTCTCTCTTCCTCTTTACCTCTCTATCTCTCTCACTTTCTCTTTCCCTCTCTATATCTCTCTATCGCTCTCTCTCTTCCTCTTGCCCCCCCCCTCTCTCCCCCTCCCTCCTCCGTCACTGCCCTCCCGACTCGGCCAATATCACTCTATTCCTCAACCCACCAAACTACTACTCCATCTCCAACTCCCCCACTCCCCACCAACCTCTGTCTCTCCAAACTTCTTGAATATGTACTCACCTCCCAAATAGGTGCCCAATTTTCTAACAACCCTGTGTTTGAAACCTCCCGACAGCCCCGCGATCCAATCAAATACAATAGAATATCCTTTTATTGTCACATGTACTCCATTGTAGGAGTGCAGTGAAAAGCATTTACAACGTCTGCCTTCTTATGGCGCCATGAGTACCGGCGTACAATTCTTGGACATAGCAGAGGAATAAAAGTAGTTGCATTACCTACAGAGTTTACAAAATTTGTTATAAATAGGACATCATTAAAGAGTAGACATTACAGTATGGTGGGAAATTTCAAATAACCAATTCAGTGTAGCAGCTCAGCACAGGGCCTCCACACGTGGCCTCAGCGCCTGTGCTAGACCCCAATCGGACACTACTCTCCAAGCCACAGACCGCTCCATGCCAGCATTTATCTGCTCCCAGGAAACTTCCAGGACTGTCTCCCCACGAACCAATCACCACCTGGGACTCACTGCTTCCGGACTGCTTCCGTATGGTGTTCCGGAACTCACACCCCAAACGGCATTCCAGGACTTACTGCTCACACGGCATTCCGGTACTCACTGCCCAAACGGTGTTGCGGGACTCACTGTCCACATGGCATTCCGGGACTCACTGCCCACACGGCGTTCCAGGACTCACTGTCCACACGGCGTTCCAGGACTCACTGTCCACACGGCGTTCCAGGGCTCACTGCCCACACGGCGTTCCGGACTCACTGACCACACGGTGCTTCAGGACTCATTGCCCACACCCATTCTGGGACTCTCTGCCCACACGGGATTCCGGGACTCACTGCCCACATGGCGTTCCGGGACTCTCTGCCCACACAGTGTTCCAGGAATCTCTGCCCACACAGTGTTCCAGGACTCACTGCCCACATGGTGTTCCGGGACTCTCTGCCCACACAGTGTTCCAGGACTCTCTGTCCACATGGTGTTCCGGGACTCTCTGCCCACACGGTGTTCCGGGACTCTCTGCCCACATGGTGTTCCGGGACTCTCTGCCCACACGGTGTTCAGGGACTCACTGCCCAGACAGCGTTCCAGGACTCACTGACCACACAGCATTCCAGCACTCTCTGCCCACACGGCGTTCCGGCACTCTCTGCCCACGCGGCGTTCCGGCACTCTCTGCCCGCACGGCGTTCCGGGACTCTCTGCCCACACGGTGTTCTAGCACTCACTGCCCACACGGCGTTCCGGGACTCTCTGCCCACACGGAGTTCTGGCACTCACTGCCCACGCGGCGTTCCAGGACTCTCTGCCCACACGGCGTTCCGGGACTCACTGCCTACACGGTGCACCAGGACTGTCTGCCCACACGGTGTTCCGGGACTCACAGCTCACATGGTGTTCCGGGACTCACTGTCCACACAGTGCTCCAGGACTCACTACCCACACCCGTTCTGGGACTCTCTGCCCACACAGCATTCTGGGACTCTCTGCCTACACCGCGTTCCGGGACTCACAGCCCAAAGGCGTTCCGGGACTCACAGCCCACCTGACGTTCCGGGACTCACTGCCCACACAGCGTTCCGGCACTCTCTGCCCACACGGTGTTCCGGGCCTCACAGCTCACATGGCGTTCCAGGACTCACAGCCCACACGACGTTCCGGGACTCACCGCCCACATAGCTTTCCGGTACTCTCTGCCCACATGGTGTTCCGGGACTCATTGACCACATGGTGTTCCAGGACTCACTGCCCACACGGCATTCCGGGACTCACTGTCCACACGGCGTTCCGGTGCTCTCTGCCCACATGGTGTTCCAGGACTCACTGCCCACACGGCGTTCCAGGGCTCACTGCCCGCACGGCGTTCCGGGACTCACAGCTCACATGGCATTCCGGGACTCACAGCCCACACGACGTTCCGGGACTCACTGCCCACACAGCGTTCCGGTACTCTCTGCCCACACGGCGTTCCAGGGCTCACTGCCCGCACGATGTTCCGGGGCTCACTGCCCGCATGGCATTCTGGGACTCTGCCCACACAGTGTTCCGGGACTCCCTGCCCACATGGAGTTGCAGTTAGATAGGATAATGAAGTAGGCGTTTGGTACTCTTGCCTTTATTGGTCAGAACATCGTGTATATGAGTTGGGTATTTATGTTGCAGCTCTACAGGACATTGGTTAGGCCACCTTTGGAATACTGTTGCAATTCTGGTCTCCCTGCTGTAGAAAAGATGTTGTGAAACTTGAAAGGGTTCGGACACAATTTACAAGTATGTTGCCAGGGTCAGAGAGTTTGAGCTATAAGGAAAGGCTGAATAAGCTGGGACTATTTTCCCTGGAGTGTCAGAGGCTATGGGTGACCTTATAGATGTTTATAGAATCATGAGGGGCATGGATAAGGTAAATAGACAAGGTCTTTTCCCTGGGATGAGGGAGTCCAAACTAGAGGGCATAGGTTTAGGGTGAGAGGGGAAACATATAAAAGGGACCTAAGGGGCAACGTTTTCACACAGAGGGTGGGGTGTGTGTATGGAATGAGCTGCCAGAGGAAGTGGTGGAGGCTGGTACAATTGCAACATTTAAAAGGCACCCAGATGGGTATGTGAATAGGAAGGGTTTGGAGGGATATGGGCGAAGTGCTGGCAAACAGGACTAAATTAGTTTAGGATATCAGTCGGCATGGATGAGTTGGACGACTCTATGACCCTTCCCTGGAATTCAATCTGTCAATCTCAGATTCAACATCAATGACCATTTGTGGAAGAGAGTTCCAGATTTTGTGGCTAGTTGGTGTTCATGTATCCTGGTTGCTCATTTTCTGCCTGTTTGTCCAATGTGGAATTTGTTACAGTCTTTGCACGGTATTTTGTAAATGACATTATTTTTACTTGTTGTCTGTACAGGGTCTTTCAAGTTCATTAGCTGCTGTTTTAGAGCGTTGCTGGGTTTATGTGCAACCATGATGCCAAGGGGTCTGAGTAGTCTGGCAGTCATTTCCAAGATGTCTTTGATGTAGGGGAGAGTGGCTAGGGTTTCTGGATGAGTTTTGTCTGCTTGTTTGGGTTTGTTGCTGAGAAATCGGAAGACTGTGTTCATTGGGTACCCATTCTTTTTGAATACACAGTATAGGTGATTTTTTTATCTGCTCTGCATAGTTCCTTTGTGCTGCAGTGTGTGTTGGCTCGTTGAATTAATGTTCTGATTAATTTGTGAGTGTTGGGATGATTGCTTCTGTAATTCAATATTTGGTCTGTATGTGTTGTTTTCTTGTTGATGCTGGGTTGAAGTTCCCCATTGGCTGTTCGCTCTACTGTGACATCTAGGAATGGCAATCTGTTGTTATTTTCCGACTCTTCAGTGAATTTTATGCCAGTAAGGGTATTCCAACTGGAACTCTATGAATAAACACATTGAGTTAGACCCCATCTACCACCCCTCTGAGAAAAGGAACAAGAAGTGACTTCACCACAGGAAATAACATCACCACAGGAATTGACATCACCAACTCAAAGAAACCCAAACATATAAATAGAAAGCAGGAATTTTCAGCATTGCTTCACCTGAGGCCCACTGAAGATGTTACCAAGTAGGGTAACGAAACATCTAGAAATGAACCTTGCAGCTCAGCGAGCAAACCTGCATTAAAAACCTCAACCTGAGCTACAAATCTTCTCAAAACTCCCTAAGACCTATGAACGCAATACACTAAAACTGGCCCAAAAATGGGAAACAAATGCCATCCTACAGAGTGACACCCACGAATAGCTGTACTTCCTGCACAAATGCCTAAGGAACAGGTACTACCTAAATGTCTTCAATACAAACCTCCCCTCAACGCCCCACTAGCCATAAGAATAGCAGAGCAAAATGGCCGCAGAATGCTTCGAGAAATTATTAATGATGCCCACAACAGACTCTGTAAATATAACCTGGAAAGTTTGCATTAAAAATCTTTCTCAGTCATGCAACAGACCATGGATGGATAGACACAGTACAATAAGCCAGAGATATTAGACAGTGACAAACACAGAAAATGAAGAAACTAGACCTGCAGAAAAGATTAGACAAACTTACACATAGTGACAACACTGAAGTATGGATAAAAAAACTTATCTGACCAACCCTTAGCAGATACTGAAAAAGCCGTCTTAATAAGAAGATTAAATTACAACTGCCAGGATGCGGACAAGAAAGATTTCTTAGCAACATTAGAAACAACACTAAAAGACAACCAACTCACAGAAGAAACCCAGCAAACCATCAGACAGGTAGTCGCACCAACATTAAGCAGATAAAAGGAAGGAAGTACACTCAATACACAAGAAAGGAAGGCAATAGAAAGACTAGAAAAAGGATAAAAACATTGCTATCCTACCTGCAGACAAAGGAGTCTTAACAGTCATTCTAAATCGAAGAGACTATATTGAAAAAGCGAACACACTACTTACAGATACCAACACTTACCAACAGGTGGTGAAATACCCAATCCCACAACGGGAGAACTGAATCACAGCCCTACTCAAAACACTTCAGAAATCTGGAGAAATAAGTAAAACCGACTTCCAGAAAATGAAACCAGACAGATCCAACACACCACACTTCTACTGATTACCCAAATTTCACAAACCAGGAGCTCCCCTCAGAACCATAGTCTCGCTACCTGGAACAGCAACTTACAGACTGGCCAAGGAGCTACACCAAAGACTAAAACTCTTAGTAGAAGACTCACACCACTCCATCCACTCTACACAAGAATTCCTGAAGACCATCAAAGACATTAAGGTAGAAGAGGATGGAATAATGGTCTCCTTTGATGTAACAGCCCTGTTTACATCAATCAACATTAACCTGGCCAAGGGAACACTGACTACACTATTAGAAGGCCCAAAGACATGTACACCAAACACCACTAACTTCATCAGCAAGGACAGTATCATCAGGCTAGTGGACCTATGCCTTATCACCCACTTCACCTTCAACAACCAAACCTACAGACAAACCAACGGAACACCCATGGGATCCCCGATATCAGGGTTCTTAGCAGAGGCAGTAATGCAGAGACCCGAACAAACAGCTCTGCCAACCATCCAACCCAAACTTTGGGTCCGCTACGTGGATGACACCTTTGTTATCATGAAACGAAACACATTAGAGAAAACCTTCAAGACCATCAATAAAACCCTTACTAGCATAAAATTCACTAAAGAGGAGGAAAACAACAACAAATTGCCAACCCCAGATGTCACAGTAGAGTAAACAGCCAGTGGGGAACTTCAAACCAGCGTCTACAGGAAAACAACACATACAGACCAAATATTGAACTACAGAAGCAATCATCTCAACACCCACGAACAAAGTTGCATCAGAGCATTATTTCAATGAGCCAACACACACTGCAGCACAGAGGAATTACGTAGAGCAGAGAAAAGTCACCTAAACTGTGTATTCAAAATGAATGGGTACCCATCCGCCAATTTCTCAGCAACAAGCCCGAACAAGGAGACAAAACACGTCCAGAAACCCTAGCCATTCTCACCTACATCAAAGACATCTCAAAATGGCTGCCAAACTCCTCAGACCCCTTAGCATCAAGGTAGCCCACAAACCCATTAACACACTAAAACAGCAGCTAATGGACTTGAAAGACCCTATACAGACAACGAGCAAAACTAATGTCATTTACAAAATACCATGCAAGGACTCTAACAAACTGCATTGGACAAACAGGCACAAAAATAGCCATCAGGATACATGAACACCAACTAGCAACAAAAAGACATGACCCTTTCTCACTAGTATCCTCACATATGGATGAGAAAGGACACCATTTCAACTGGGACAACACATCCATCCTAGGACAAGCCAAACAAAGACAAGCCAAACAAGAACTCCTCGAAGCATGGCATTCCAAACGGAACTCCACCAACAAACACATCGAGTTAGACCCCATCTACCACCCCCTGAGAAAATGAACAGGAAGTGACATCACCACAGGAAATGACATCACCAACCCAAAGAAACCCAAACGTACAAATAGAAAGCAGGAATTTTCAGCATTGCTTCACCTGAGGCCCACTGAAGATGTTACCTAGTGTGGTAATAAAATGTCTGGAAATGAACCTTACAGCTCAGCGAGCAAACCTACATCCAAAACCTCAACCTGAGCTACAAATCTTCTCAAAACTCATTAACTTTGTTTCTCTCTCTGCCAGACCTGCTGAGTTTCTCCAGCTATTTCTGTATTCATATTTATAGTCAAATTGTCTTTACTTGGGCTTTGTACTGGAAAATGTACTCAATGGAATTTAGGAGAAATGGTGGTGGGGAGGTGGAGGGATCTTACAGAAACATATAAAATTATGAAAGAAATAGATAAGAAAGAAGCAGGGAGGTTGTTTCCACTGGCGGGTGAAATTAGAACAAGTGGGCATAGCCTCAAAATAAAGGGAAGCAGATTTAGGACTGAGTTGAGGAGAAACTTCTTCACCCAAAGGTTGTGAATCTATAGAATTCCCCGCTCAGTGAAGCAGTTGAGGCTTCCTCACTGAATCCCAGAATCCCCACAGTGTGAAAACAGGTTGTTTGGCCCAACAGGTCCATACCAGCTTGCTGAAGAGCATCCCACTCATACTCCACCCCCCAACCCTATCCCTGTCACCTTGCATTTCCCATGGCCAGTCCACCTGACCTGCACGTCTTTGGACTGTGGGAGAAAACCAGAGCACGCACAGACACAGGGAGAATGTGCAAACTCCACACAGACAGTCACCTGAGGCTGGAATCGAATGCCCGAACAGGAAATTAAGGGTTATGGTGAGCGGGAGTCCACAAAAAAGGTCAGCCATGATCTTACTGAATGGCGGAGCGGGCTCCAGGAGCCATATGGCCTACTCCTGCTCCCATTTATTTTCTTATGTAAAATGATGGGATACTGTATAATTTGGGTGGGTAAATGAGACGGGAATCCTTATATCCTTTAACATGTACTTAGATGAGGGCTTGAAATGTCATAATGATCAGAGCTACAAGCTCTCAGTGCTGGAAAGTGGGTCTAGTATGGATTTAGTGTCTCTCTGATGGTGCAGACTTGATGGGCCGAAGGGCCTGTTCTGTAACATTTGACGATTCTATGATTAATTTCTCTTCAGGGTCCTGTCGGCCCGCGAGGACTCCCTGGACCGCCGGTGAGTTCATACATATTCACTTCATCTTGAAAAATCCATTTTCACTGCAACAATATCAGTTCATGTTTTAAAACCCTTTGTAGTCGGTTTTGTACTCAGAAGTCCTAATGATCCATTCTTTAAAAAATCTCCAACATTCGCTGGTTGGTAAGTTCACCTCTGATCTTTTCAACAGGGCCCTCCCGGAATTCAGGCCACATTTGTAAGTACTTTCCTTTAAAAGTTTACAGATAGTTAAATAACCCATGCACTCTGTATTCTGTTCACAAGCAAACACTGGCAGTATGTTAGTGAAATAAAGCCTTGGGGGACTTGACCGGGGAGGTGCAGAGGGATTATTTCCCCTCTTGGGAGAGTCTAGGACCAGAGAATCCCTGAGTAAGGGGTCACACATTTAAGATGGAGACAAGAAGGAATTTCTTCTCTCGGAGGGGAGTGAAACCTGTGGAATTCCTTCCTGCAGAGGGCTGGGTTGTTCAAGGCTGAGATGGATTTTTAATTGGGTAAAAAATGAGGTCTGCAGATGCTGGAGATCACAGCTGCAAATGTGTTGCTGGTCAAAGCACAGCAGGTTAGGCAGCATCTCAGGAATAGAGAATTCGACGTTTCGAGCATAAGCCCTTCATCAGGAATAAGAGAGAGAGAGCCAAGCAGGCTGAGATAAAAGGTAGGGAGGAGGGACTAGGGGGAGGGGCGATGGAGGTGGGATAGGTGGAAGGAGGTCAAGGTGAGGGTGATAGGCCGGAGTGGGGTGGGGGCGGAGAGGTCAGGAAGAGGATTGCAGGTTAGGAGGGCGGTGCTGAGTTGAGGGAACCGACTGAGACAAGGTGGGGGGAGGGGAAATGAGGAAGCTGGAGAAATCTGAATTCATACCTTGTGGTTGGAGGGTTCCCAGGCGGAAGATGAGGCGCTCCTCCTCCAGCCGTCGTGTAGTTGTGTTCTGCCGGTGGAGGAGTCCAAGGACCTGCATGTCCTCGGTGGAGTGGGAGGGGGAGTTAAAGTGTTGAGCCACGGGGTGATTGGGTTGGTTGGTTCGGGCGGCCCAGAGGTGTTCTCTGAAGCGTTCCGCAAGTAAGCGGCCTGTCTCACCAATATAGAGGAGGCCACATCGGGTGCAGCGGATGCAATAGATGATGTGTGTGGAGGTACAGGTGAACTTGTGGCGGATATGGAAGGATCCCTTGGGGCCTTGGAGGGAAGTGAGTGTGGAGGTGTGGGCGCAAGTTTTACATTTCCTGCGGTCGCAGGGGAAGGTGCCGGGGGTGGAGGTTGGGTTGGTGGGGGGTGTGGATCTGACAAGGGAGTCACGAAGGGAGTGGTCCTTGCGGAACGCTGATAGGGGAGGGGAGGGAAATATATCCTTGGTGGTGGGGTCCGTTTGGAGGTGGCGGAAATGGCGGCGGATAATACGTTGTATGCGCAGGTTGGTGGGGTGGTAGGTGAGAACCAGTGGGGTTCTGTCTTGGTGGCGGTTGGAGGAGCGGGGCTCAAGGGCGGAGGAGCGGGAAGTGGAGGAGATGCGGTGGAGGGCATCGTCGATCACGTCTGGGGGGAATCTGCGGGCCTTGAAGAAGGAGGCCATCTGGGCTGTGCGGTGTTGGAATTGGTCCTCCTGGGAGCAGATGCGGCGGAGACGAAGGAATTGGGAATATGGGATGGCGTTTTTACAGGGGGCAGGGTGGGAGGAGGTGTAGTCCAGGTAGCTGTGGGAGTCAGTCGGTTTATAATAGATGTCTGTGTTGAGTCGGTCGCCCGAGATAGAAATGGAAAGGTCTAGGAAGGGGAGGGAGGAGTCTGAGACAGTCCAGGTGAATTTCAGGTCGGGATGGAAGGTGTTAGTAAAGTTGATGAACTGTTCAACCTCCTCGTGGGAGCACGAGGCAGCGCCGATACAGTCATCGATGTAGCGGAGGAAAAGGTGGGGGGTGGTGCCAGTGTAGTTGCGGAAGATGGACTGTTCCACATACCATCTTCCGCAACTACACTGGCACCACCCCCCACCTTTTCCTCCGCTACATCGATGACTGTATCGGCGCTGCCTCGTGCTCCCACGAGGAGGTTGAACAGTTCATCAACTTTACTAACACCTTCCATCCCGACCTGAAATTCACCTGGACTGTCTCAGACTCCTCCCTCCCCTTCCTAGACCTTTCCATTTCTATCTCGGGCGACCGACTCAACACAGACATCTATTATAAACCGACTGACTCCCACAGCTACCTGGACTACACCTCCTCCCACCCTGCCCCCTGTAAAAACGCCATCCCATATTCCCAATTCCTTCGTCTCCGCCGCATCTGCTCCCAGGAGGACCAATTCCAACACCGCACAGCCCAGATGGCCTCCTTCTTCAAGGACCGCAGATTCCCCCCAGACGTGATCGACGATGCCCTCCACCGCATCTCCTCCACTTCCCGCTCCTCCGCCCTTGAGCCCCGCTCCTCCAACCGCCACCAAGACAGAACCCCACTGGTTCTCACCTACCACCCCACCAACCTGCGCATACAACGTATTATCCGCCGCCATTTCCGCCACCTCCAAACGGACCCCACCACCAAGGATATATTTCCCTCCCCTCCCCTATCCGCGTTCCGCAAGGACCACTCCCTTCGTGACTCCCTTGTCAGATCCACACCCCCCACCAACCCAACCTCCACCCCCGGCACCTTCCCCTGCGACCGCAGGAAATGTAAAACTTGCGCCCACACCTCCACACTCACTTCCCTCCAAGGCCCCAAGGGATCCTTCCATATCCGCCACAAGTTCACCTGTACCTCCACACACATCATCTATTGCATCCGCTGCACCCGATGTGGCCTCCTCTATATTGGTGAGACAGGCCGCTTACTTGCGGAACGCTTCAGAGAACACCTCTGGGCCGCCCGAACCAACCAACCCAATCACCCCGTGGCTCAACACTTTAACTCCCCCTCCCACTCCACCGAGGACATGCAGGTCCTTGGACTCCTCCACCGGCAGAACACAACTACACGACGGCTGGAGGAGGAGCGCCTCATCTTCCGCCTGGGAACCCTCCAACCACAAGGTATGAATTCAGATTTCTCCAGCTTCCTCATTTCCCCTCCCCCCACCTTGTCTCAGTCGGTTCCCTCAACTCAGCACCGCCCTCCTAACCTGCAATCCTCTTCCTGACCTCTCCGCCCCCACCCCACTCCGGCCTATCACCCTCACCTTGACCTCCTTCCACCTATCCCACCTCCATCGCCCCTCCCCCTAGTCCCTCCTCCCTACCTTTTATCTCAGCCTGCTTGGCTCTCTCTCTCTTATTCCTGATGAAGGGCTTATGCTCGAAACGTCGAATTCTCTATTCCTGAGATGGATTTTTAATTGGGAAAGGGAATGAAGGATTAAGGGGAAAGTGGATTTGAAGATGATCAGATCAGCCATGATCTCAATGAAGGGTGGAGCAGACACAGTGGGTTACGTCTAACGGCTCTTTGATGATGGGTATTGTTGCAGCAACACCTTGCACAGGATGGTGAGTTGTTACAAATGTCTTCATCCAGAGGGTGGTCAGCCAGTGGAAAACAGTGACCCCCAGTTCTAGAGTTATGGAGATTTTAACAGCATGCAAAGACACTTTTCTGCCCATCATGTCCTTGATAGTCATTAAGTATCTACTGTACTGTAACACCAGTCACCAGCACTTACCCCATGGCCTCGTATGCTGTGATGTTTGAAGGGCTCAGCTAAATACTGCATAAATAGTTCTATATATTCCCATTAGAGGAAAAATCATTTTCAAATCCACCCTGTCAGGATCTGTGAGAATCTTAAATCCATCAACCAAGTGGTCTCTTATTCTACTGTGCTCATGTGGATACAAGCCATAGGAGGCAGCTGAGGCTGAAACATTGAATACTTCCAAGGCCGAGTTAGAACTTAAGCCTAAAGTGATCAAAGGATAGAAAGCAGGAAGGGGGGCCTGAGTTGAATGGTCAGTCACGATCATATTGAATGGGAGAGCAGGCTTGCAGGGCCGAATAGCCTACTCCTGCTCCTATTTTCAATGTTTCCTTTGGGCATCCACATGGCTCTCAATCTGCTACCGAATCATTGAATGGTGTCACAGAAGGAGGCCATTCTGCCCCTAGTGTCTGTGCTAGCTGAAGGAGCAATTTCCAGAGTACCAACTCCCCTGCCTTCCCTCTGTAATGATGTGGAGGAGCTGGTGTTGGACTGGGGTGGACAAAGTTAAAAATCGCACACCCATCAGGTTATAGTCCAACCGGTTTATTTGGAAATACTAGCTTTCAGAGCGCTGCTCCTTCATCAGGTATCTACCTGACAAAAGAAAACTAGTACAGTATTTCCAAATAAACCTGTTGGACTATATCCTGGTGTTGTGTGACTTTTAACTTTCTCCCTGTAACCTTTCATAATCTTCTGTTTCAGATAATGGTCCGATTCCCTTTTGAATGAATCAGCCTCCATCACATTCTCAGGCAATCCATATCACTCACTCAGGGGAAAAGCTTCTGCTTGTCTTGCACCTGTGACTAAAACGCCTTAAATCCGGCTTCATCTTTTGGTTTCTCCACCAGTCGGATCAGTTTCTCCAACTCTAGTCCACCCAGACCTCCCCATGTTTGTGAACACTTTGATCAAATCCCCTCTCAACTTTTTCTTGAAGGAGAACAGTCCCATTCTCTCCAATCCATACCATCCTTTGGCTGCTTCATGTTTCTCATGAGAAATATTTGCAACGTTTTCGCGTATTACACGAATCAAGGGAAGTCATAGAGTCAAATAGCATGGAAAAAGGCCCTTGAGCCCAACTCGTCCATACTGACCAAGTTTCCCAAACTAAACTAGTCCCACTTTACGTTTGGTCTGCATTCCTCTAAACCGTCGAGTAAAAAATGAGGTCTGCAGATGCTGGAGATCACAGCTGCAAATGTGTTGCTGGTCAAAGCACAGCAGGTTAGGCAGCATCTCAGGAATAGAGAATTCGACGTTTCGAGCATAAGCCCTTCATCAGGAATAAGAGAGAGAGAGCCAAGCAGGCTGAGATAAAAGGTAGGGAGGAGGGACTAGGGGGAGGGGCGATGGAGGTGGGATAGGTGGAAGGAGGTCAAGGTGAGGGTGATAGGCCGGAGTGGGGTGGGGGCGGAGAGGTCAGGAAGAGGATTGCAGGTTAGGAGGGCGGTGCTGAGTTGAGGGAACCGACTGAGACAAGGTGGGGGGAGGGGAAATGAGGAAGCTGGAGAAATCTGAATTCATACCTTGTGGTTGGAGGGTTCCCAGGCGGAAGATGAGGCGCTCCTCCTCCAGCCGTCGTGTAGTTGTGTTCTGCCGGTGGAGGAGTCCAAGGACCTGCATGTCCTCGGTGGAGTGGGAGGGGGAGTTAAAGTGTTGAGCCACGGGGTGATTGGGTTGGTTGGTTCGGGCGGCCCAGAGGTGTTCTCTGAAGCGTTCCGCAAGTAAGCGGCCTGTCTCACCAATATAGAGGAGGCCACATCGGGTGCAGCGGATGCAATAGATGATGTGTGTGGAGGTACAGGTGAACTTGTGGCGGATATGGAAGGATCCCTTGGGGCCTTGGAGGGAAGTGAGTGTGGAGGTGTGGGCGCAAGTTTTACATTTCCTGCGGTTGCAGGGGAAGGTGCCGGGGGTGGAGGTTGGGTTGGTGGGGGGTGTGGATCTGACAAGGGAGTCACGAAGGGAGTGGTCCTTGCGGAACGCTGATAGGGGAGGGGAGGGAAATATATCCTTGGTGGTGGGGTCCGTTTGGAGGTGGCGGAAATGGCGGCGGATAATACGTTGTATGCGCAGGTTGGTGGGGTGGTAGGTGAGAACCAGTGGGGTTCTGTCTTGGTGGCGGTTGGAGGAGCGGGGCTCAAGGGCGGAGGAGCGGGAAGTGGAGGAGATGCGGTGGAGGGCATCGTCGATCACGTCTGGGGGGAATCTGCGGTCCTTGAAGAAGGAGGCCATCTGGGTTGTGCGGTGTTGGAATTGGTCCTCCTGGGAGCAGATGCGGCGGAGACGAAGGAATTGGGAATATGGGATGGCGTTTTTACAGGGGGCAGGGTGGGAGGAGGTGTAGTCCAGGTAGCTGTGGGAGTCAGTCGGTTTATAATAGATGTCTGTGTTGAGTCGGTCGCCCGAGATAGAAATGGAAAGGTCTAGGAAGGGGAGGGAGGAGTCTGAGACAGTCCAGGTGAATTTCAGGTCGGGATGGAAGGTGTTAGTAAAGTTGATGAACTGTTCAACCTCCTCGTGGGAGCACGAGGCAGCGCCGATACAGTCATCGATGTAGCGGAGGAAAAGGTGCAGGTTCCCTCAACTCAGCACCGCCCTCCTAACCTGCAATCCTCTTCCTGACCTCTCCGCCCCCACCCCACTCCGGCCTATCACCCTCACCTTGACCCCCCTCCCCCTAGTCCCTCCTCCCTACCTTTTATCTCAGCCGGCTTGGCTCTCTCTCTCTTATTCCTGATGAAGGGCTTATGCTCGAAACGTCGAATTCTCTATTCCTGAGATGCTGCCTAACCTGCTGTGCTTTGACCAGCAACACATTTGCAGCATTCCTCTAAACCTGTCTAAATATCTTTTAAATGTTGTAATTATACCAGACTCCACCACTTCCTCTGGCAGTTCATTTCATACGCGCAACACCCTCTGTGTGAAAATGTTGCCACTTAGGTCCCTTTTAAATCTTGCCCCTCTCACCATAAACCTATGCCCTCCAGTTTTGGACTCCCTCTCCCTCCCCCCCCACCAAGGAAAAGACCTTGTCTATTTACCCTATCCATGCCCCTCATGATTTTATAAACCTCTATAAGGTCATCCCTCAACCTCCTACACTCCAGTGAGAAAAGTTCCAGCCTATCTAGACTATCCCTATAGCTCAAACCCTCCAGTCCCAGCAATATTCTGGTAAATCTTGTCCGAACCCCTCCACTGTAAGAATGTCCTCCCTATACACTTCTCCTTAGATTGCGAGCCCTCCCTGCCAGCTTCCTGACTGCTCAGCTAGGGGACGATGCTCCAGCAGGGAAGTGCCTTCGCACTTCACAGAGTGTGGAACATTAGCTGTTTGGCCCATCACCACTGGGCTAGCCCCTCTCGAAGAGCCTTCCACTGTGTTCCCCCCCCCCCCCCCCCACCCCGTTCTGAGGCTGAAGCATTCTCTGTTCTTATTTTCTGTCGTTTATTGTCTTCAGAAACACGAGGAGCTAGGTGCAGCTCTGCAAGCATTGATCGAATCGAAAACTGCACTCAGGACTGAGGTAACTGCAACGCTCCTCACCCAACCCTGATCAGTCAGATCCTGTATGTTTGAGAATTCCTGTAGCATTGCCCATCATAAAACAAACCACTGAAGTAATCTTTGCCAGTAATAGTTAGAAGTTACCCCTGTTTTCTCATGCAGAACTATCAGAATTCAGACGTACCTTTGCTTGACCAGGGAGCAGAGATCTTTAAGACCCTACACTACCTCAGTAATCTGATCCACAGCATTAAGAATCCACTGGGAACCAAAGACAATCCAGCTCGTGTCTGCCATGACCTCATGAACTGTGAGCAGCGAATGAACGACGGTGAGTCCAAATTGGTCAGTGGCTCGGAACTAAGCTCCTTCCACAAACACAGTGACTTCATGCCCCAACGCTAATGGAATGGAAACAAAATACCGTGGACGCTGGAAATCTGATGCAACTGCAGAAAGTGCTGGAGAAACGCAGCTAGATCTTCGGTTGCTTGAATAACTCAGAGACAATGCCAAAGTTTGGAGAGCTCAGAGATTTCCCTTCACATCCTGTAGTCAAGCTGTGGCCTGAATGCAGAGCAGAGGGACAGTTCTAACACAGGGACAGGACCTGCTTTCTGTTACTTTGTCACAGTGTTTTTAATTCCTTCTCCCAATCCCAAATAAGCCCAGCATCCAATCTCTCTATGGTGTCCATTCTCTCAGACTGACCGGTCTATAATGTCCACCTTCTCGGACTGACCAGTCTATAATGTCCACCCTCTCGGACTGACCAGTCTATAAAGTCTACCCTCTCAGACTGTCTGGTCTATAATGTCCACCCTCTCGGACTGACCTGTCTGTAGTGTCCATTCTGTCAGACTGACTGGTCTGTAGAGTCCATTCCCACAGACTGACCAGTCTATAATGTCCATCCTCTCGGACTGACTGTTCTATAGTGTCTATTCTCAGACTGACTGGTCTACAATGTCTGTTCTATCAGACTGACGGTAACATCAACTCTCTTGGACTGACTGAATAATAATGTCCATTTGCTCAGACTGACCAGTCCACAATGTCAACCCTCACAGACTTCCAGACAATAGTGATCATTCTCTCAGATGATGGGTATATAAGTCTACCACTTTGGACTGACTGGACAATAGCGTCCAGGCTTGTACACTGACCGGTCTGATGTGTCTACTCTCTCTCACTGACCAAGGGTCAGTCTCTTAGGCTGATTGGATGGTAGTACCCAGTCTTCCTGACTGAGTAACTGTCTGGTATATTTGCAGTGCGGTCCTGCCCACAATCTATTGCAGGTGATTTTAGTCAGGCAGCTCCCAACTCAGATCCCATTAACTCGATGATGTGAAGGGTGCAGTCTCTCCTCAGTCTCTCCATTGCTCCAAAGAGTCACGATCTAGCCTTTCTATTGTATTTGTTCTTCAGGCACTTACTGGATTGATCCTAACCTTGGCTGCACCTCGGATACAGTCGAAGTGATTTGTAACTTCACTAACGGTGGGCAGACCTGTCTCAAACCCATCACTGTCTCCAAGGTAGTGCTACAGTTTTGGTTTTTCTAACTTTATTTTTAATGCCTTAACGATCTACACAGTTTTGTTCCATAGCTGAAATCAGCAGGGGCCGATCAGACCTCACGGTCACCGCCTATTTCAATTCCCCTTCCCACTCCCTTTCCGACATGACCATCCTTGGCCTCCTCCATTGCCATAACGAACCACACTACAAATTGGAGGAACAACGCCTCATCTTCCACCTCGGCAGACTACACCCGGAGGACTCAACATTGAGTTCTCCAATTTCAAATAACCTCCCTTCCCATCCCTCGATTCCCTTCCCAACCCCTCCCCCTCTTTTCCCATCCCCTGACTCCCTTCCCAGCCACTCCGTCTCCCTTCCCATCCCCTGACTTCCTTCCCAGATCCTCCCCCTCCCTTCCCACCCCCCCAACTCCCTTCCCAGCCCTTCTCCCTCCCTCCATCCTGCGACTCCCTTCCCAGCTCCTCCTCCTCTCTTCCCATCCCCTGATTCCCTTCCCAGCCCCTACCCCTCCCTTTCACTCCTCCATGCCACCAACTGGACTTATCCCTCCCATCGACCAACCAGGTCATACC